>NC_043715.1:40347571-40516965 GCF_006229205.1 Suricata suricatta | reverse complement strand
CGGGGCATGCTGGGCTGGCGAGGCCGCGCTCTCGCGAGAGTCGGCCGGTTTCGAGCGGCGCAGCCTTCCGCGGCGTGCGGCCTAGGTGGGCCCGGCAGCGCCGCTTGGTCGAGTCAAGGGCTGCGGTGCCCGCGCGGGCGGAGAGGCGACTCAGGGAGAGGCGAAGTGCCTTGTGGCGTCCGGATGCCGTGGGCTGGACTGGAAGTGCACGCGGCGCTCTTGACCTCACCTGCCGCTTCCGCCATTTCCAGACCTGTCGTATCTTGTCCTGACTCTTGTATCTTTGCTAATGCGGCTCCCTCAGCCTGGAAAGTTGCCTATCCGCCTCCAAGCTGCTGGCGAGCCCCTCCAAGACCCAGTCCTTTACCCTTTGAGACTACTGTGCCCCTTTTGAAGCTCTCAAGTCCCCATTACAGCATCCATTACCCAACTAGCTTCCCCGCCCCCGTTCTCCCCGTTGCAGCTGCTGGAGCTGGGACTCTCTCCAATACTTTCAGATGGTCTCATCTAGACTCATGGCTTTCAATGCCACTGCACACAGAACAATCCCAAGCATTTGTCTGCGGCTTTGATCAATTCTGTGAACTCTGGATTCATATAAGCCGTAGTCTCCTCAACCTCTCTAGTTGGACGTCTAATCAGCATCTAATTAACTTTGTCCAAAACAATACTCCCGATTTTCCCTCTATAATTAACCTTTGCCCACTATTTACCACTGAGGTAACTGGTAACACTAATTCACCCGCTCATTCTTGGAGTCATCCTTGACTTCTGTCTCCCCACATCCGTTCTCACTGCAAATCCTGCCCTTTCCACCTATAAAATATATCCTGCTCACTTCTCACCATGTCCATCCCTACTCTTATACAACAAACCCACTTACGCTGCCCAGCGTTATTGCAATAGCCTCCTAAAATGTCCCCTTACCTCTGTTCTTGCTCCCAGTAGTTAACTGTGGACACAGCAGCCAGGGGGATCTTGTCAAAACCTAACTCAGATCATGTCCTTCGTCTACTCAAAACGCCTCTCCCCAGTTATCCTCTGTAACACAAGGGTGAAAGCCAGACTCCTAACTTAGGCTTATAAAAACATACATGATGTAGCCTCTTGTTACTTCATTTCACCATTCTGTTGTAGCCACCCTTTCTTCACCCAGAACTTTTTGTTACTTCCAGAGATGACTTTCTTTGTTGTCTTAACATAGGACATCTTCATCACTATATGCCCTTAACTTGCTTACTTTTTCTTCATAAAATTTCTCTCTCCTCCATAGGTCTTTTTGATTATTTGTGTGTGTGTGTGTGTCCCTCACTAGAATGTAAACATTTTGAGGTAGGGATGTTTTGGTCACTGCAGTATGCTCAGGACCTAGCACAGTTCCTGGCACAGGGCGGCTGCTCAGTAAATTGCGGTATGAATGAGCAGTTGGATGAGGGCCCGGAACAGAAAGGATGTCTGGTGAGCTAAGTGAACAAATGGTGAGAAGCTTGGCAACGCAGAGAGGGAGGGGCAGGAGAGACTACAGATTGTTTTGGGCCTGGTGCACAATGGCTTCAAAGGAAGGCTATGAAATACCTGCTTCAGTACCAGCTTCCTGCCAGCGAGCTGAGCTCCTACTCCTGTTCATTCTTTTCCCTTCCAGGCCTGGAACCTAGCTTGGCTTCACATGCTTCCTGAGTGAGCTCATCTTTTTTCCATCTCAAAGCTGATGGCTCCCAAATTTACATCTTCATTCCCAATCTCCTGACTTCCAGGTGTCGCGAACTATGTACTTTCTAGGTGCAATTGCTTGGGGCACGTCTCACAGGCACTTCCAACTCAGCATGTTCAAAATTATCTGCATCTAAACTGTTTCTTCCCCAAAAGAAGCTTGCCCTTTGTCCATGCTCCTCATTCCCATCACTGGCAAGACTTACCCAGGTATCCAGTTCTGAAACCAAGAATACTCATCTAGCTAGATCCAGTCAATCACCGATCCTTGTTGCTTTTACTTAATGTTTTGAACTCATGGTTTCCTGCACTCCCACACAGCTGATCAGTGTGATCGCCTACAGTATATTATGCATATGAGTTTCCAACTTATGGCTAGAAAATCGTTGAGAACTGTGACACATTTCATTACCATGGCTTCCGAAAGCCCAAATCCCGCATTGCTCTCCTGCATAAGAGCTAAAAGATCCCAATTTTTTTTCTTTTTTTTCAATTTTTTAATATTTATTTTTGAGAGAGAGAGAGAGAGAGAGAGAGAGTGCAGACAGGGGAGGGGCAGAGAGGGAGACACAGACTCCGAAGCAGGCTCCAGGCTCTGAGCTGTTAGCACAGAGCCGGATGCAGGGCTATAAACCATGAGGTGTGAGATCATGAACCAAGCTGAAGTCGGACACTCAACCAACTGAGCCACCCACGTGCCCCAACAAGATCCCAATTCTAATGTGTGTGCGGAGATTCCCATACAAACAAGTAATTTCTGGATACCAGCTGGGGTATCCTACAATTCAACTCAATTTTGACACTACCCAGATTCTACAGGTCGAGGGCTCAGCCCTACAAGATTGCCCCTCCTCCTTCAGGTGCCAATCACAATCCCAGGTTATTACCAGTGCCTCTGACTAACCAGCTACAGACTGGGGGGCTCCAATGACTCCCTCCTTGGACTTCAGACCCATTCCCAAGTCCAGATTGTTACCGTACTTCTGAACAACTGGCTATATCAGAGGTTCCCACAACCCCCTTTCTTGGATTCAATTAATTTGCTAGAGAGGCTCACAGAACCCAGAGAAACATTTTACTTACTAGATCACTGGATTATTTTTAAAAGGATAGAACTCAGGAACAGCCAGATGAAGAGATAGATACATAGGGCAAGGTATGTGGAAAGGGGCGTGGAGCTCCGGTGCCCTAGGTATGCCGCCATCCCTGCATCTCTGTATCTTCAGCTGGAAACTCTCAGAACCCCATCATTTTGGATTTTTATGTAAGTTTCATTACGTGGACACAATTGGCCATTGGCAATTGATTCGATTTCCAGACCCTCTTGCCTCCGCAGAAGTTGGGAGTGGGAGTCGTAGAGGGTGGGAGAGTGGGACTGAAAGTTCTAGCCCTGTAATTACCAGGTCCACTGCACTGGCCACCAGCCTCAATTTTAGGTGCTTTCTAAAAGTTACCTCATTAACCACAATGACAACAACAACAATTCCTTTATCACTATCATTACTTAGGAAATTTCAACCATTTTAAGAGCTCTATTCAAGAAACAGGATGAAAACCAAATATGTATTTTTTAATTATAAATGACAATATAACAAGTTCACCTAGACTTCAAATGCCTTGAGGGCAAGAAATGATCTGTGTCTTACAGGCCCCCTTCTATGGGACTTGGACTCGGGCTTTGGGAGATGGTGGAGCTTTCAGGTCAGGCCCCAGCCTTCTGCACATATTTAACCAAAGAGGAGGATTGGCTCTGTGTTTTGAGTGTTCATATATTCTTATCTGTTGCTTTAGCCCATAGAGATGTTTGAAGCATCACTTGTTTCTTCTTAGCCAAGCAGAGCCCTCTGACTGGTGGCAGGCCCATGCGGCAAATGCCCCCAGGAGCCATAATCTCTTCTCATCTATAAAGTCTTGTCCCCCTCCTCCAGAATGTGGTTTCTTTAGACTACTTTGTGATAGCTGTGAAATTTTTTTTACTTTACTCATTATTCCCCCTACTAATAGAGGGGAAGCGGTCATCTGTTGTGACCTTTTCAACCACACTAGAAGTGGAATTTGGAAGATTTTTTTTTTTTTTTTTTTTTTTTTGCCATCCGTAACCATTAGGGATATGCCCATTTTGTCCTTAGAGGAGCCCTCCCCGTCAGTTTCCTCTAGCTTTGGGATAGACTGCTGGTACTTCAGTTAAGTAACATATGACATTGCTCGCCTGCATTTGAGGCCTGTGTTTTGGGGAAATATGTCCCTTCAGACAGCAGAAGCACTCTCAAAGCAGTGAGATGCTCATTGTATGGGCAATGCACTGAAACAGATTAATTGATGGTGCTACAGGAGGATGTCTTCTGTCCCATGTCTGCTCTGTGGTGCAGGCATATAAAGTGAAATCATTACTGATTTCTCTCGCTCTCTCTTTTCAGAGCATGATCACTGAATTTACATAATGCACAGATGATACGATTTCATTGTTTGCTGCCTTTCAGTGAATAGGAGCTCTGAGTAACGTGTTTTTATTTCTAATTTTTAAATGAGGAAACCGAGGCTCAGAGATGTCAAGTAACTTAGATCCAACATTAAGGTAGGAAATCATGAACTTCAACCATATCTGTATGATTCCATTAATGTGTGTGCTTTATACCATTCTAAGATGGCAAATTCCGAGGATGTGTATAAAACCATCAGGACCTTGTGCCATGACTGATTATCAGTCTCTTCCATGGACACAAGGTGGAAGAATGGTGATACCAGAAATCTCCGTCTATACCACCTACTGTGAGAGTGCCAATGGCAAAGTGCTTTGTAAACTTAATAGCACTCTGTAATTAGTTACCATATTCTAACCTTTACTCAAATATCTGTCCAATGACCTTAACAATAAACAAGAGAAATGGGTAAGAAGTGTGTGTGTGATTGGAAAGTCTATAATGAATTTAGCTGAGGAAAAGTTTTCTTTTTTTAAATTTATTTTTTTGAGAGAGACAGACAGACAGAAGAGAGAATCAGAAACAGCTGACACTGGGCTGGCTTTAGCTCAAGCGGTTACTTCGAGTTTGGTTGTTCAGAAGCAGCTGACAGTGCTTGGAGCCAGATGCAGGGCCCGATCTCACGAACCTCAAGATCATGACCTGAGCTGAGATCAAGAGTATGATGCTTACTTAACCTACTGAGCCACTCAGGCGCCCCAAGGAAAGCTTTCTAAAGTGCAGATCTTAGGGTGCCAGATCTGGACCTCAAACCCTACCCCAAAAAACCTTCAATGACTCCTCGTGGCTCTGTGACCTCAGAATAACCTGGGGTCTGTTCTTTACAAAATCCTGTGTGAACTGACTCTTGAAGTCTCCCACCTCAGTGCTTATTACTCCCCTTTACTGTCCCACAGTCTTGTTGCTGGGCACAGTAGTGCACCAGTGCCTGGAGCTGGGGTGGGGAGGGGGTGGATGGGTGTGGCCACGTTCCCAACAGACCAAGTGAGCCACTTGCCGCTGACAAAATCCAAAGGCAGAGAAATGAGTGGAGGTGAAACAAGAAAGGAATTTATTTCAGGGAGTCCAACACCAGGAAGACAGTAGACTAGTGCCTCAATAGTCTCCAAAGTGTAGAAAATAATTGCAGGTTTTTAAAAGGAAAGTGTAGGACAAGATCAGTGGGTCTGTGCACCTGGGCAGTAAAGGTCAGGTCAGTCCATGTGTTGGACCCAATCACCGGCAGGGTCTTGCTGGCTCAGGGCAGTCCTTATTGCTTGAGGGGGTAGGTTCGGTTCCCATCACAGGATGCTTTGCCCTCAGGGTCTTCATCAGAGCCAAGGCCATGCTGGAAAGAAGAACCCAACTAGAAAGTTTGAGATCAAAACTGGAGGCAGCCCAAGTTCTCTTTCATTCTCTCTACCCTCCCGCCTTCATCCTCCATTCCACAAGCCAAGGAGGTCTCTGCTCTGAAACTCCCTCTGGAGCCTTCTCACTGCAGCTCTGAGTCCAAGGGCCTTCTCACTGCTGTCCTGAGAGCGGCTGTCGAGATAGTTGCTCTGTCCATGCGATCCTAGCCAACCTTCCTATCCAACCTGTGCCAACTCTGCCATTGCCCTAGTCACATGTGGTGAATTGGCTATAAATGTATCCACTTTCTACATAAGTTGTGCCAAGAGCAGGGACCATATGTACCTCTTCACCACTGCATTCTTAAGTACCGACTCAGGACCATGTGCAGACCTGCAAAACATCTCTGTTGGGTGAAGTAAGAGACCGATGATTTTTTGGTATTTTGTGCATTTTCAAGAAAGATGCTCACAGTGAAGGTGACCTTTTTATTTTTATTTCTTTATTTTTAAGTGAGGGAAAGAGTGCGAGTCGGGAGAGGGGTAGAGGGAGAGATCATGACTTGATCTGAAATCAAGAGTTGGATGCTTAATCCACTGAGCCACCCAGGCGCCCCAGAAGGTGACCTTTTTAAAAAATAGGAGACACAGGAGGAATGGCTTCAAGCTTTACAGATTCTATTTTAATACGTGAAGGGCTTAAAATGAGTGGTATAAGAGCTTCATTATGGCACCTGCGTTCTATGTTTGGTTTTTTTTTTTTTTAAGTGAAATGTTTTGCCTCCAATCCAGGCATTTTTATTCATTTCTTGTTGGGTACTAAGTTAACATGCAAATTTCAATTGCCAGTTGAGTAGTTCCGGGTGATGTTTTCCTGTTACTCGATGGCAGACACCCATGGCTTTCTCATTCACCCCATCTGGGCCTCCAGTGTGGTCTAATTACCCTGAAAAGCCAAGATGTGTTAGAGCTGAGCTTGATTACTCTAATGGCACACAGTGTTTTTACAAACCTCCCGATTCCTGAATAAATATCATTATCATATGTATGTGTTTAGCCAAAAGCTTAATTGGAAAATTCCAGAATGAAACAATACTACATAAGAAAAAATAAAACCTTCCCGTCATTTTCTTTAAAAAAAAATTAAAAAAAATCAAAATGCCGCTAACACACGCACAAAGTTACACCATTAAAGCATGCAGCAGGGGCTTCTGTTGCATGGCACTTGTTCCCAGCCTCTGTCTCCCCCGCCGCGGTCCTCCGGACGCTGCCACTTTTAACTCATTCGGCTGTTTCTCTTGGTGGTTTCTCTAAATAATATGCTTACATCGCCAGCTCTTGATTCATCCATTTTAGACATTATCTTAATTTCTAGCTATGTTAAATGAAGGTTTATCTTACAGGGATAGTACTTAGGAATATTTTCAAGCTCTTTTCCATTCCTTAGTTGCCTTTATTTCCTTCATGCAGGACTGAGGTCCAGGCTGTATGCATTTCAGGTGGGCTTGTTTTTGTCCGGGTGGTGCCTGTTCTGACCACGTTCAGCCTTTGCTCTACCGGTAGTTCCACAGAATGAGGATGGCCCTTGCCTCTTGGTGGTATGTTTTGTTTTGCTTATCTTAGTGTGAGTCTTCATTTTGGAGGCTTTCATCAAAGTCTGGTGGCTGCTGGGCACACATGAGAACCAGATCATAACTTCTCTCTGGGACGGGACCTCTGTGCTCGCGGTGGACTCACAGACCGTAGGACCTCACTTAGGGTGACCAGGTGGGAAGCCACTCTCTCAGACAGTTAACTGGTGAACCTCTAAATGACAGACTGTGGAAGTGTGGGGACGTTCAATCCTTTTTTAGAGAAGAGCCTCTGCCCTTTTCCTGGGGGTGGGTGGGGGTCAGCCTCACATGGTTGCCGGTTCAGAGTGGTGGCGAGTGGGCAAGTTTCAGCCCCTTCCTGGTCTTGCTCCTGCCCTTTGTGGTACCACAAGGCACGTCCAAAGGGGTGATTTGCTCTCCACTTGGCTGCTGTTCCCTCCCCTCTGTGTGCATTCCAGTCCTTGGCCTCCTGTATTTGTCTTTACCAGTGACCTCCATTCTCTACTTTTGTGTGTATGTGCGGTAAAACAGACATAAAACTTAACCATTTTCATCATTTTTAAATATAAGTTTCGGTGGCATGAGTGACATTCACAGTGCTGTGCAACCATCACCACCAGCCACCTCCAGAACTCTTCCATCTACTCAAACTGAAACTCTGTGCCTGTTAAACAACACCTCCTTGTTCTCCCCCGCCCCCCCCCACCGCGCCTGGCAACCACCGTGCTACCTTCTGACCAATGATTTGACTACTCCAAGTACCTCTTACCAGGGGAATCGTACAATATTTCTTCGTGTCCACTCTCCATCTTACATCATCAATATGTCTGTTGAAATTTCTTATCTCTTTGATTTCTGGTTGTGGATTTGCACTTTTTACCTCCTTTACCATTATATCAGTAGGGTATTGGGAAGGCATGGAGGTAACAGTGTGAGGTTAAACAGCCATTTAACCAGGAGTTCACTTATCTTGAAAAGGGAGTATTCCAACAAAATGATAAATATTGTTTGATCGCATTTGTATGAAGTTCCTGGAATAGTCAAATTCACAGAGACAGAAAGTAGCATGGTGGCTACCAGGGGCTGTGGGGAATTATTATTTAACGGGTACAGAATTTTCAGTTTGGGGAGAGGTGGTGGTGATGGTTGTACAACAGTGTGAATACATGTAATGCCGCCAAACTGCACACTTAACATAAAATTGGCCAATTTCACCATTTTTATGTATACTTTATCACAAAACTTTTTTAAAGAAAGGAAATAACTGAGATTTCTATCTTCACTGCATTTAATTCTATTACAATTGAACATCAGAGGAAAAGTAGCTCCTTTAAACTGCTATGGAAGGCGGGGCGTGGGGGTGGCTCATTGGGTTAAGCATCCAACTTCTGCTTGGGTCATAATCTTACAGTTCATGAGTTCAAGACCTGCATGGAGCTTCTTCAGGCTCTCTGCTGTCAGTGCAGAGGCAGCTTCAGATCCTCTGCCTCCTCCCTGCTCACCTTCTATCTCTCTCTCAAAAATAATAAACATTAAAAAATGCTATGGAAGGTGGGGTTTTAATTCTGGAAATGACAGTGTTTTGTGTTAGACCCACTTACTTGTTCATAACGATTAGTAACCCTAGACAAAAATCATTTTTTAATGTTACTGCTTGAAGGCACTGGTAAACAATCTAGAGCAGGCAGGAATTGAAGGGAACATGAGGCTTGTAAGAAGGGAAGGAAATAGATTTAGCACCAATTTATTAGGCTTTTCCTCTGAGGGCACTTCTGGCTCTCAAAAACACATGGCACATTGTGGGGGAGGGTTAAGATATAAAGCGGTGGTTTTATTAGCTGAAGAGATTGAGCTTAGAGTTTTGAGGCTGCCAAAACAGCTGGGAATTGAGGGGTGACATCCCAGAAAGGAAAGAGTCATAGGGAGAAACTACAAGACGTGCATATCCATTCCCTCAAATCTCTGGCTGACTCCTAGAGGGAGCGTGCACAGGGCAAGGCCTCAGGGAACCCAGTGAAAGTTTTAGCTAGAATTTTAGACAGACATTTCTATACTAGTTTGAAGTTCAAGTCCTGACATGTAGGAGGGGCTCAATGAACTCCCAAATCGTTCTATAGAAAACCAAAAGTAAGCCCAGGGTTGAGGTTATCAGAAATCAAAGACATGTTTGGGGTGGCCTAATGGCAGACTAGATACAAGGGAGTCAAGTTGAAGACAAGTCAGTAGAAAGTACTGAAAGAAATATTTGAATAGGGAAAAAATGATTGAGGAAGATGAATAAGAGTCTCCATGGCCGTTGGGAAAATATAAAAATGGTCTATTAGACATGCAGTTGGAGTCCCAAAAGGAGAGAAAAAAAAAGAATGGGGTAGAAAAAATATTCCAAATACCAGTGTTCCAGATTCCCTGAATTTGGCGAGATATATCAAACCTCAAGTCCAAGATTGGAAAGAGAATCTACAACATAGCTTCATAGCTGCTCTTGTGATGTTTTCCCCCTGAAGTGTATTACAGATGTGAAGTTCTTAGAGATGGGAGACTTAGTCCACGGGCAGCCACAAGATGGGACACAAAGTTAACATGCAATGACTTCTAGGCCCACTGTTAGCGCGATGCAAAGGAACGCAGAAGGCCAACCCCCTGCGACAGAACTCCAATAACCACAGCACAATAGGCCAAGAAACAGCGACAATGGCTTATTCCTGTATCTGTGGGCTTTGTAAGTATCTCTCCCAGGGTCCCAGGGCCACGACGAAGGTGAAGCAGAGCAGGCACCTAACATGTGAAATTTAAGAAGGCCCTCATTCCCAAGATACAACTCCAATAAGGATGCAGAGGGCTGCTCCAGCGCACTGCTATCTGTTCAGATAACATCTGTCAAAGGAAAGCAATGCCACCACGACATTAGGGATCATGATCCCATGAACAGCGTTGGCATGCCATGAAGTGATACTAACCAGCCCGTTCACGTACTGTCAAAAAAGCATATTATCATTTGATTTCCTATGACCTGCACTGCAGGAGCAGAGAACCAGTATTATCATGCTTCTCTCTTTACAGTGGGAAGATAACTAAGGGCCAAGGAAGGTGGTTTTGACCTCAGGGGGTCAAATGGCTGAGCCAAAACCCAGCACTTGAGGCTTTTCAGTCCAAACCTCAGCTTTGCACTGCAGCTAGAAGAGAAAGTAATCCACTCAATAACCGATTCAGCTCTATGTTTGTGTGCAAAATTCCCGTTTTTGTTCTACCTCGTATATTGCCTAATTATGTGTTTTGACAGTGACTTGAGTTATTGAAGATATAAATAAGTAAATGATAAGTATAGGCATAACTATTGGCAAATAAAAATGATAGAGTAACTCATCAATATAGTATTGCAAAGCACTTCCATAAAAATGGCCTTCTCCTGGCGATTTAAAGCATCATAAAGAGAAACAAATTACTGTGGAACAACTTTTAGAGTTTAGAGAATACAATTTTAGGACAAAAGTAAAAAAAATAGAGCAAAACAATGAAAAGAAGAGTAAATTATATAACAGCAAATTATATGTTACTAGAGTCTAGTAATTATGTAAATTACATAGCAGTGTATTCTTAAATTTAGATGTTATTGGATGTCTTGCCAAAAGTATTACTTTATTGAAAATGGTATTTAGACCAATCACTTACCTCCAAATAAGTTAGAAGTACTTCACAGGGTAACATTTTAAAGAATTGAGCATCTTTCCAAATACACCACACTGCTTACAAGATCTGGGCACCATACTGGTGTTTATTTAGGTAGTTAGTTGGAATTCCAAAGTGTCTTGGACATGAGTAGGCACTAGTGTTGGTAAGGTGGCAACCCCTTACAGCATCTTCCGGCTTTGAAGTGTTCTGAGTGATGGGATTGTGCCTTATAGGCTCTGTGCTGAGCACAGAGGCAGTGGCAGCAGTATGGTGACGGCAGAGGTGGCAGTAGTCATGGTGATGGTGGTGGTCATGGTGGTGGTGGCGGTCATGGTGGTGATGGTGGTGGCGGTGGTGGTGGTGATGGTGGTGGTGGCAGTGGTGATGACAGAGGTTGTAGTCATCATGGTAGTGGTAGTATATTAAATGAATGATAGAGGGAGACAAAGCAATCTTCAGAGATCTTACATCTGCCACAAAAGAATGTGTTGTTCAAATATTAAGAGGTTCAAAGAAATTAGATAAACTAGAAAGAAAAGACATTCTAGAACTTTCTGTTAGGAAGAACAAGGAACCGGCCAGTTGGGGTCATCCTTGTTCTGTCATTGAGCATATGAGCACTGAGCCTGGGGCCTGTTGCCAAGCCAAGTGGCCCAAGGCAAGGGAGGCTGGGCAGCGTTGCCACAGGTCACTCCAGACTGCCCTGGGGCAAAGTGGAGATAGGAGCCAGCTGGAAGATTCCCTTTGTAGGAGAGCGCCCGTGGGGACCTGTTCAGCTGGCTGAGGCTGTTCTAGAAGTGTTTGTGCTTTTGCACACATTGCCATAATGCATTATAGGGCAAGGACAAAATATAAATGGAGACCACATACCATATGTCTAAATGTTTAAAAGTTATAATTCAAGCAATAAATAGTTGAATAAAATACGTTAAGTTCTTTTTTCTCTGCACAAACTATACCTTCAAACAAAGGTGGAAGGCCAGGTTCCAGTGTAGACTTTTCAGACTCCTTGGAGTCCCACCCTGGATGGTGAAGAGAGGCCCACGCAAGCCAGTCCTGGTAGTGAGCATGAGTCTGTTGGGGCATGGCATTCTGGATCTCTGGGTAGCCATGGCATGGATTAGAAAAGTGGTAAGCTATGCTCCTGGGCCAAATCTAGGCCCTTTGCCTGTGCTTGTAAATTAAATGTTATTTGAGTCCTAGCCACACTCATTCATTTACATAGCATCTATGGCTGCTTTTTTGTTACACAATGGCACAGCTGAGTAATTAAGGCAGAGATCTTCAGGCCCGCAAAACCTAAAATATTTATTCTCTGTTCCTTTATTTTTTTAAATGTTTATTTATTTGTTTTTGAGAGAGAGAGAGCACACAAGCAGGAAAGGGAGACACAGAATCTGAAGCAGATTCTAGGCTCTGAGCTGTCAGCTCAGAGTCTGACGAGGGGGTTGAACCTACGAACTGCAAGATATGACCTGAGTTGAAGTCAGATGCCTGACTGAGCCATCCACGCACCCCTATTCTCTGTTCCTTTAAAGAAAAAGTTTGCTGATCTTTGGTCTAGAAGGGGAAATGGGCAGGTTCCCATGGGTTTGCCTTCTGGGCTCTAGACTTGGGAGATGCAGGTAGAGGAGGGCCAGAGTAGAGTTCCTGAACGTGTGCGGCCCAAACCTGGGTCTGAGCGCGAGGGAACAGGCCTGTACTTTTCGAACTTCCTGGGCCATCAAAGACAGAAAATAAAAAGGATTAACCAGCTATTCCCAGCTATAGAGAAATAGAGATACAAGGCAAACAAAAGCAACGTGACGACTATGAGATGGGATCTGGGACCAGGAAAATATACATTATCAAGTTCAATACTGGAATAATTGGTGAAACTTTCATAGGTCTCTCAATTAGGTAACAGCTTTCTATTAATGTGATTTCCCACTTTGAGAATTATACTGTGGTTATGCAAGTAGATGTCTTGTTTTTAGAATATTCACAATGAAGTATTTAAGAGTAAAGGGATATGATGGCTGCAATTGCTCTCAAATAATAATAGTAATAACAACAATAATAATACATGTAGAGAGAAAATAAAAACAAAATAAAGCAAACATGGCAAAATGTTAACAGTGAATCCTTGTGAAGTCTTTCTAGGACTTCTTCAGCCACTGAACTCATTTTCCCCACCATTATATTCACTAGAGTTCAACAAATTATAAATGAAAAGGAAATGAATATAGTTAAGGAAAGGAAAAGGAAAAACAGTCATTTGAGCAGCTGATGGAATTACTTATGCACGGCCCATCAGGGGTGATCTTATGCTGACTCAGGCTCACAAGGTGACCGTGGGCGATGCTCAGCCCACTGAGAAGGACACAGGCAAGAACCGCGGCAGTTAGCAAGAAAGATCCTCTCTGTGGTGAGCGTGCCTGTCATAGTTCACTCAGTAGGTGCAAGGAAGTGAGATCCACATCTGGCTTTTACGAGAGCGGCTCTGATTTCTCTGCGCATGCCTCCTGGGAGGCAATCTCACAGTAACTCTGGAGGCATAGCTTCCAGGGTCTCTGCAAGGGACGTGCCCAGTTACAAGAGTTCCACACTCAGGAAACCCAAAACAGTGGTTTCCCCATCAGGTGTCTAAATCTGTCAGTCCAGATGCAACTTACCAGTGATCATTTTGACTGTAAGCAATGTTGTCTAGCAACATAGTTGACATATCATACTCTCAGGGAAAGAAACCAGGAGTAGATTCTCATGCAGAAGTGTTTTGTTAAACCTTTGCCAGTCATCCACCCCCATGACTTTGTTGGACACTTTTAACAAAGAACAGGACAAGTAGGCATGTCTTTCAGTCACTAGAATTTGTATTACCCAGGGGGTAAGGGTGTCCCCTCCATTGTCCTATGCAACTGGACTGGTCTTTGGCCATCTGCCTTTCTAGGGCCTACAATACCATTTTGATTCTGGGAATCCTATGAGTTTTACATCAAACCGTATTATGTTACATGCTAGTTTGTAACAAGCAACATACTCCAGTGAAATTTATTTAAACTTTTTAGAAAAATCATCTCCCCACCCCATATGCTGTTAAATCAAGAATTTTATCTAGTTTGAAAGTACAGCTTGGGCCCTTAAAATAACCAATTGTTGCTTTAAAAAATCTGTCTGGAACTTTAGAAAATTTTTTCATTCCTATCTATTTTCACCAGGTGGCAGCAGAGGACACTGGTAGGGCTCTAGGGTGGCACTGAATGCACTCAAGCACTCAGTCCATAGTTTTTGTCCGACTTTGGGGTTGGCCTGGGGTTACCCCTCTCCACACACAGAGAAATTTCTTTAACCTTTTATTGGTGATTCCAATCCTGTTATTATTGTAGTCCTGCTTGCTCCTGCTGGCCACCACACAGCCATGTGTCTGCCTTTGCCCTTTGCTCCCTTGGGTGCTCTCAAACATACCTCCATGTAGATAAAAGTTTGAATGGAGTTGGAGTCAACTTGGCAGCACCACCTAGTTTATCACAAGTACGGGGTCTTCGAGTTCATTCTCTTGTCATCACGCCCCCCCTCAATCCATTCACCCAGCCAGATTCCTATAGCTCTAGCACAGCTGGGTTTCTGACCAGGTCCCTTTCATGGGCAATGATCAGTTTCTCTCCTCGGGATGGATCTGGTTTTGCTCCAGCCCGCAACTGGCCCACTGGGGTTTGTCCCCTGTCATATGCCTCAAAGTTTTCTACATCAGAGAAGGTGTATAAGTACTCTTCCACTCAGACATTCAGTACCTTGTTGGCATTTCCTTTCCAATTCCTTTATCTCATAGTCCATTGGTTGAACTAAATTGAGGATCTGAAGGTCTACCCTACTGCTGCCATTACCCTGCAATGCCCATGGGTAGGTCTTCTTAGATTCAGCCTAACATTCAGACTTCTAAGACTACTGGAGGCTACACATGACACTATTCAGAAAATACAGGACAGGAACCTCACATGCCATCAAGGCAGTGTCAGGATCTTTGAAACAGTTCACTCATCAGATTGCTCAGGTGCAAGACAAGATCTACATTGGGCAGGTGCACAAGTTGTCCTGATTTCATGCCCCCTAGCAAATGATATCTCTGGAAACTACTGGAAAGGCATGGCTGTCAGGGTCCCCACAAGGGATTTGCAGGTTAGAAAAGGGACTCAAGGCTACAGTGACTCCAGGTCCAGATAAAAGTTACAAACAAAGCAATGTTGCCAAGTAACATAGTTGACACATACCATCTTTATCTGTTTCCAGGAAAACTTAGAAAATTAACCAAAATTCAGACTATCATACAATGGAGAAAAGGTTTAATAATTTATACCTAGAAGTTTGAAAAGCCCAATGAAGAAAAACTATAGTACTTTGTTCAATAAAAATGAATGAAGAAGCTCATCAAAGTGGCCAGATCTATCTATCTATCTATCTATCTATCTATCTATCTATCTATCTATCTATCCATTATTTGAGAAAGAAGAGGTGGAGGGGCAGAAGGAGGGAGAGAATCCCAAGCAGGCTCCACTAAGCATAGGTAGCCCAATGTGGAGCTCGATCCCATGACCCCAGGACCATGATCTGAACTGAAATCAAGAGTCAGATACTCAACTGACTAGACACCCAGGCACCTCCGGATACATATTTTTTAAAAGTCTTTTAATGTACTAGCAATGATTACAGAATGTAATAGGATAAATATTTATTTTATAATAGCAACATAAATCATAGTTAATATATAGAATGTACATAATAAGAGTATGCCAAAAATATTCAAACACGACATGAAGAATACCTTAAAACTTGACTGAAATTCCTGAATAAAAAACCCATGCTAATTGGATGGAGCCAATATTTAAGTGCTCTCCAAATAAACTAAAAATATGGCATATTTCCCATAAAAATTCTAACAGAATTTTTCTGAGGAATTTGAAAAATGGGTCCTAAAGTTCACCTGGGAACATACATGTGCAGGAAATTTTTGAAAGAAAAACAGTTGGACTGGTTTTGTAGACATGAAACCTAGAAAGTTATAGTGTCAAGAGCTCACCGTGGCTCAGAATTAGGCATACATATCGGTAGAACTGAATTATGTTCAGAAACAGATACTTTATTTAGTTGTTTTTTATGTTAATGTAACGTATGTACACAAAACACGTACATCTTATATGTAGAACACCGTATATTTTTACATGTGTGTATCTCTGCTTAGCCACCACACAAAGATACAGATCATTTCTGATACCCCAATAAGTTTGCCTGTACTTGTCCCAGTTGTTATCAATCCCCACCCACAAGAGAAATAACCATGGGTCAGGGGGGCCTGGGTGGCTCAGTCGGTGAAGCGTCCGACTATGGCTCAGGTCATGATCTTGTGGTTCATGAATTTGAGCCCCGCTTCGAGCCCTGTGCTGACAGCCTGGAGCCTACTTTGGATTCTGTGTCTCCCTTTTTCTCTGCCCCTCCCCTGCTCATGCTCTGTCTCTTTCTCTATCCCTCAAAAATAAATAAACATTAAAAAAATTACCATGGGTCAGTTTTGCCTCTTTATGAACTTCATATAAATAGAATCATACAGACGTACTATTTTGTGGCTGACTAGTTTTGATTGGCATTATATTTGTGATATTCATCCATATGCTTGATGCAGCAGTGGTTAGTTCTATTTCATTATTGTAGTATTCCACAGCATACGACAGTATTTTGTTATATGAGCATAACAAAATATGGTCACCCATTCTATTGTTGATGGAATTGAGTTTGTTTCTAGTTTTAGTCATTACAAATAAAGCTTCCATGAACATTCCTCTACATGCCTTTCTCTGGACCTAAGTATTCATTCGTATTGGGCATATACCCAGAAATGAAACTACTAGGTCATTTAGCTTTAATGATGCTGCCAGTTTTCCAGACTGATTGCAGTATGGTGGGAGGTGGAGAGTGTTGGTTTATAGTGGTAAATCAATTGTGGTTTTAATTTGCATTTCCTTGTTGACCTAATGGTGTTATATGCCTTTTCATCTGCTTAGTGGCCATTTGGATCTTCTCTTTTGTGAAGGTGAGTGCAAGTCTCCTGTCTCCCTTTCCCTAGACCTAATCCAGATATTTTCTTTTTGTTTTTTTAATTTTTTAATGTTTTATTTATTTTTGATACAGAGAAAGACAGAGCATGAGAGGAGGGGGGGCAGAGAGAGAGGGAGACACAGAACCAGAAGCAGGCTCCAGGCTCTGAGCTGTCAGCACAGAGCCCGACATGGGGCTCGAACCCTCGAACGTGAGATCTGACCTGAGCCGAAGTCGGAGGCTTAACCGACTGAGCCACCCAGGCGCCCCTCCAGATATTTTCTTATTAATTTATAGGAGCGCTTTGTCAGAGATATGTTTTGCAAACATCTCCTGGTGGCCTGTCCCTTACCTTGTCACTCTTTTAATGGTGTCTTTTGATGAGTAGAAATTTTATTAACTTAATTAATGTAGAAGTTAAACTTATTTAATTTATAAATTTAATTGAATTAATGTATTAGTCTTCTATGGTTACAGCTAATTGTGTCCCATGAAGGAAATCTTTGCCTGCCATTACCCATTAACATGGCCTCTTATGTTTTAACACTATTATTATCTTATCTTTCATATGCTTCTCAAATTAATTTTTATGTATGGTATGAGGTGGAGGTCAAGATTCATGTTTTCTTTTTTTATACATTTTTTAAAATTATTTTTTAAAAATGTTTTATTTATTTTTAATACAGAGAGAGACAGAGCATGAGAGGGGGAGGGGCAGAGAGAGAAGGAGACACAGAACCGGAAGCAGGCTCCAGGCTCTGAGCTAGCTGTCAGCACAGAGCCTGACGCGGGGCTCGAACCCACGAACGTGAGATCTGACCTGAGCCGAAGCCGGAGACTTAACCGACTGAGCCACCCAGGCGCCCCTTTATACATTTTTTAAATGTTTATTGATTTTTTGAGAGAGAGAGAGAGAGAGAGAGCACATGCACGCAAATGGGGGAGGGAGGGCAGAGGAGCCTAAGTGGGCTCTGTGCCGACAGCAGATGGCCTGATGTGGGGCTCGAACTCACAAACCTCGAGATCATGACCTGGGTCAAAGTGGGATGCTTAACTGATTGAGCCACCTAGGCGCCCTTCATGTTTTCTTATATAAATATTCAACTGATCTAGCCATATGTGTATTGAAAAGACTATCCATTCCCCATTAAATGATACTGGAGGATCTAGATCTAGATAGTGCAGTAAAGTAAGAAAAGGAAGTAAAAGTCATCCAGATTAGGAAGGAAGAACAAAATGCTCATTATTCATCGATGAAATGACTATATAGAAAATCTTTTCGTATGTTCAAAAAACTATTTAAACTAATAAGTAGTAAGGTTTCAGGATATAAGATTAGCATATAAAAATCATTTGTATTTCTACATATTAGCAATAAACTATTAAAAATGTAAAAATAATACCATTTAAAATAGCACTAGAACTATGAAAACTTAGAGATAAATCTGATAAAAGATATGCAAGGCCTATACACTGAAAACTACAAACATTTCTAAGAGAAATTACAGAATACCTATGTAAATGGAGATGTATATCATATTCATAGATTGGAAGACTCAATATTTTTAAGGTCTGATGTAGATTGATCTGTAGATCCCAATCTATAGATTCCAATCAAAATCTCAGCAGGCTTTGTTTTCTTTTTGTTTTTGTTTTGTTTGGATGAAATTGACAAACTGATTCTAAAATTCATTTGGAAATGCAAAGCAGATAGCCAAGACCACTTTGAGAAGAAAAGAACAAAGTTGGAAGATTTAAAATTATCTGATTTCAAGACTTACTATAAAGCTACAGTAATTAAGACTATGGGGTCAATGTTCATGATAGATAAATCAATGAACAGAATAGATTCCATAAATAAACCCACATTTGTATAATCAACTGATTATACAACTTGCAAAGGCAATTCTGTGAAGAAAGGAAAATCTTTTCAACAAATGGCTGAAAAAAATTGAGTATCTATAGCTAAAAATTAACTTTACCTCATGTCTTGCAATAGATACATAAATAAATGTAGCATAGACCATGATCATAAGTTTTGAATTTATAACTATGAAACTTGCACAGAAAAAAATAGACAAAATCTTTAGGACCTTGGGTTAGGCAAAGATTTCTTAGATATGTCACCAAAACCACAAATAAAAATGGGTCAGTTAAACTTTGTCACAATTAAGAATGTCTGCTTTTGAAACATGCTTTTAAGTGACTGAACGGACCAGCCACAGATTGGAAGAATATATTTACAAATCACATATCTGAAAAGACATATCCAAATTATGTAAAGAACTTGAAACACTGATTAGTAAGAGGAGAAACCCAATTTTTTAAAAGTAGGCAAAAGATTTGAATTGACACTTCACTAAAAGAATACATGGATGACATAAGCTTATGAAAGGATGTTCAACGTCATGTCCTTAGACAAATGCAAATTAAACCTACATGAGATGCTACTGCACATCTTTTAGAATGTCCAACACGTTTTGGTGAGGCTACGGAGAATCTAGAACTCTCACTCACTATTGGTGGGAATGTAAAGTTGAACAACCACTTTGAAAAACAATTTGGCAGTTTTCTTAAAAAGTTAAATATATACCTAACATAATGACAGCCATTTCACTCGTAGATATTGATCCAAACAAAGGCATATGCGCATACAAAGACTTGCACAAATATGTCGATCGCTTTGTTATAGCTGGAAACTGGAAACAATCTAAAAGTCCAACAACGTGTGAATGGATAAACAAATGGTGCTACATCCGTATAATGGACTACTACTCAGTAATAAAAAGGAACGAACTTTTGATACACTCAGCAACATGGATGAATCTAGAAATAATTAAGCTGGATTTCTAACCCCCTCCAGAGCACAAAATATATGATTACATTTATATACAAGTCCATAAAATGCAAACTAATCTATAGTGACCCAAAGCAGATCTATGGTTATGTAAGAAGTATTTACAGTAGACGGCCTGGGAGGAAGGATTTCAAATGGGCCGAAGGAAATTGTGGGGGGTGAGGGCTATGTTCGCTCTTGATTGGGGGCTGGGAACTGAGAAGGCCGGACGCTCAGATGGCCGGCACAGGAGCTGAGGACGGAGCAGCGCTACAAGCCAGCTCGCCTGCGCACCAACCACCAGGCCATCGCTGCCTCCCAGCCTGCCCCGCGTTCCCAGGCGCAGGCGCAGTGAGGCGGGCGGGGGAGGGTCCCGGGGGAGGGCCCCGCCCCGAGGTCCTGTGGGTGTGATCTGTTCCTCAACCCCGCCCCGGCCGCGGCCCCGCCCCTCGCCCGGCCTCCGGGCGCGGGATGCGGCGGGAGGCGGCGCTGCGGTCCGCTGAGCGGCTTTCCGGTGGCAGGTGAGTGAGGTGCGGCGTCGGCGCCCGGCATTAAGTGCGCCGGCCGGTCCGTGGAAGGGAAGGCGGGAAGTTGTGGGGACCGAGTGGGATGATCTTCCCCCGTCTCCTCCGCTCACTTAGGACGGAGCCCTGGCGGGGGTGAGACAGCTGCGCAGGAACGCGCCTGCGTCCGCGCGGGCTGCAGGGGCGCTGCTGCAAAAGGGCTGCCGCACCTGAGGGGCTGGCTTCTTCCTGGGAGGGGAGTTGTCGGTGTAATAGGGCTCTTCCTTCCCGAGCTTTATGTAAAAATAAAAACCAAGTCGTCAGCCCCATCTAGGGATGAGGGTTCTTAGGGGCAGCTCCGTGACGTGGCCAAAATAAAGGTATGTTTCACAAGTTTGTCGTGATGCAAAACGAAATAAAATTTTATACAAATAGTGTTCTACTGTTTCATTTGTGAAGACCTTCTTAAAATGTAATAGGTACGTGCCAGTATAGTATGCGAGTGTGTGAGGAAACCGAGGCACGGAGAGGCAACTTTGCCTCCCGAAGATTTCACCCCTGTTACTTGGCAGAGTCAAGATCAGAATCTCATTCTTCTGGCTTTCGAGCTTGACTCTTCTTGACTCTGGTATTTGTCTCCTGGCCCCCTTGCTGTCAGACTGGGGGCGGGTAGGCATTTACTTCAATTGCCTTTTTTTCTCTTTGAAGAATAGAATGGCTAGATCCTGGGTGCCGGTCTGCCTCGCTGATACCGGGCAGAAGTTCCCCAGGGAGGGGCGCCTGCGCCGCGCCGTCTGTTAAGCCTCCGACTCTGGGTTTTGGCGTCAGCGATCTCACGGTTCCTGCTCTGCACTGTCAGTGAGGTTCTCTCTCTCTGCCTCTCCCCCACTTGCTCTTCCTGTCTCTCTCTAAATAAATAAACCTAAAAAAGATTAAAATGACACTTAAAAAGTAAGTTGCCCAGGGTGATCTGATGTGTTCTCTTCATACCGGAACTTGAATGACATCGGTTAGGAAATTGTCATTTTACTCACAATCAAGTTATGAAAAATATTTATGACTCAAAACACTCCTTGTTTCATTTTTGTCTCAAAGCGGGCGAGAGAACACCTGCAGTTCTTTGAGAATTTCTGTCCATTCTTTAGAGACTGGGTGTCTCCCCCCTTAAAGCCATCCCCACTCCCGGCCCCTCAGGCTTCTCCAGCCGCACGGTAGCTGCGAGTCAGCCGAACAGACTCACACGTACTTGGCAGGCTGCGAATTTTTGTTTTCCTACTGTAGCAATTGTTAAACACACAGGAACAAGAATACAAACTCAGCAGATGACAATCCGAAGATTTCCCTTAGAAATAGCAGTGCAGCTTTTCTAACATTTTACGTGGACTTCAGAGGTTGTGGTTATGTTTAATTTCTGCCGTACATGTTTTGCATCAATAGATGTTCATTTTACAGGTGACTTTAATCGTTCCTTCCTGTCCGGTCATTTTGTGGTTTTATCGTTGGCGTCACGTGTCCTTGTTGGGCTCCAGCCCAGAACCAGATCGTCTCATGATACTTGCCTACCGCTGTTCTGCGGTCTTACTGGGGAGTCTTAGACCCGGCCTGCGTCGGGTCCTCTGCTCCTCACCTCCCGGACCCCTAGCCCCAGTGGCAGCTGTCTTTTTCAGCTTCTTTGTAAGAGAAAGAGCCTCGAGACGCAAGTTTGGTTTGGGACTGTCATGTTGCAGGAAGCAAGACGTTTCTTATCCCATAGGCACTGAATTCCGGCTGCCAGGGCTGGTGCCTGTCCCTGGTCCAGCAGGCCTGGGGCTGCCCTTTGGCCACCACGGTGTGTATCTGTACCTCGTCCACTGGGATGATTCTCTTATTCTTGAGCCTAACCGGCTTACTGTTTTTCTCTTTTTATACTTTATCACTCACTGTAGGCTCTCAGAGGAGAGGAACTCAGTTTTGTTCATCACTGTGTCTTTAGCATTCAGAACGGAACCTGACCCATGGTGTGTGTCCTATAAATATTCACGGAATAAACAGATGAACGAAGTGCTTTGTTTTGAAGAAGGGTGAGCTAACGCGTAAACTTAGGGATCGTCCAGAAGTGGACTTTGACATGTTCCCCTGGATATCCTTCTGAAGAGCAAAAGATGGCAGTGGTCCAATACTAATCTCTGGCTGCCTTCATCTCTCATTTAAAACCATCTGCAAACTTTCCACTCCTATCTTTGTTTCCTATCTAATAGATTTACTTTATAATTTCATACATACATGAAAAAAGTAATCAGATCATTTTCATTAGCAGTATGAAATAGTGGAGAATTTTATTTAAAGCTTCTAATATTGTTTGTTGTACTAGTTACCGATTTCTGGGTAACAAATTACCCCACGACTCAGTGAGTTAAAACAACAGTAATTTTCTCATAGTCTTGTGGGACAGGAATTCAGACAGAACACAGCAGGGACGAATTATTTAGACTCCACAGCACTGGAGACCTCAGCTGGGGGCTGGCTGGGCCTGTGTCTTCTCACGAGGTCTCAGCACCTCCCTACACGTGTCTCCACATGTGTCCTCTTGATCAAACACTCTAGAGTCCCATCTTACAGGTGCTCCCCTGGCTTTTGCTGGCACGTGCTCCTTCCCTTTGGGGTACAGCCCCTTTCCTTCCTTATCAGGCCCTCTGGTTTATATTGTGGCTCGATCCTAACTTTAAGACTCAATCACCATTTGGAGATTAAACTCCTGGTGGTTAGGGAGCACAGGTCCTGAGGGTCCACATCCCTGCAGAGACGGGAATGGGTGGGTGAGCGTTGCCTAGTGTGTGATCTCCACAAGGAGGGAGGAGAGGCTGGCTCTCAGTGGGAAGCGGGGGCTCCTGTCGGCTCAGAGGGCTCAGGGCAATCTGGATATTCAAGATTTTCAGAGACCTCGATCCAGATCATTCATTCCGTTTCTTCCCACTGCTCCCTGACCGTAGAGCAGCAGGCCTGCCTTCTTCGGGAGTTTCTCTTTCCGTGGAGTTTGGCTACTGTTACCATTACGTCTTGGGCCTGGTCCCCAGCTCCTCTGCTTTCTCACAGAGCAGATGAGAGCCTGTTTGTTTTTTCCCAGGGAGGCGCCGGCGGCTTTGAGATACTACCTACAAATTCTTCGATACTCTTCCCTTCAGGAGGTGAGGCCAAACTGAGTAGCCGGCTTGTCAGTTTTTCTTTTAAGTAAAAATGACATTCTATCAAGAGTGCAGCTGGGTCCGCTGAGAGCTCAAAGGGTCACACAGGTGCTTGTCCTCAGGACCGCCATTGTCCGGAAGTGCTTCGTGCGTAGCTCATCTGTCATCTCGTTGTGTACTGTGTTAAAATGGTGTTCTAGAGATTTTACTCTTACTTATTTTATTTTCTAATTAAAATTTTTTAATGTTTATTTTTGAGAGAGAGATAGAATGCAAGCGGGGGAGGAAGAGAGAGAGAGGGAGACACAGAAGCTGAAATAGGCCCTAGGTGCTGAGCTGTCAGCCTGACATGGGCCTCGAACTTGTGAACCGCAAGATCATGACCTGAGCTTGTTGTACCCAGATTTTAATATCGCCCCCAAAACCCAGAGACCGCCAGGGAGGCCGAATCACGCATGCAGAAGCAAAGGGCTTTATTACGAATTGAGGCCCAGCCAGCCTAAACTCGGGCTCACAGACTTCAACCACACACTGGATCCACGTGGAGCCAGCCCCGAACATGGGGGGGTGGGGCCTTTTATGAGTTTGGGAAGGGGGAGTTACAGGAAATTGTGACACAGGTACAGGGGTCCAATCATTATAGCATCACATCGTTGACAGTAACTTTAACCAATTACAGAGTGGACCCGGGACCCTCAGGTAGGGCGTGACTAGTCTTAGCCTCCATCTTTAGGCCCGCCCCCAGAAATGTTAAGGGTGTTAGCTGGCCTTCCCTGATTGGGTGTCACAAGGGTTGTCTGAGAGGCTGACACTTAGGCCTCCAAGGTCAGAGTCAGTTTGATTCAGACCGGTCCTTACAAGCTGAAGTCACCCAGGTGCCCCTTTATTTTTATTTAAAAAAAAAAGTTTATTTTTGAGATGGAGAGGGAGAAAGCATGTGAGCACGTACGTAGGCATACACAGGGGAAGGGCAGGGAGAAAATCCCAAGCAGGCTCCCTGCTGTCAGCCCGGAGCCCAACGTGGGGCTCACAAACCACGAGATTATGACCTGAGCCTAAATCAAGAGTCAGATGCTTAGGGCACCTGGGTGGCTCAGTCCATTAGGCCTCTGACTTCGGCTCGGGTCATGATCTCGCGGTTTGTGAGTTCCGAGCCCCATGTGACCCTGTGCTGACAGCTCAGAGCGTGGAGCCTGCTTTAGATTCTGTGTCTCCCTGTCTCTCTGCCCTTCCCTTGCCTGCTGTCTGTCTCTCTGTCTCTCTTTCAAAAAATGAATAAACATTTTTTAAAAAGTCAAATACTTAAGTAACTGAGTGACCCAGGGACCCTTATATTAAACTGTTAAGAAGATGTATATTCAAGGGCAAGATTTAGGAACATTAATAATATTTACTGCTTCATCTAGAACATTCGTGATGAATAAAACTGCCCCCCCCCCCCCCCCCCCCCCCCCCCCGCTATTGTGAGGGCAGGGCTATGAAGAATACAACGACTCTGACAGTTTGGTGCCACAGCCTTGATTTGTGCTAAGACATCAGCTCCCCTCTGGTCACAGCTGCTCTCCTGCACCTGGGGGGGGTCGGTGGCAGGTAACGGCTACCCTGACTTCTCATGGGCTAGATAAAGTTTTGCCTGCTTTTGAACTTCATATACATGAAACCACAGAATATGTACTTTTTTGTGCCCAGCCTCTTTTGCTCAACATTATACTTGTGAGATTCATATGCATGTGTTGTTGCATTTTGTCTATTCTTATTGCTATTTATATTTTCTTTGTATAAATCTTTGTCCCTTCTGTGACAGTAATTCTACTTGGGGTGAGCAAAGCATAATGTATAGAGAAGGTGAATTACTCTGTTGTACACTTGAAACTAATGCAACGTTGTATTAACTCTACTCAAATAAAAAAGTTAAAAAATACATGCATGTTTCTGTTAGTATTTCCCCAGAAGTAGAATGGCTAGGTTGTAAGATATGGGTATATTCAGCTTCAGCAACTGCTGGTTGGTTTTCTGTGATGTTCTTTTTTTTTTTAAACAATAAAATCAGATTGGAGAAACAACTTTGATTGACGCATAACAAAACAGGGGCTGTGAAAATGTGTACTAAGTTGGGGAGGCATTTGGTGCTACACTGTTCAGAGCCTGAAAGCCATGTAAAGGGTAGGTGGGTTGGGTAGTGCAATGACAAGGGGGCTGGGTTTGAATCCTGGGTTTACCGCTTGTACTCTACGTCACCTTAACCTTCTTCAATCTTAGTTTCCTCATCTGTGAAATGGGGATAGTACTCATCTACGAGGGTTGTTTTGAAGAGTGAATGATTAACGTATGAAAACTTTTTTTTAATGTTTTTTATTATTTTTGAGAGTGTAAGTAGGGGAGGGGCGGGAGGGGCAGAGGATCTGAAGAGGCTCTCTGCTGACAGCAGCGAGCTCAGTGTGGGGCTCTAACTCGTGAACTGTGAGATCATGATCTGAGCCCAAGTCCTACGCTCAACTGACTGAGCCACCCAGGTGCCCCTATGAAAACTTCTTGGAAGAGGGCCTGGTACCTAAGGCACCCTGAAATATTAGTTTCTTTCCTTTCAGAGGGTTTTATTTGGAGGTGTTAGGAGATTGATAATATTTGAGCAGGAAGACGTATCATTAAGTGTATATCCTTAAGAAGGTATAGTTAGGTCTGAGACAACTGTTAGAGGCACAATTTTGTAGTTTTGTTTTATGGTTTCATTTTTTTCTTTCTATAATTTATTTATCTTTTATAATGTACATTAATCTTGTAATTTTTCTGCTGATGGGTATATTTTATGCCAAGTACAGAAAGGAGGGGAATGACTTTAGGCTTCTTTTTCTTTTTTTATAATTTTTTTAACATTTATTTATTTTTGGGAGACGGAGAGAGACCGAGCATGAGCGGGGCAGAAGCAGAGAGAGACGGAGACACAGAATCCGAAGTAGGTTCCAGGCTCTGAGCTGTCAGCACAGAGCCTGACGCAGGGCTCGAACTCACGGATCACAAGATCATGACCTGCGCTGCAGTAGGACGCTTAACGTCCTGAGCCACCCAGGCGCCCCTAGGCTTCTTTTTCAAGGTGCTGTTTTGCAGAACAAACTGACTCACCCCCATATTTACAGTGCTTTGACGAGTAGAAACAACTCACTGCCCTCACATGACAACAGAATCTGTCACAGAAGATGAAGCCGGACAAGGTAAAGAGTGGAGATCAATTGGTCTTTGTCTCAGCTGCAAAGACATGACCATTGCTGTCACAGCCAAAAAAGGCAAAAAGTAAAGGGATCTGAAACCTCAAAGTAGCACCTTACAGCGTGCAAGAGAGGGTAAGGAACAGCATTGAGATCTTTATGTTATACTCACAGGTATCATACAAAATAAACAAACGGACTTGACTGGAACAAAATGAGGTGACCTGGTGATGCAGGTGTTTTGTCCGGAGGGGAGGGAGGGCGAGCAGAGTAGAGGACGTCTCCTGCTTGCCCAGTGGCTATGGGCTGAGTAAAGACTTATCTTCTTTAGCCTCATTGAGACACAGAGCTTGAAGATGTCGACGGGCAGTTTGGTTATCTGTGGTCTCTTCTAACTAAACAAGGTACGTGCAGCAGTGAACATCCTGGCGATATCCATCCAGGAATTGTGGTTGGGGGCTACCTCTGTTCTTGAAGCTTATGTAAAAAATTGGAAAGCTCCCTAGAGGGAGGCTGAGTGGATTAGTGGCACTAATTAGTTTCCCCTCATCCTTCAGTCTCCTACCCCGCCACAATCATCCACCTAAAATACTACACTGATCATGGGAAAGCCCTCCATTACACCTTGACGTGGCTCTCATTGCCTGTACAATAAATTTCAGACTTCCCATCCTGGCATCAATGGTCCTCAGTGAGCTGACTCCACCCTGCTGTGAGCCTTCTTTCTGATTACTCATGAAACTACACTGTCTTCTTTAGCAAAACGAGTTTATTTGCGCTTTCATGACTTTTTTCAGTTTTTGTGCTTTCATGAATCTGACTCATTCTTCCAGGGCTAATTCACATTCGTTTTCTGCTTCCCTGAAGTTTTTTCTTTCCAGTCCAACTTCAAGTGTTTTCCTTTCTGTGAATTTCTATAGCAAATAATTTGTTCATATTTAACAACTAATCTTGTGGCACCATGGGATAGTTTATGTTAGGCAGTTATATTTTTCTGTTTACTTCCTTATTGTTTTTATTTTTTAACTCCAACAATTTGTGAACTCCTTTCCCTGCTATGAAGTTACATTTAAAAAAAATCAAAGGGCACCTGGGTGACTCAGTTAAGCTACCAACTCTTGATTTTGGCTTGGGTCATGATCCCACGGTTATGAAATGGAGTCATGCATTGGGCTCTGCACTGAGCTTGGAGCTCTCTCTCCCTCTCTCTCTGCCCTCCCCCCTCAAAATAGATAAAGAAAAATTTTTTAAACAATTAAGTTGCTTTTTAAGTGAGCAAAATGATTTTACATGAAACAAATGATTTGCAAGGACTAAGCCTTTAATAAGGGAATGTATGTATGTTTTGATATAACAGTATAAATGAAGATAAATAAAACTATATACCATAAAACATCGAGGATATCTTACAAAACAAGGTTTTCACAAGAAAAAATAGAACTGGAATGTCCTGGGGCCGGACAGGCTGTGGTGATGCACAGGACTGAGGATGCCACATCTTCTGGAACTCCAGTCTTTTTTTTTTTTTTATAGTTTATTGTCAGGTTGGTTTCCATAAAACACCCAGTGCTCTTCCCCACAAGTGCCCTCCTCCATGTCTATCAACTCCCTTCCCGCTTCCCCCTCCCCATTCAGCCCTCAATTTGTTTTCAGTATTCAAGAGTTCTCATAATCATGAGATTATCATGCTTCCCACCTTCCCCGCAAATATTTTTCCCCTTTCCCCTCCCCCATGGTCCTCTGTTAAGTTTCTCCTGTTAGACTTATGAGTGAAAACATATGGTATCTTCTCTGCCTGACTTATTTCACTTAGCATGACACCCTTGGGTTTGGAAGTCCAATCTTATTGGAAATTAGTGACATTGTTACTTGATCCACCAGGAGTCTCAACGGTGTATTGCTTTTTCATGCCTCATATGACTGTAAGTCCTAGACATGCTATAAATTTTAAGACATTTGCATAAGTCTTATACCCAAGACGTCATTAATTTTTTCATTTCATTTTTATTGCATGCCTGCTACGTTCCAGATGCTGAGGCAGGTGTTGGTGACAAGACAAAGTCCCTACCCTTGTTGAACATATGTTCTAGAAGATACGTTCAAAATGAATGCATGTCTATTTTGTTAGGTATTGAGGGAGGAAGAAGGAGACAGTATGTAAAATAATTTTGGAGGGAAAATTGATGGGGTCGTAACTGGGTGGGGTGGAGGAGGGGTGGTGGTCATGAACTTACTTTAGGGATAGGGGAGTCAACTACTTTGGTCAATTAAATGGGAGGCGAAGAGCCCATGGAATTTAGAGCCAGGAAGACCTGGACTCTAGCCAGCTCCACACTGCGTCTTCACATAAGACCCTCTGTATCTCTGAACTTAAGTCCCTCACTTGTGAAATGAGGATATTGGTGATTGCCTTGTAGTGTTGTGCAAATTAAGTGAGAGGCTGCCTATGAAAAGAAATGTTTTACATATACTTCCACATGCCTGTTTTAATATAACAGTATAAATATATATTTTTCATATTATGTATTTACATTTTATGTTATTCGTATACATTATATATTCATATGTATGTTCATATATATTGCATATGAATATATATTTCATATATATGTGAAAAATATGATGTTACTCTATTCCTCAAATGGGTGCTTGGATCTCGTGCAGTGATGATGACTTTGGTGGGACCTTGAAGCAGAGGCCTGGGCCGTACGAGCGTCTGGACCACTTGGATCATTTGCTTCTCTCATATCTAAACAAGTATTACTGTTAAGAGCACAGGAGCTCATACTTAGTTTAGGGGCACTCAGTAGGGAAAAGGAAAGTGTGAACTAATATTAACACTGTTTGAAATTTATAAACTAAATTGTATCAACTCCTAGAATCACTTTTGATTCCTGATTATTGTTGAAGTTTGAAAGCTGACAGCAGTGTGATTCCATTTGTGGCAGGCAGGTGCTGCCATCTAGTTTTATATGTCTGTTGTCTTTGCTGACAATTGGGATGATGTTTCTGGAGAAACTTTCTGAAACACGAAACGGGTTAATATATAGGGCAAAGTTAATTTTTTAATTGTAGCTTGTTACAGGTGATCTACCATTATTTAAAAAAAATTCATTTGTTTATTCTGAGAGAGAGAGAGTGTGAGCAGTGGAGGGAGAGAGAGAGAGAGAGAGGGAGAGAGAGAAAGAGAATCCCAAGCAGGCTCCATGCTGTCAGTGCAGAGCCTGAGGTGTAGCTCGAACGCATAAACCATGAGATTATGACCTGAGCCAAAACCAATAGTCGGACGCTTAACTGAGCCAGCCAGGTGCCCCAACTATGTGACATATGTAATATCTTTGGTTTAACTTTTGACTCAGCTATTCTAGAACACGGGAAGGTCTGTTTTAGGACAGGAAGGTACAGTAGTGGACTGCGTATAGTTGTCTGCAAGGCGCACTGCTTTGGCTATAGTGGTTTGCAGACAACGCCAAGCACTCAATTTTTAAATATTTAGAGACGATCTTTAGTTGTGGCTGAGGGTGGCAATGCAGCTATTGGAGTGGGGTAAGTTTTGATCAGAGGTGAGCTTGGGAATGGCATTCCAGGGTCCCAGAGGGGCCAGCAAACTCTGCTGGTGGTTTCTACCCCTGCCTCCCATTGTAGGACTTTCTGTTCCGTACTGTTTTCCATTAGTTCCTGGGTGACACCAGTCTCCCTCCCGTAGGTTCTGCATTCCTGCCATTTCTTTTGCTGGGAACATTCTTGCTTCTTCTCTCATTTATTTACCGGTTATTTTTTTTTGGAAATTGAAAATGCACAGCAAGGTCAAAGAAGAAAGCAACAATCATTAACACTCCTACCACTTAGAGGACTAGGCCCTGCCAACATCTTTGCTTATTTGCTTTAAATATCACTTTTAAAGAAAAAAATCACTGTCCGTTTATGTGATCTTGTGATTTATAAGACATATCTATTTTGAAAAAAGGAATATGTATTTTGTCATTTAGATAGTCAAATATGTATTACTCATGTATTTGGTTTTTGTCTGTGGTTCCCGGCTCACAGCCCCATAAGCCCTTGGCGTTTCCTAAGTGGTAAGAGCTTAAGGGGAAGCGCCTGAGGGTGCGGGCTGGTTGCCGGAGGCGCCGGCTGTGTGACTGAAGGGGCGGAGCTCTCAGTCTCACCCCCCCCCCCCGGGGAAGGGGGAGGGGCTGAAGGTCGGATCCTTTGCCGGTGACCAATGATTTCATCAGCCATGAAGCCTCTGTAAAAATCCAGCAGGATGGGAGCTTCTGGGCGCCTCAGTCAGTGAGGCATCTGACCCTTGGTTTTGGCTCAGGTCATGAACTCTTGGTTTTGTGAGTTCAAGCCCCATGTTGGGCTCCGAGCAGACAGGGTGAAGCCTGCTTGGAATTCTCTGTCTCCTCTCTCTCTGCCTCTCCCCTAGTGGCGCTCTCTTTCAAAATAAATAAATATGCTAAAAAAAAAAAAACCTCTCAGAAGGATGAGGATTCAGGGAGCTTTAATGTTGATGAACACGTGGAAATTTGGGGGAGAGCCTTGAGCGGGCACAGAAGCTGTGTGCCCCGTCCCCGTGCCTTGCTCTACCCATCTCCTCCGTCTGGCTGTTCCTGAGGTCTAATCTTTTATAGTAAACTGGTAACCTAGCACGCAAACTGTTTCCTTGAGTGTTGTGGATTGCAGTAACGTATCACTCCACCCAAGGCAGAGGTCACTGGAGCCTCTGAGCTATAACCTGTCGGCCAGAAGTCCAGGTGATAGACTCGGCTTGCCACTCGCGTCTGAGATTGGGGGTGGGCTCAGTTCTCCAAGAGCTTACCCTGTGGAATCGGTGCCATCCTCAGGTAGAAAGTATCAGAATTGAGTTGAGTTGTGGGATGTCCTGCTGGTGTTTCAAAAATTGGTGCTGTAAAGGAATCCCCTTCCCACTACTGTGGAAATTAGTTCCCAGAGCCTTTTAATTTGATAACAATATTTGTTTATTCTACAGAGTTCACATAATACAGAAAATGGCAATGATAAAATTAAAAAAATACACAGCCCCCAAAGCCCATCAGCCAGAAATAACCACCATTAAATAAGTATTAAATAAACATTATTTAACATTAAGCTTCTTTTTTAATTAAAAATATTTTAATGTTTATTTATTTTTGAGAGAGAGAGAATGAGAGAGCGGGAGTGAGGGATGTGCAGAGAGAGAGAGAGAGAGAGAGAGAGAGAGAGAATCTGAAGCAGGTTCCAGGCTCTGAACTGTCAGCACAGAACCCAATGCGGGGCTCGAACCCACGAACTGTGAGATCATGACCTGAGCCAAAGTCAGACACCCAACCGAGTGAGCCACCCAGGTGCCCCAACATTAAGCTTCTTATATCAAATTTCTTGTTATGTGGTCCTTTCAATATGCAGATTTTCCCTCCCAAATTCAGGGAAGTTATCTTGTGTGTGTGTGTGTGTGTGTGTGTGTATTTAAATGTTTTATTTATTTTTGAGGAAGAGAGAGCACGAGCAAGGGAGGTGCAGAGAGAGAGGGGGACAGAGGATTCAAAGCGAGCTCTGCACTGACAGTAGACAGCCTGATGCAGGGCTCGAACTCACAAACTGCGAGATCACGGCATTAGCCAAAGTCGGACATTCAACCAACTGAGTCACCCAAGCGTCCCTCTTGTGTTTTATCTTTGAAAACTTATTTTCCCGTTTGCTGGGTTCTCACAGCAGGGGCACCAATCATCCTATCCCCTCACCTCCATAGCCATCTGTTTCTCTCTAATTGCTTTAATTTCTTTTACTTTTGAGTCTTTGTTCACTGTCATTCCTATAAGCTCCCTTTCCCCCATCTGTCATGAATCTGATAATTGGTTGTGGTTGTTTGTTGCCATTTCTGTCGTATTGACCTGTTCTGTAATGTTTTGTTCCTCGGTTTTAGTAAGCCTGCAGTCTTTCTTTCCATACCATTCTGTTGTTTTTCATCTTGTCCTTGAGCGTTATTGAATTCTTGTTCTTTCTGACTTGCTGTCATGAAAAGCAGTGTGGGAAAGTGTTCCTCTGTTCCTTGAGTTAATTTTCTTCAGGGTGAGTTTTGTAGGCTAAGATCCTTGGGATGTGTTTGCATATTGCATGTTGTTCCCTTTCAACCTACTCCTGCCTGGGTGACTGCACATGTCTGGCCTGTCCCTCTGCTCCTGAGGTCACTCAGTAAGGTGACTGCTTGACAGTCTTCCTCCAGCATCTGGGCAGTTTGTTTGCCGCCGGAGCCGCAGAGTGAAAGCTGGATGTTTCCTGTGATGCCCATTTGTTGGCGTCCCTTGAAGGAGTGGTGGATGAAGGTGGTGCGGGGTTTGAGGGAGTGGTTTGCTCAGGGGAAGGCTTGACCTGCAATGTAATAGAGATGTTATTACTCCCCAAAATGACCTGTAGGGTTAATTCAATTCCTATTAAAATCCCAGCAAAGATTTCTTTATAGATGTAGATAAGTTTATTCTAAAATTTGCATGGAAAGCCACAGGCTCTAGAATAGCTAAAATGGTTTTTTAAACTATTTTTAAGTGTTTATTTTTGAGAGAGAGAGAGAGCAAGAGAGTGAGCAGGGGAGGCGGAGAGAGAGTGGGGGACAAAGGATACAAAGTGGGCTCTGTGCTGAGAGCAGCAAGCCTGATGTGGGGCTTGACCTAACGAACTGAGAGATGACCGGAACCCAGGTCAGATGCTCAACTGACTGAGCAATGCAGGTGCCCTTAAAATGATTTTTAAAAAGAAGAATAATGAAGGAAACACTCTAACCCCATCTTAAGACTTACTCCACAGCTACAATAATCAAGACAATGTGGAATTGGAGGAGGGTGGACACATAGGTCAATGGGACAGAATAGATAACCCAGAAATAGACCCAAGCAAATATATGCAATTTAGTTTTGACAAAACTGCAAAAGCAATTCAATAGAGGAAGCATAGTGTTTCAACAAACAGTGTTGGAGCAATTGGACATCCATAGGCAAAAAAAGAATCTTGACCTGTAACTCAAAATGGAAAATGCAAAACTATAAAGCTTTTAGGAAAAAGTCATGGGAGAAAATCCTTACGGTCTAGAATGAGGCAAGGCTCCCTGGTGGTCTCGTGGCTAGGATTCGGTCTAGAATGAGGCAGAAACTTTCTTAGACTTGATACCAGGAGCACAATCGATGGCAGGAAAAATTGATAAATTGTACTTCATCAAAATTAAAAACCTTTGCTCTACTAAAGCCCGTGTGAAGGGAGATGAAAAATGCTACAGACTGGGGAAAAATACCCAGCCAAGTACTGCATATAATAATAACCCTCAAAACTGAACATTAAAAGAAAAAGAAGAAGCTCTCAGGGCGCCTGGCTGGCTCAGTCAGTGGAGCGTGTGACTCTTGACCTTGGGGTCATGAGTTTGAGCCCCATGTTGGGTGTAGAGTTTACTTAAAAATAGAATCTTAAAAAAGCTCTATTACTTTTTACAACTGCATGTAGACCTATAATTATCTTAAAATGAGAAGTTTATTTGAAAAAAAGAAAACCCTCACATCTCCAGAGCATCATTTGTTCCCGTCCTCAGACTAACCCTCTTACTGAACCCTGAAATTTTCCTTCAGTGCTTTTGTCATGGTTTTGTACTTATTTGAGGGGTTATCAGTTTACTGTCTGTTTCTGGCACCAGGCTGTGAGCTCTGTACCACTATCTCCAGTGCTGAAATGATGATGATATGTATTTATTAAATGAATAGGAGTTCATGCCTTGCAAAATTATGGAAGGGCTTTGTATCTGGAAAACACTTTATTTTGAATTTTAATTATTTTAAAGTGATCTCTGTGCCCAGTGTGGAGCTTGAACTCACAACCCCGAGATTAAGAGTCACACGGTCTACCGATGAAGCCAGCCAAAAGCCCTGGAAAATACTTTAAATCCAGGCCTCCCCCCACCTTTTTGTTTGACAAAATGAACACCCAACCTTTTTCCAAGACACTCTTCCTACTTTGAGGCTCCTGGCCTGAGCCCCGCGCTGTCAGCGGCCTCTGTACAACATCTGCTCTGTCTCCACACTCTCCCAGTTGGACAGCTGCCGAGAAAATCCGCCCTCTTGGCCTCCTCAGGGCTGAGTTTACCCAGTAATTGGTCTCATTATTCTATGTTGGAATTTTAGAAAGACAGCATGATGCTGTCATTATTCAATGAATAACAACATCTAAATTGATCCAAGGCTCCATGAAAATGACATTTGTAGGCTTATTTATAACAACCTATTCAAACATTTTGACTTATTACTAAAACAATTCAAGTGATTTCGACTTCCCAAATGACAAGGTATCTTCAGAAAATATAGGAGGGGAATCTCTGTGTCAGGCAAGACCTTGTAACAAAGTGACGAACTTGACAGTTTCAGAATTTTGGAATTCCAAGCAGGGTTTGCCTGAGAAAGAGGCAGTTTCGGAGGTCACAGGCTAGAGGCATTCTTGTTTGCTGTTCTTGGACCAGTCTGGTTGGAAGTCTGCAGGATTTTCTTATGTGGTCTGACTTGTCACGGCATTTTCAAAGTGTATGTATATATATTCTCAAGGCAACAGAGAAATCCCCCTTTGTGACTGCAGAAATATATACTCAATGAAGAAGAGTTAGAAAAGAGTCAAAAACTGGGGCACCTGGGTGGCTAAATCGGTGGAGTGACTGATGCTTGATTTTGGCTCAGGTCATGATGGTGTGTTCGTAAGATCAAGCCCTGGGTCAGGGGCCTGCTTGGGATTCTCTTCTCCCTCTCTCTCTGGTCCTCCCCCGCGCGCATGAGCTTGCACATGCGCTCTCGCAAAATAAGCTTTAAAAAAAAGGAAAAAACAAATTTCTTCAAATATTGCCATCAAGAGATTATTGTTCTTTTTAAGTTTTAATTTTGAACTAATTTTAGTCTTGGAGAAACATTGCAAATATAGTATGTGTCCTCCCATACTGAATTCCCAAGGAATTCAGTCCTGCCGGCAGTCTGAGTGAGCTCGCAAGAGGACCCTGGGTCCCAGAACCATGACCTCCGTGGATGCCTGAATGTTAGCCTGGTGAGACCCTGAGCAGAGAATCTAGCCATGCTGCCCCAGACTTCTGACCTTGTGGATCAGTGAGATAATAAATGGGTAGTGTTGTAAGCTGCTAATTTTTTGGCCATTTGTTATCAAGCAATAGAAAAGGAATAGAAGAGAACAAAGAGTCCCTGTCTATCCTTTACCCAGTTTCCCCTAATGTTAACATTTTACACACAATGATCAAAACCCAGCACATTGACATGGATACAATACTACTGATTAAACTACAGACTTGACCTGAATTTCACCAATGTTTCCACTAATGTCCTTTTTCTGTTCCAGGACTCCATCTAGAATTAAAGACTGTATTTAATCATCATGTCTCCTTAATCTTGTCCAATCTGTGACCTTGGCCCTTTTGAAGAGTACTGCCTAATTATTTTGTAGAATGTAACTTGATTTGAACTTGTTAGGTGTTCATACACGATCATAATGATGTTATGTACCATTGGCAAGAATACCATAGAAGTGTGCTTTTCTTAGCACATTATATCCAACGGCTTGTGATCTTGAGGTATCTTTTTACTGGCTTTATTCACCTTGATCACTTGGTTATTGTGGTGTCTGCTGGGTTTCTCCATCATAAAGTTACTATCTTTCCCTTTGTATTAATCAGTATCTTTGAGACCATGCAAATCTTATTTGTCTTTAAACTTCTGTTCTCTAGTTTTAGCATTAGATTTTATCATCTGTAACAAGGGGGATGTAAGGACTCATAATGGTTTAACCAATATTCTTCTAATTCCTTCCCATGTTTGGTAAATATATGTTTGTATATATAATATATATAAATATAAATACATGTATAAAGCAAGTAAGGTTTATTTGTTACATATAATACTAGTGCTATTTTGTAACCAGCTATTTACTTAACAAACATAAGAGGTGCCTGGGTGGCTCAGTTGGTTAAGCAGCCAATTTTGGCTCAGGTCGTGATCTCGTGGTTCATGAGTTTGAGCCCCATGTTGGGCTCTGTGCTGACAGCTTGGAGCCTGGAGCCTGTTTCAGATTCTGTGTCTCCCTTTCTTTCTGCCCCTCCCCTACTCATGCTCTGTCTCTCTGTCTCTCAAAAATAAATAAATGTTAAAAAAAATCATAAACATTTTTCCTTGTCAATAAATATTTTTTAGAACATGGGTTCTAAAAATAGTTAATACTAGTAGTTAGATAGCATTTTATTTTATGGTTCCATTATTTTTCTTTCTTTTTAATTTTAATTAAAGAATTTTTTAAGTTCATTTATTTTTGAGAGAGAGAGAGAGAGACAGAGAGACAGCGTGAGTGGAGGAGGGACTCCCTCCTTAAGAGAGAGGGAGACAGAATCCAAAGCAGGTTTCAGGCTCCAGGCGCTCAGCTGTCAGCACAGAGCCTGATGTGGGGCTTGAACTCACAAACCATGAGATCATCATCTGAGCCATAGTCAGATGCGTAACTGACTGAGCCGCCCATGCGCCCCTGATTCCATTATTTTTCTAGCCAGTTTACAATTTTCAGATAAGTGGTTTAAATTATTTCTATTATATGTAGGGCACAATGAATATCTTTGTACACAAAGTTTTGCACACATCTCTGTATTTCCTAAGAATGGTTTTCTTGCAGGTAGAATTGTGAGCTTAAAAGATTTGTGTTTTTTGGGGCTCCTGGGTGGCTCAGTCAGTTAAGCGTCTGGCTTCAGTTCAGGTCATGATCTCACAGTTCGTGGGTTCGAGCCCTACGCCGGGCTCTGTGCTGACAGCTAGCTCAGAGCCTGGAGCCTGCTTCACATTCTGTGTTTCCTTCTCTCTCTCTCTGACCCTCCCCTATTCCCACTGTCTCTCTCTGTCTCTCAAAAATAAATAAAGAACATAAAAAAATTTATAAAAAAAAGATTTGTATTTTTTTAATGTTTATTTATTTTGAGAGTGAGAGTGATTGGGGGAGGTGGAGAGCGAGAGAGGGAGACACAGAATCTGAAGTAGGCTCCAGGCTCTGAGCTGTTAGCACAGAGCCTGATGTGGGGCTCAAACTCATGAACCGTGAGATCATGACCTGAGCCCAAGTTGGACGCTTCACCAACTCTTATCACCCAGGTGCCTCGATAGGCACACTTTTAAAACATTTGAGACACATTGTAAACTTCCCTCTCTCTGACCAAAAATGCAGATGTGTGGCAGATTCTCCCATTCATCCTATTCTACCAGTGTTTTATATCAGGAGTTTCAGCATTCTTGCTCGTAGTATAATCATTTAATAAGAATTATATTCCTGCAAACCAGTGTTCTGTCTTCACAACCAGTGGCTTTTAGGAGAGACACAGGCCACTGCAGACACCAGCCTGTGGTGTGCTGGGTGAAAGCAGGAGGCTCAGCTCAGCCTGGAGACAGGAGTCTTCTTTGTGTGTAGGCACAAGCTCATGGTCAGTGGGCTACCCCTGGGACAGGCTGCTGTGGTGGTCCGCAGTATTTGGTGGTATCAGACTTATCTGGAAGGTTTATTAAAAGGTACATTTCTGGATTCAATTCCAGGCCTAAAGATCAGAATCCCTGGTGGACCATCCCAGGCATTTTGTTTTAAGTAGTCCCGTCAAAGGTGTAAACTGAGGCGGCCCTGGGGGCGCACTTGGAGGGGCGCCGGTTTTGGCTTTAAGCCACTGTAAGAGATTATTCTTTGGAACAATCCATGATAACTGAACAGGGCGGGGAACAAGGCCTTAACTTTTACCATGAGAAAGCATGCTTTCCCAAAATAGAAACGTTTTCTTGGCACCATAAACGCTCTTGTTACTTCCACCCTTTCATGTCTCCTACGGCATCTCTTGCTCTGATGAACATTTTGTAAGATGCCCGTGCCTCACGTATGTGACTTCACGGGATCCTCACAGCAGCCCTTCCTGGGAAGTGGCGCGGGTATCAGGAGCCATTGCATTTATAAATCCAGGAAATAGGCTTAGTTAAGTTAAGAAGATAAGTAATAGTGATAATAATTACATGCCTTGAGTCTCTGTTGTGTCCGAGCACCGCTGCAGAGTGGAAATTCATAGTATTAGGTCAAGAGACTGACCTGAGTGAGATCTTCACTCTAGTTGATCAAGCCCTTGCTCCTTGGTGTGTGTGTATGAAGTGAGGGATGGGACCCAAGTTCTGAGGTCTTGGTTCTTGGTCTAAGCAGTTTCTGTCTGAAGTGTATTTACTCACAATCTTAGTGTGTATATGGGGCACCTGGATGGCCCAGTTGATCAAGTGTCTGACTCTTGGTTTCAGCTCAGGTCATGATCTTGTGGTTTGTGAGTTCGAGCCCCACATCAGGCTCTATGCTGACAGCATGGAGCCTGCTTAGGATTTGCTCTCTCATCCTCTCTCTGCACCTCTCTGCACCTCCCTGCTCTCTCTTTCAAAATAAATAAACAAACCTTAAAAAAAAACATGATCTAGGGGAGACTGGGTGGCTCAGTCAGTTAAGTATCTGACTTCGGCTCAGGTCACGATCTTGCAGTTTTTGAATTTGAGCGCCATGTTGGGCTCTGTGCCGACAGCTCAGAATCTGGAGCCTGTTTCAAATTCTGTGTTTCCCTCTCTCTCTGTGCTCCTCTCTCTCTCTCTCTCACTCATTCAATAAACATTAAAAAAAAATCCCCACAATCCTAGAGCCCTTCCTTGGCTCTTGAGTGTTTTGGTCCCCAACCCCCAACACCAACTAGGGTGGAGAAAATCCGCTGAGAAGCATCATGTTTATGGGAGCTATTCATACATCCTGTGTGAATGGGCTGTAGAAACAGGGCTGGTGTGGAGGAAGTGAACCTGCATGATTGATACTGAAAGCTGTATTGTCTGCTCTGGAGCTTCCAGGCTGCCGTACAGTTGTTTATGTGAACATGATGCATTTTAAGGTGTAATATTTAAAACATATTTGGGGAGTGAGGGACACAGATCAAGGGAGACTACTGAATACTGAAAACGAACCATGGACTGAATGGGGAGGGGGAGGGAGGGAGGGGGTGATGCTCATGGTGGCGGGGGGCACTTGTGGGGAGAAGCCCTGGGTGTTATATGGAAACCAATTTGACAATAAACTATTAAAAAAACATATTTGGAATGAAATCATAGTTCTGCTCTTAACATCCTTTACTGAGAAGTTGGGTCATGGTTTCATTCATACAGATTCTTAGGTTCAGACTCCTTACCAGAGTCTAGCTCCTTAAAGTAATGGGTTTGATGTGTACAGGGATAATTTCAGAATAAGCAGCTCTGAAGCTGTGCAGTGGAGAGCGGAGACGGTGGGGAGTACAGTGTAGTTGTCTTCTGTGAGGAGTGTTCATCACTTCCATTAGCTCATGGTAATGATTAAATATAAATCCATAAGAACCCTTTCCATCGGATAGTGTACTGAGAGCAGCAGGTCCTTAAAACAATTTCTTTGGATTCGGTGCTGAGGGAAGAAGGCAATGGATTTCACCTAGATGACCCTCTAACGACCTCTCCTTTTCCTGAAACCTCATATCCCTTCTCTCCCATTCTGACTCCCAACAATCAGAGGGAACCTGGGGACTTCCTATCACCATGTCTGCCCGGTGACCGTGTCCCTCTGTGTGAGCTTTGCCTTCTCTCCTGTGACGTTGGCTACCGTCTCCCTTTGCCTTCTCATGCATCTGGCTCTGGCAGTTTTACCCTGTTTGGTATCATGAAGTTTTCCCTATCTACTGGGTCGTTCCCATCAACATGTACATTTGCTGTAATATCACCCATTGTAAGATTGAAAAATAACTTCCTTACCCTACATCCTTCCCTAGTGGTGACTTATTTCTCTTTTCCCTTTATAGCAAAACTCCTTGAAAGAACTGTCATATTCTTTATTGAATGCATACAGGCTTTCAGGCCTAGCTCCTTTCCACTGAAGGTCGCCAGTGACCCTGTGTTGTTAAATCCAGTGGTCGTTTCTAAGAAGAAAGTGAAATCAGAAAAAGCTGAGGAAGGATATAATTAGCTAATTCAGGAAACCAAAATCTCTAAATTAAAATGACCCATCTCAGTACTCATCTCAATGAATAATTAAAAAATAAAGACTCACACAAAGTTATGAAAGTTTAGACTTCTGGAGATAAAGAGATGATTATAATAGGTTATAGAGAGGAAAAAATAACACACAAAAATATTAAGCATCAGAATGATTTCTTATCGATACTGCGAAGTAAAAGAGGCAATGCCTTCAGATTGTTTTAGTATTAAAATATTGGCATGAAAACAAAAGGATCATTATTTACAGATACTGTGATTGTTTTTCTTAAAAAATCCATGATAACTGAAAAATACAACTGTCAGAACTAGCAAGATGTCTGGACACAATATCCAACATGAAAAATCAGTAGGAATTTTATGCCTGTCAACCTCTCAGACTCATCAGGTTTTAACCAAACTCATCATCCCCCCAAAGGAGGTACTCTGGATAGTCCCGTTTCAGCTTCTCACATTCAGAACTTGAATGCAGCTGTAAAATCAATTTTCTGTGTGATATGAGGTAGGGATAAACTTTTCATTATTTTCCAGGAAGGTGATGGGTGATCCCAACAGCAGTTATTAAAGAGTCCCAATTCTGTGGGACTTGATTGGCTGAGCCAAGGGGGCAGTCAGAAAGCAGCTGTGGAGTCCAGGAGACTTGCACTGTCTTTGGCTTTGGTTTCAGCCCAGTGCTCAGAGCCGAAGTACTCAGATCTTGTTCTGCTCCACTCTGAGGGCATCATACCCTCTCTTGACCTGTTGCTGCCTCTGGAGCCCATCTGAAGGGCACTGCTGGGATGGAGGGTCTGAGTCTGGGGGCCGTGGGGTTGTCCCCTGGGTCACCTCCAGTGGGTGCTTAGCCCAAGACTGGCGCTCTGACCTCCACGAGGAGCACGTTGCTCTGCTATGGGAAAGAGTGGGAGAAGATGAAAACAAATGGGGATAAAAAGCAACAGTGAATGGAATCCCCTGGTGTAAAAATCCATTGCTTCTGCTCAGATTGCTGGTACTGTGTGCAATGACGGAAAGCCGTCAGTCTGTCTCGTGCAGATGGGAAAGAGTTGTGAAGCAAAGGTGGTCGGGGAAAACAGGAAGAGTCGCTGGGTATTTTATCAGCCCGCAAGGACTGAAGTTCGGATCCAAAAGTTCACTTGCTAATTATCCTCACATAAATCGAGAGATTTCTCTTATGCTGGAAGATTTTGATTTTACTGTACTCTCTAATAGGGGCATCAAGTCTAGGTATAAAGACTGCAGCACAGCACCTTTCACATCCCAAATGCAAAATGAAAGTATCAATTCAAACCAGAACCTCAGGACATGGAACTAGTGGAAAAAAAAGATGTATTTGCTCTGCCAAGTGGTAGTTTGGAAGGGCAAAGTAGCATAGGACTATCTAACTTTATTTTTTTAATGTTTAGTCATTTTTGAGAGAGAGAGAGAGAGAGAGACAGAGCATGAGCAAGGGAGGAGCAGAGAGGGAGGGAGACACAGAATCAGAAGCAGGCTCTGGGCTCTGAGCCATCAGCACAGAGCCCCACGCAGAGCTTGAACTCACAGATGGCGAGATCATGACCTGAGATGAAGTTGGATGCCTAACTGACTGAGCCACCTAGGCGCCCTAGGACTATCTAACTTTAAAGAGGATGAGGGTGTTAATGATGCTGACTCCAGAAAGGTAGGAAAGTCCAAAGGAAAGGTGACTATTTTGAAAGAAATTCAAATTAAGGAAACAAACAGGGTGCCAGAAGGGGCTTCTAGATTCTGCTCACAGTAATAGGAAAAGAGAATCTGAGTAAAATAAGGCAGATGCTGAAAGTGACCCCATTGTCAGCTTGATAAAACTTTCCCCATCTTTGAATCTGGACTGAGTAACAAGACACTCAATGTAACTGATGAAGAACAGAGACTTGTAAAAGAAAAATCACTGAGTTCAGGATCACATTTTTGTTTTGAACAAATAACTCCTGGCATCATAAACAAATTCTGTTCAGCCAAAGAAGCAGAACACAACGAGAAGTGTGAAGAAATCTTTTTAGAAGCCAAGGAAATTAAAACAAAAGCAGAAGTCAGGGAAAGGAAGGAACATTTGCATACTGACATTTTAAAATGTGGCTCTGAAAGGGACAACTACTCACAAAACCGAGAAAGACTATTTCTGTGAAAATATGTCAAGAAGATACCATTCCACAGACACAAATAGAAAAGAGGAGGGGCGCCTGGGTGGCTCAGCTGGTTAAGCATCTGACTCTTGATTTCAGCTCAGGTCATAGTCTCAAGGTTTGTGAGTTTAAGCACCGAACTGAGTTCTGTGCTGACAGTGTGGAGCCTGCTTGGGATTCTCTTTCTCTCTCTCTGCCCCTCCCCTATTTGTGCACACTAATGCTCTCTCTCACTCTTTCTCAAAAATAAAATAGTGTTTAAAATAAAGAAAAAAGGAAAACAAGCCTATATTTTTCCAGCAAATATTACAAAGAAGCTCTTAGGCCCTCAAGATGCAAAACCTTAAAGAAGTGGACACCTCGGTCACCTTTTAATCTTGTCCAAGAAATACTTTTCCATGGAGCTTCCTTATTGCTGCTATATTTCTCAATCAGACCTCAGGCAAAGTGGCAACACCTGTATTTCGGAAGTTTCTGGAGAAATACCCTTCAGCTGAGGTAACTGCAGACTAAAGAGATGTGTCAGAACTTCTTTGATGTTTATTTTTGAGAGACAGAACATGAATGGGGGAAGGGGAGAGAGAGAGGGAAACACTGAATCCCAAACAGGCTTCAGGCTCTGAGCTGTCAGCACAGAACCCCACGTGGAGCTTGAGCCCAGAAACGGCGAGATCATGACCTAGGCCGAAGTTGGATGCTCAACCCACGGAGCTGCCCAGGTGCCCCATGGTCTGTCAGAGCCTCTTCACCTCTACAATCTTTGAGCATAAGCCATTATCAAGTTCTCATAACTATCTGGCCAAGCAGTGGAGGTAGCTAATTGAGCTTCATGGGATTAACAAATATGGCAATGACTCTTACTGAATTTTTTGCATCAATGAATTGAAGCAGGCGCATCATGAAGACCATAAGCTAAATACATATCATGACTGACTTTGGGAAAATCATGAAAAATTAAGGCCATCTTAAAATTCTTCAAAGTTTTCAAAGCCCATCTCTTCTATGGTGCTCTGTGTTTGAATCTCAAGAATTCCATTAAGCACAACTGACTGCCTTTATAGGCATATAGATTTAATCAGTCCAACTAGAAACATAATGTAGGTTTTCTTTTCTCTGTGTTTCAGATTATTATTTAAATTGTAGTTAGTTAACATAGTGTAATATTGGTTTCAGGAATAGAATTTAGTGATTCATTACTTACATATAATACCCAGTGCTCATCACAAGTGCCCTCCTTAATATCCATTACCTATTTACCCCCCCCCGCCCACTTCCCCTCTCTCTCTCTCCCTCTGTACACACACACACACGCACACACACACACACACACACACCACATCTTCTTTATCCATTCATCAGTCAGTAGACATTTGGGACATTTGCATAATTTGGCTATTGTTGATAGTGCTGCAATAACATGGGAGTGCATGTACCCCTTCGGATCAGTAGTTTTGTATCGTTTGAGTAAATACCTATTAGTGCAATTGCTGGGACATAGGGTAGTTCTATTTTTAACTTAAAAAATATTTACTTATTTATTTATTTTGAGAGAGAGAGGGAGAGAGAGCAGGAGTGCACGAGCAGGAGGGGGCAGAGAGAGAGGGAGAGAGAGCAGGAGTGCACGAGCAGGAGGGGGCAGAGAGAGAGGGAGAGAGAGCAGGAGTGCATGAGCAGGAGGGGGCAGAGAGAGAGGGAGAGAGAGAATCCCAGGCAGGCTCCTCACTCTCAGCACAGAGCCCCACGTGGTGCTTGATCTCATGAACTGTGAGATCGTGACCTGAGCCAAAATCAAGAGTTGGATGCTTAGCTGACGGAGCCCCCCAGGCACCCCTATTTTTAACCTTTTGAGGAACCTCCATACTGTTTTCCAGAGTGGATGCACCAGTTTGCATTCCCAACAAAAGTGTAAGAGGGTTCCCATGTCTCCACATCCCCTCCAACATCTGTTGCTTCCTGGGTTGTTTTAGCCATTCTGACTGGTGTGAGGTGGTATCTCATTGTGGTTTTGGTTTGTATTTCCCTGATGATGAGGGATGTAGGTTTTCTTAATGTGTGAAACATTGGTAGATCTTTGTAACTGAGTGCGCATGTACATATTTTGAGTTAAGAAAATGTTATTTGACAATCCCCAAACTGTAAATGAATGTCCCAATAGTGAAATGTGATTTGAAGTTGAAAAAAAAGAAGAGCTTCTGTTCCCCACTGATGTTTATTAACGCCCCTTCTATCATTTGTCAAATCCACAAATATCTTTAAGACTGTGTTCTTCATATGCATTTAAATGTTTTTTTTGTGTGTATTCCACTGGTCGTCTGTTGGTCACAATGTCTTAATTATTATAGTTTGACTATAAATCTTTGATATCTGGATGTTCTTGTTCTTTTTCAATAATTTTTTAGCTATTCTTGGCCTTTGCTGTTCCATATAAATTTTAGGATCAGCTTATCAAGTTCCATGAAAATCCCTTTTGGGATTTTGATTTACAGTTGCATTGCATTTATATATTAGATTGAAAAATAGGCTTATTTTCGCTATGGAATTATGTATTCCATTCCGTGAATGTGGCATATATTTTCCAGTTTTCTTTAATGTCTTTCAATGACATCTTATACTTTTCTCCATAGAAGGCATGCATATATTTTGTAAGATGAATTTGTTTATTTATAATTTTATTGTTATTATAAAGTGATATTCTTAAGAGAAAATGTCTGATTATCATAGTCATATAGGGATGAAATGACTTTTTGTATATTTATTTTATATATAGCACAACTTTACTGAATTCTTATTATAATAATTTATTAGTAGATTTTCTTGGGTTTACTATCTAGACAATTTTATCACATTATTAATGATAATTTTGATTATTCTCTCCCATTTTTTATTCCTCTTATTTATCTTACACATTTTACTCTGCTAATATCTCTGGTACGATGTGGAACAGAAATGAGGATGCATGTATCTTTGTTGCTGATTTTTAAGGGAATTCTGATATTTCAATTCTAGGATTACATTTGCTGTAAGATATTGGTAGATTTATTTTCTATTCCCAACTTGCTAAAGAGTTTTTGTTGTGAAAGGATTTTGAATTTTACCAAATGCTTGTGTGTGTGCATGTGCCTCTGCGCCTGCGGTGTTTGGAAGAATGGTGCTTTTCATCCTTCAGTTTGTTATGTGGTGAATTACATGACTCCAGTTAATTTTTATTTTAAGAAATAAATTCTTGGATTTGGCTGGCTGGTATTTTGTGAGATTGGCCCATAATTTTTCTTATTGTTTTCTCTTAGGTTGGTATCGAAATTATGTTAGTTTCATAAAATGGGCTGAGTGACGTTCTCTCTTGCTCTTTTTGTTGCTGTTTATTTTATTTATTTATTTAGACAAAAAATAAGCTTTATAAAATTAGAATAATCAGTTCCTTGATTGGATGAATTTACCTTCAAAACATTTGGACATTTTTTTCCTTTGTGAAATTAGTTTTAATGACTCATGAGATTTTCTTAATCACTTTAGAACTATATGAATTTTCTTTTTCTAGGTAAGTCTAATTTCCCTGTGAAATCATCTATTTTAGGTAATGTCCAGATATATTGCATTAAATCATAGAGAGTAACTTCTTCCAATTAAAAAAAAATTTATTTTTGAGAGACAGACAGAGAGCGAGCAGGGAAGGAGCAGAGAAAGATTGGGGGACACAGAATCTGAAGCAGGCTCCAGGCTCTGAGCTGTCAGCACAGAACCCAGTGCACAGGGCTCAAACTCAAAAACCACGAGATCATGACCTGAGCCGAAGTGGGAAGCTTAACTGACTGAGCCATTGAGTTGCCCCTCCAAATTTTAAAATCTCTCATTTTTTCCCCTAATATTATTTATGCCTATTTGTTTTTTGGGTTGATTTTCAGAGGTTTATCCATTTTATTAGCGTTTGCTTTTATCTACTTTATTGTAGTTTTTTTTTCTATTTTATTGTTATATATACTATTATTGTCATTTTTAGGCATGATAATGGCTAAATTTATTCATATGAGTGAAAAGATATAAATTCTGAAATTGCTTTAAAATAACCTAATGTGGGATTTAAATAAACATTAAAAAAGAGAATATGAGAATAAATTTTTTAAAGCAAAAGAAATAAATGTATATTTTAATTTTTTATTATGGAAATTTTCAAACATACATGAAAGCAGAGAGAATTATGTTGTGAATTTTTGTCACGTGACACTCAGGTTCAACCATTATTATCAAATGACCAATTTTGCTTCATCTAAATCCTCCTAGCATTCCCCTGACGGCTATATACACATTGGGTTATTTAAATTTTTAAAAATTAATTTTAATTTTTGAGAATGGGGGAGAGGAGCAGGGAGAAAGGGAAACAGAGGATCTGAAGCAGGCTCGGTGCTGACAGAAAGTCCCATGTGGGGCTAGAACTCACGAACCATGAGGTCCTGACCAGAGCTGAAGTCGGACACTTGAATGACTGAGCCACCCAGGCACCCCTCATGTTCTTCTTCTAATTTATGTTAGGAAGTTAGTTGATGAATTTTTTACTTTTTTTTCCATTTCATACTATAAGTATTTAAGGCAACACATTTTCTCTAAGTATAACTTATCTGCATCCTGGAGGTTTTTAAAAGGGAGATATCGTTTGTGTGCAGTGAAAAGCACAGATCCTGAATTTGGGTCAGTTTTAACAAATTCTTATATTCTTGTAACTTACACACCTATCAAGTTATAGAACATTTCCATCAACCCAGAAATTTCTTTCATGTTCCTTCCTGGTCAATCCTCATGAGAACCAACTACTCTTCTGGATTTGGTCACTATTCTCCAGGATTTTGCCACCATTGGTGACTTTTACCTGTTATTGAAATTTGTATAAATGGAATCATAGAGTTTGTACTCTGTTATCTCTGGCCCCTTCTCATTCAGCATAATACTTTTTAAATTCCTTGTATTGTGTGTGTCAGTAGTTCATTCCTTCGTACTGTTAACAGTATTCTTTTAGGGGCGCCTGGGTGGCTCAGTTGGTTAGGCGTCCGACTTCGGCTCAGGTTTGTGGGTTCAAGCCCTGTGTCAGGCTCTGTGCTGACAGCTCAGAGCCTGGAGCCGGTTTCAGATTCTGTGTCTCCCTCTCTCTGCCCCTCCCCCATGCATGCTCTGTTTCTGTCTCAATAATAAATAAACATAAAAATAAAAAAATAGCATTCTTTTAGATGAATTAAACCACAACTGATTTATTCATTCTCCTATTGAGGAGTATCTGGGTTGTTTCCACATTTTGGCCATTATGAGCGCAGGTGTTATTTATCGGCTTATACTAGTTTCCATGCGGCCATGTTTCTATTTCTCATTTCTCTTGGATAAATATCTAGGAGTGGAATTATTGAGTCATTGGGTATGTGAATGTTTAACTTTAGAAAGTTCACTGTCAGAGACCACTGAACAGTTTTCCAAAGTGATGTTTGCATTTTATACTCTTTCTAGAAATCTTTAGAGTTCTGGTTGTCCCATTATCCTTTCTGACATTTAAAAATTTTAGCTGTTCTTTTTTTTTAAACATTTAAAGATGTTTATTTATATTTGAGAGAGAGAAAGAGAGAGAGAGAGCATGAGAGGCAGACGGGCAGAGAGAGAGAGACACACACAGAATCCGAAGCAGGCTCTAGGCTCTGAGCTGTCAGCACAGAGCCTGACAATGGGCTCGACCCCACAAACCATGAGATCAGGAGCTGAAGTCAGATGCTTAATTGACCGAGTCACCCAGGCACCCCTAAAAATTTTAGCCATTCTAATGGAAGGTGTAGTGATATCTCACTGTGGTTTTGAGTTGCCTTCCTAAATGAATAATACTGTTAAGCACCTTCTCATGTGCTCACTGGCTATTTGTATCTTCTTTTGTAAAACTATGTTTCTAGGAGGTCACAAAGAGGACATGACCTCCAGTTGACCCTTTAGCTGGTGGTGGGGCAATTGGAGGCTCCTCATTCCCTCTCTGTCCCTGGTATGTACATCGCTCACCATTCCACAACTGGTGCCTTTCAAGGATGCAGCCTTGAGAGAGTAAGGTGCTGAGATTAGCTCGCTGGTTTACGTTACTGAACCCTATTAAGGCCTCTACATGAACCTTTAAGATTCTGGCCGGCGGGTGCGGGTGTCTACGGGTCCCGCAGTCCCACAAGACAAGCCTTGGAAGGCAATTCCCTTGCTTATTCAACCTGCCGCACCCCAATCTGGAGTGGCTTCCTTTTCTCTTCCGTCTCTTCCTGCCCTCTGTGTATTGGGGCCCGTTTGCAAACGCACATTTTTTCACTTGGGTTGTTTGTCTTCTTAATCTCAATATGGAGGAGCCCTTTCATGTATCTTCTGGGCACTAGTCCTTTGTTGGATACATGTGTTATGAATTTTTCTTCTGGTCTGTGGCTTGCTTTTTCTTTCTTTTAATTTGCCTTTTGGAGAGAAGTTATTCATTTTGATGATACCCAGTTTACCAAAAATTTTATTTTATATGTAGTGTTTTTGGTGTCCTTTTAAGAAATCTTTGCATACACCACGTTTGCCAAGATGGTCTCCTGTTGCTCCTAGAAGCTTTATAGTTACCACGTTTTCATTTTGTTCTAGAACTGGCCTATTTTATCTGAAAATGCCTTTATATCAACTTCATACTTTAGAGATATTCTCTCTGGATATTGAATTCTGGCTTGGCAGACTTTTTCCTCTTTTATCCTTTAAAGGCATTTTCTCCCCAGTCTTTTGACTCTAGTTTCTGATGAGAAGGAAGTGGCAACTTGAATTATTGTTCCACTTTTTCTCTGGCTGTTTTCAAGATTTTTCCTTTTATTACTAGTTTCACCAGTTTGATTAGGATATGTGTGGGTCTTTTTGTGTTTGGTGGTTTTAATTTTTATATTTATTCTACTTGTGTTTTGCTGAACTTCTTAAATATGTGAATTTATCTTTTTTTTAAAAATGTGTATTTATTTTTGAGAGAGAGAGAGCGCGAGAGGAAAGGCGCAGAGAGAGAGAGAGGGACACAGAATCCAAAGCCGGTTTCAGGCTCCGAGCTGTCCGCACAGAGCCAGCGCAGGGCTTGAACCCACGAACTGTGAGATCATGACCTGCGCTGAAGTCGGACGCTTAACCGACTGAGCCACCCAGGGGCCCCTCTTTTTTTTTTTTAAGCCAAATTTGGGAAAGTCTCAGCCATTGTTTCTTCAACAATTTATTTTGGCCTTTTCTTTCTCCTTTGCCTCTTGTACTGTAATCACACCTATGCCAGACATTGTTTAATTGTTCCACAGGCCAAGGCCTCACACATATGCCTCAGTGTAGGCAGTGTCCGGTGATTCTCCTGTCTTGTGTCCAATTTTTCTTACACATACTTGGTAAAGGCCCATGGAGTACATTGGTCATAGGTACAGACTCTGTGTATGGGCGCTGTTAGGGAGTCTCACCTAGCGTGCTAACCTTAAGAAAACATTTTTAATGTTTATTTATTTTTAAGAGAGAGAGAGAGAAAGAGTGAGCGCCAGGGGGGGAGGGGCAGAGAGAAGGGGACAGAGGATCCAAAGTGGGCTCTGCACTGACAGAAGAGCGCCTGATGTGGGGCTCAAACTCATGAACCACGAGATCATCACTTGAGCTGAAGTCAGAAGTTCAACTGACTGAGCTGCCCAGGCACCCACTATCATGCTAACCTTTGCTTAATCTCTAGAAATTTATTAAAAGTTCAGTGCTTTTCTAATCCATCTGTGGCAGCCTTCTCTGCTGTACCCAGGATGAAGGAAGCTGCAGTTGTCTGGTTTTGGATTTCATTTCATGAGGTTTCATTGCATCCTCAGCTCTGTGATGTACCTGAGAAAACGGATTTTGTGGTTAACCAACTTCACCTTGTGGCTAGAGCTGGAGCAGCATTCTGTTGCAACTTTCTTTTTTTAAAAATTAAAAAAAATTTTTTTACTTATTTTTGAGAGAGAAAGAGAGAGACAGAGCATGAGCAGGGAAGGGCAGAGAGAGACGGAGACACAGAATCTGAAGCAGCTCCAGGCCCTGAGCTGTCAGCACAGAGCCAGACGAGGGGCTAAAACCCATGACTGCGAGATCATGACTTGAGCTGAAGTCAGGTACTTAACCACTGAGCCACCCAGTCGCCCCTGTCTCAACTCTCTATATCCTAAGGGGAAATAGAAGTATCCCACTGGTTTTGACATGCTAGATTGAAATTAAAAGGTTTTTTTCCCATTCTACATATTTTCTAGTTTTCTGTGATGATGTTCTTCCTCTGACTTTTGTGTATTTTCAGTATTTAAAAATTTCAAAATATACAGATATTTAAAAATTAATTATTTTTACTATTGATTCCTAATTTAATCACATATTGATGAGATTGGTGCAGGTGTGCTTTGGAGTGTTTAATATTTGTTATGATTAGCCTTACAGCTTTGACTGGTCAGGTTTTTAAAAAAAGTTTTATTTATCTAAGTAATCTCTACACCCAACCAGGGGTTCGAACTCATGATGCCGAGATCAAGAGTCTCATGCTCTTCTGACTGAGCCAGGCAGGTGTCCCTGAATAGTCAGTTTAAAAAATTTTTTAATGTTTATTTATTATTGAGACAGAAACAGAGATTGAGTGGGGAATAGGCAGAGAGAGAGAGGGGAAGACAGAATCTGAAGCAGGCTCCAGGCTCTGAGCTGTCAGCACAGAGCCTGACGCAGGGTTTGAACCCACAGACTGAGATCACAGCCTCAGCTGAAGTTGGACGCTTAACCGTCTGAGCCACCCAGGTGCCCCCTGCATGGCCAGTTTTTACGAGTGCTGCATGTGAATGAAAACAGCATGCATTCTTACTCGTTTGTTCATTGGGTCAAGCTCTTGTTCAAATGATTCTTTCTAAATCTTTATTAATTTGTGCCCCCTGGGTTATAAGTTTGCTGAGGGACGCATGTTAAAATCACCTACTATGATCGTGGACTTGCCAATTCCTTCTTGTAATTCTTTAATTTTTGCTTTATCCATTGTAAGCCGCAGGGTTACGTACCTTCTGTACCTTTCATGATTGTGTGGTGACCCCCTTTAATCGCATAGGGTGTTTATTTGCCTTCAAGGCTTCAACTTCGGTTTATGCTCCTCACTCTTGTCTCCTCTGAATCTCTGGGATGCAGGAACTTCCATTTTTTTTTCTATTGAACTCCATTACAGGTTACACTCCCCCTTTCTGTTTTGTCTAGCATGTCAGTGTGTGCACGGGTGTGAGTGTGCGTGTGTGTGTGTGTGTGTGAATGCACGTGTGCTGTCGTCACCGAGGCTTGGTGCTCTCTGGCACCTCCAGTCCATCAGGGCCTCTCTGGTCGCCTTCATCGTGACCTTTGACCTTCTTCTCCCATCACTAAGTGCTTTGTTTCCATGCCGGCATTCACATTCCCCAGCAAGGGACACCGATTGGCTCCAGGTCCCACCGGAGGAGACCGGGCCTGCGTGTGAGCCAGCTGCCCTTGGGACACAGGCGCGTCCCTGAAGCAGAGCTGGGTCGGTGTGCCGGCCAGTGTCACGTACCGAGTGCTGCGCAAGTTCGGTCCTGCCATGTGTGGTCTGTCAGGGAACTTATCCCCCTTTGGCTGTCTGTCTCCGCTTCTGTCCAGATTCCGCTGCCGCATTGCAGAGGCCCCCCTGGAAGCCAGGGGCTGACGCTAGACTCCGAGGAGGCTCCAGAGCCTCAGTGCCTTTGCCTCTCAGAGTTCATTATCAGGCCGTCTCCCTCATCACTGCAGTCACCTGCCCCAAACTTCCTCTATCCTGGATGGAGACTATGAGGTCATGGTCTTGAGACTGGTGGCCGGGCAAAGTCTTATAAAGCACGCAGGAAAAACAGGCTCTTAGGACTTGAGAGGATTTTTTTTTTAAATTTTAGAGAGAGAGCATGAGCAGGGGACAAGGGCAGGGGGCGGGTGAGAGAGAGAGAGAGAGAGAGAGAGAGAGAGAGAGAGAGAATCCCAAACAGGCTCCATGCTGAAGCTTGGAGCTCCATGTATGGCTTATTCCCACGAATCATGAGATTATGACCTAAGCCGAAACCAAGAGTCAGACTTGTAACCAACTGAGCCACGCAGGGGCCCCTCTTAGTACTTTTCATGTAAGAGCAGTCTTGCCTGTCTCAGACCAGCAAGGTCTGGTTTTATAGCTATTCCGACCTTGAGGACTTGTATGGGAAATTTTCCCCATTTGAAATAGTAGGATCTGTTATTTATTTCGACTCTGAGAAACTGTGGGAGCAAGTCTTGGATATTCATCTCATTTACACGTTCGCTAGGATCCTTGGGGAGATTCGGGGACCGTGAATCATGCGTGACAGCTTCCCAGAGCTGGGAGGAGTCTCAGGAGTGTCCTCCGGCCCTCTCACTTCACCATGCCGCCAGTGAGTCCCGCAGAAGGGACGGGGCGGCTCCAAGTCCCACATCAGCAGGTGGCCAAGAGGGGACAAGGACCCTGGGCAATCTTCCCTTTGGTCCGGGACCTTCTTCCTCCTTGGCAGAGCACATGGTCACACTTGAAGTTTTAACATTGTTTTGTCAGAGTGCATTTAGGATCTGCAGTGACAGATTCTAGAAATTAGAGTGAAGGGAGAGCTGTGGTCCCTTGATGTGTAATTGAAGACGGGGGAAAATGGCTTGAGTGGGGGTGGGATTCGGGCGCAGGGCCTCTGGGCTGTGCGGGGACTAATGAATGCTTCTCTGAGCCCCGTGTCGTCGTGTCTGCTCAGAACCTGGGCAGCATCACCCTGCGTCTTGTTTCCAATGTCATGGGTTTCCCTTTCTCTTCCTGCTTCAGTCTGTTTCCTGCCTTCTTCCCTTCTTCCACCGCTTTCCTGTATGCCATTAACCCCTCGTTTCTGTAATCTTTGTTTCTTTCCCTCCTAACCTCTGACATGAAGTATTAATTTTTGGCATTTTTTTCCCTTTTCTTTGAAGTGCTCCTTCTGGCTACAAAAACTTCCAATTAAGTTTTTAAATAAAAGATAGAAGTTAAAAGCAGCGGCTGCCTCGGGTTAGCAGGATGGAAACTTGTAGTTGCTTGAAGCTGTACTTCAAAAAGAGAAAACTCAATTTTAAAAGTATAGACGTTTATTCATAAAATACGTTGTGTTCAAAAAAAATGACTGGATTCTGTGGGCTGCAGGGGGGTCAAGCTGTAGGTCAGCTGTTCTGTTCTATTTATTTACAGAATATTCTTTGTCTACGTAGTGTTTTTATTCTAAACAAAAATAAAGAGACAGTTTTGAGCATCTGTATCATTGTTCTGTTCTTGGTAATGTTAATTACATTAATACCGAGATTTTCATCTTTACCGACTGAGGAACTTGTGCCAAGTTCTTACACAGATTTCCTTTTATGTGCTATTGATACATACAAAAGAGTAGATGAATGCATCTCAAAGTTTCACTTTCTTAGCAATTTCCCTTATTTCCATTAAAAAAAGATCTTATTATTATTTTATTTTATTTATTTTTTAATCATGTTCTTTTCTTTTAGTTTTTCTTTAATGTTAATTAATTTTTTTTGAGACCAAGAGAGAGAAACAAGTGGGGGAGGATCAGAGAAAGAAGGAGATACAGAATCTGAAACAGGCTCCAAACTGTCAGCACAGAGCCCAATGCGGGGCTCGAACTCACGGACTGGGAGATCATGACCTGAGCTGAAGTTGGACGTTAACCGACTAAGCCACTCAGGTGCCCCATATTATTCTGATCTTTAAATGTTTATTTCTTATTGAAACAGAGAGAAACAGAGCATGAGCGGGGGAGGGGCAGAGGGAGAGGGAGATGCAGAACTGGAAGCAGGCTCCAGGCTCTGAGCTGTCAGCACAGAGCCCGGTGTGGGGCTCAAACCCACGAACCCTGAGATCATGACCTGAGCCAAAGTTGGACGCCAAACCGACTGAGCCACCCAGGGAGCCCCTAAAGACTTTATTTTTTAAGTAATCCCTACACCCAATGTGGTACTCAAACTTACAACCCTGAGATCAAGAGTCGCATGCTCTATCGACTGAGTCAGCCAGGTGCCCTTCATCAATTTCCCTTATTACTAAATTCCACTTACATTCCCCAGAAAGTGTGCCGATATTCTGAGAGGAATCGAAGGGGTGAGCATGAGTCAGTGGCCAGGGTTTATAAACTCTTATGCAGGCAGGCAGGTTTCTAGGGTTCTGTGAACCTCTTGATTGCTAGGAGGGGACACCCACCCAGGTGTCTCTTTTCCTCTGGAATAGAACCTTCCAGAAAAATCACTCCCCTTTTGGGGCGCTTGAGTGGCTTTGTTGGTTGAGTATTGGATCATGAGCTCAGGTCGTGATCTTGCGGTTTGTGGGTTTGAGTCCCACTTTGGGCTCTGTGCTGACAGCTTGGAGCCTGGAACCTGCTTCGGATTCGGTGTCTCCCTCTCTCTCTGCCCTGCCCCTGCTCATTCTCTGTCTCTATCTCAAAGATAAAAAACAAACATTTAAAAATTTAATAAAATCAGTCCCCTCTCATTTAGATCCCAAATCCAAAGAAATAATCAAGAAGTAAAAGAAATAATCCTCCCTAAATGCAGTGTTTTTCAGACTGCCAGCTGTGCCCATTGGTGAATTATGAAATCAATTCAAAGGCTTATGATCTGCATTCAAATAGAAAATCCAAACACATGGCTCCGTGAAGTAAATATTATTTTAATGAATCTTTGTACATGTGTCTGGGTGTATCTACACACACACACACACACACACACACACACACACACACACACACACCCCGATGTACAATGTATTTCTTCCCAGGGGTTGACCTGAAAGGAGTCTCAGGAAGCAGACTGCTGTAAAGGATGCAGAGCTTCTCCCGTGTGGCCATGTGCTGAGCCCTCCCCTTGGAGTCCGACTTCCACATTTACCACGGAAGCCCCTCTTCTTACCCTACGGCCTTACTGACCTTATGCTTTTTTAGGGACTCTGTCATCTTTTCCTAGTTTCTTTATCTGTGTGCTAAATATTACCATATTTTTAGATGGATCTGCCTCTGGAGCTCCAAGCCCACATCTTCTCTTTCTAGTCTGTCATCTGGGACACGGCCTCCCGCAGGGAGTGGGATTCTGGGACTGAGCACAGGAAACGACATGACCACAAGGTGGCAGTAGCACACGCTGGCTTTCTTGGGCGATGTTTTCACATTTCCCCGCTGTGGAAATTCCTCTCAGCTGCATGTGTGTGCGAGTGTTGGGTGGGGACAAGGGGACTCCATGGGGAGAGGGGCATTTATGTGTCTCCATGGTGGCCCTCAACAGCACAGTGGGTAGTCTCTGGGTCAGAGTGCTCTTGAAGTCGTGTAACCATAATGCTCGGTCCTGTCAATGACCTTCAGATGCTGGGTGAGTGGTGTGGACTGTGCAAGGCAGGGAGGCCCTAAAGGCCTAAAAATCTGTTTGTTTGGACTATATGTAAATGACTGTCTTGTCAGAGTTTGAGCTTGGTGCCAGTGGGCTTCTCCTCTAACGGGTCTCACTCAGCCTGCAGTGGGAAAAAACGGAGGGGCCGTATGCAAAGGGCATCTTTGGCTCATTTATATCACACCCCCTCATTCCCCTCTGAACACGGAAACCTGAGCCGTTTTTTAAAATGCAAATCAGGACTTGTAACCGCCCTGCCTTCTTAGGGTTTCCGTTTGCTTGTAACGCCTTTGCCCTCCCCTTTATGCTGGCAAGACAGCGGTGCCAGGGAGCCAGATGCTGAGTGTCTGTGGCCAGGGGGCGGGGCAGGAGGAATCTAGAAAGGTACACAAAGGCCAGGTGGAGAGTCTGGTGTGGTGAGGGCCTGCCCAGCATCTTGGGGGGCTCTCCAGGATTTGGTGATGCGTTAGCCTTTAGGTAAGTTCCTCCTTCGGACGCTTCCTGACTGAAGCTTGACCCTGACGACAGTGAGCAGAGGGAATATGGGGGCGAACCCGGCTTGGCAGCGGATCTGCAGGAGCGTTGAGCTCGTTATTGGCTCTAGTTATTTGTTCTCAAAAGTTGCCTTTTATGCTTTGAAATATATTTAATGAAAACCTATCTGATTTTAAAATTGACATTTTTAATATTTAAAAAAATTTAAAGTTTTAAATTAAAATTCTAATTTTTTCTACCTGGTGATTCAAATGGGAAAAAGTTCTCACCAGTTGATCTCTAATTTCCTTTTTGTTTTTCCTTTTTCTTTATCCCGGTTAATATTCTACCCTCTTTAAGAGTTAATTTTCTTTTGTAATATTTTCATTTTGAAATCTGCTTTTCATGTCTGTTTGATGCTCTTCTCTCTGTTAAAGAGGATTATTTCATTTTTAATCCAGTTAAAGTAATAGCAGTCCTTTGGGCCTTTTTCTGGTGGGTGAATGTGACAGAGGAGACTGTCCCCCTGTCAGTGGATCCAGAGAATATCACTGTGTAGAGGTTCCTGCTGCAGCATGATGAGTTCAGACCCGCACCTTGAGTCTGTCAAGTGTAAGTTCCAGACACTCCTCCGCCTTCAGTTTTGATGAAGTGTGATAGTTGCCTCTAGTTATGTCCAAAATTTTGGATATTATTACATTAATGTTTGCTTTATGCTTATTTTTTCATTGACTATTTAAAAATATTTTTAAAAATATTTACTTATTTTGAGAGAGAGAGACAGAGAACAAGCAAAGGAGGGGCAGAGAGAGAGGGAGGGGGGAATCCCAAGCAGGCTCTGCACTGTCAACACAGAGCCCTGTGCAGTGCTCAAACGCATGAGCCATGAGGTCATGACCTGAGCCAAAGTCAAGAGTCAATACTTAGCCGACGGAGACAGCCAGGCACCACTTCATGGACTATTTTTGATGTTGCCAGTTTTATGGCCCTGGGAACAGTTTCTAGAAACTTAGTGACAACAGTTAGTTCTTTTTTTTTTTTTTTTTTTTAATAATCTGGAGTTCCTAAAAAGAACACTTTCCTTATTTAAGAGGGATTATATTTTATCTTAAATTATTTGTAATCTAAGTACCCAAAATTCTTAGAGTCACCACCCCACCACTTTGGATAAACACACTTAAGCCAGTTGGAGGGACAGGGCTAAGAAAGATAGCTTCAGAGCTTTGGCACACAGATGAAGTCTTGCCTTAGGGATGCATTCAATGCCTCATTTGGTGTCATTGTCGACTTTTTTTTCTAAAAACATACATTTTTTAGAAGAATACAAATTAGTATTAAATGAAGATAAATACCAGAACATTCTAGCTCTTCATTTTGTTCAATGGGAAAAGAAGTTTTGCCTGTAGAGTCTGTTGAAAGAGATGAGGGTGGAATGAGGAAAATGTACATAGTGACTGATTGAGTGACCACACCTCTGGGGATATCTGGTGTGACCCCACCTTTATATACCTGGAATATGGAAAACTGTCTTTTTATTTATTTATTTATTTAAAAAAATTTTTAAAAATGTTTTATTTATTTTTGAGACAGAGAGAGACAGAGCATGAGAGCGGGAGGGACAGAGAGAGAAGGAGACACAGAACTGGAAGCAGGCTCCAGGCTCTGAGCTAACTGTCAGCACAGAGCCTGACGCGGGGCTCGAACCCACGAACGTGAGATCTGACCTGAGCCGAAGTCAGAGGCTTAACCGACTGAGCCACCCAGGTGCCCCGAAAACTGTCTTTTTAAAGTGTATATTTATTTGGGGAGACAGAGAGCATGTGCCCAAGCTGGGGAGGGGTAGGGACAGGAGAGAGAGAATCCCAAGCAGGCTCCTCACTGTCAGTGTGGAGCCCAATGCAGGGCTTGATCTCATGAACTGTGAGATTATAACTTTGAGCCAAAATCAAGAGTCTGATGCTTAACCAACGGAGACACCCAGAGGCCCCTGGAAAATTGTCTTTATGCAGCCCTCCTGTGGCCCCAAGTATGAATCTTCTGGAGGCGTCCCTTATTATTTAGCAGATCAATTTTTCCTTTTTAAAACAAGGTTACTCCTTTTGTGTTCTCAGGGAACAGGATGAGAGGGACTTAGGAGAACTCTTTGCTTCAAAATACCCTTTGGTTTATTCATGGCCGTTCTCCCTTTCCCAGAGATGTTTTATGGGCATTGACTCAGTCACTGATACATAGTTTTCAAGTTTATTCTGGAAGTATGAATCAGGATTACGCGCTAGAAAAACTGAGTCTACATATGATGAAAATATCCAGAGCTAAATGTGTACTTGGGTATAGTTAGTATTAGTGAATATTTTTCTCTTTACACATAGCTAGTTTGGTTTTTAGGAATTATTTGGTGGTCTTGGCTCACAAAATTTGATTTTCTTTCTTTTTTTTTTTTTAAAGATTTTATATTTAAGTAATCTTTATACCCGATGTGGGGCTCAAACTCATGATCCCAAGATCAAGAGTCACACGCTCGATTGACTGAGCCAGCCAGGCACCTCTTGGCTCACAAAATTGTAAAATAAAGGCTTTTAAATGTATATTCTTCAGACATTTTCTGAAGGGTCACCTGTACAGGCGTTGGAGTTGGAGATAAGAATTCAGGTCCTGATTCTTTATCTGCCACCTGTTTTGGCTTTGAGCAAATCCTTTAACCACTCTGACTTGTGGTAGATAAAACAGGCTTTCTGAGGCGTAGCTTATGTGATGTTATAAGGGTCAAATAAGACACTATGTAAGGGTGCCTGGGTGGGTCAGTTAGTTAAGTGTCTGACTTCTACTCAGGTCATTATCTCAATTTGTGAGTTCAAGCCCCATATCAGGCTCTGTACTGACAGTTTGGAGCCTGGAACCTGATTTGGATTCTATGCCTCCTTCTCTCTCTATCCTATCCCTGCTCATGCGCTGTCTCTCTCTCAACAATACATAAACATTAAAAAAAACCCACACTATATATAGAACAGTACTTGATTTTTAGCAAGCACTTAATAAATGTTAGTTTTTTCTTACCCTGAAGGATTTCAAACTTTAAAAATTACCCTTTATACAAATTAAAAAATCAGACTATTTACCAGTATTTAAAAAAATTAATTACATTAGTCTGGCTCTCAATGATTTGATGTTTTTATTTATTTATTTATTTATTTAATAGTTTATAGTCAAGCTGGCTTCCATATAACACCCAGTGCTCTTCCCCACAAGTGCCCTCCTCCACGACCATCACCCCCCTTCCCTCTCCACCTCCCCCATCAGCCCTTAGTTTGTTCTCAGTATTCAAGAGTTTCTCGTGGTTTGTCTCCCTCCCTCTCTCCAACTATCGTTTCTCCCACCCCCTCCCCCATAGTCCTCTGCTAAGTTTCTCCTGTTAGACCTGTGAGTGAAAAGATGTGGTATCTGACCTTCCCTGCCTGACTTATTTCGCTTAGCAGGACACCCGTGAGGTCCATCCACGTTGCCACGAATGGCCAGATTTCATTCTTTTCCATTGCCATGTAGTACTCCATTGTATATATAAACCACATCTTCTTGATCCATTCATCAGTTGATGGACATTTAGGCTCTTTCCATGATTTGGCTATTGTTGACAGTGCTGCTATGAACATTGTGGTACATGTGCTCCTATGCATCAGCACTTCTGTATCCCTTGATACAGGGCAGTGCTATTGCTGGGTCATAGAGTTCTATTGTTAATTTTTTGAGGAACCTCCACACTGTTTTCCAGAGCGGCTGCACCAGTTTACATTCCCACCAACAGTGTAGGAGGGTGCCCGTCTCTCCACACCCTCGCCAGCATCTATAGTCTCTTGATTTGTTCATTTTAGCCACTCTGACTGGCGTGAGGTGGTATCTCAGTGTGGTTTTGATTTGTGTTTCCCTGATGATGAGTGATGTTGAGCATCATTTCATGTGCCTGTAGGCCATTTGGATGTCCTCTTTGGAGAAGTGTCTATTCAGGTCTTCTGCCCATTTCTTCACTGGATCATTCACCTTCCCTTAGTTTTTTATGTGATACACTTAGTTGTCATGTCTTCTGGGTTTGCTTGTGACAGCTTCTTAGGCTTTCCTTGTTTTTGATGACGTGGACAGTTTTGAGGAGTCTTGGTCGGGTGTTTTGTAGAATAGCCCTCAATGGGGATTTTCTATGTGTGTGGGTTTTTTTGTTTGTTTGCTTGCTTTTTTCACGATTAGACAGGGATTGTGCTTTTTAGGGAGGAAGATCATAGAGGTGAATTTCCGTTTTCATCCCATCAGATCAGGGGCATATATATCAGCACAATTTACTATAATTGAGGTTGACCTTGGTCATCTGGCTGAGGTGGTGTTTGTTAGGATTCTCCACGGTAACATCACTCCATGCTGTCCTCTCTGGAGGGAGGTCACTGTGTGCAGCCCATATCTAAGGGGTGGAGAATTATTTTAATTTCTTCTGCATGGGAGATCTGTCTCTTCTGCACATTTATTTATTTAATCACTTTTCTATGTCGGTGTGGGCTCCTGGATATTTATGTCATACCTGGGGTTATAATCCAGTCTACTTTATTTACTTGATCAAATTTTTGCAGCTTTGGCCTCTGGGAACTTTTTCAGTTGTCTCCTGGGTCCCTTTGGCATGCTCCCCACCTTTCCTTTCTGCCACAGCCCTCAAAGCAGTCATTTCCCAAGTAATCCCGGCTTCTTTTGTTGGAGAATGGTATTAGAAACCAAAGTCTGCAGGTTAAGTGTGCTCATTGCTGCTGGGGTGTCATTGCTGCTGGGTCTCAGCTGTGCATTGTAGGCATGTCTCTTTTTAAATGGCATATAAATGGAATTTTCTTCCTTAAAGCTTTCCAACCTGAAGACTCTGTCTTTTATAGGTCGTTTTACTTGGTTTACAGCTATGATGAGTGCTGCTTGCAGCAGCAGCTCAGGGACGCCTGGTCTCACTGCAGCTGTCCGTGGCAGCGTCTCTTGGCCTGACGTTTCCTCTGACTGCTGGAGACCTTGCAGCCACAAGTGGTCTGGGGTGAATGTGTCTGGGAATTAATACCCAGCAGCTCTCAGCTCCTCCAACAGGACTAAACTGCAGCTGTCCACATTGGGAATGTGCTGCACAACATATTCTTCTGTGACTGCTTCCCTCCTCTCTCTGACTTCTGGTTCCCTGACCAGTGTCTCCTGGAATCACGTGTCAAACTGCTTGCACGTGAGTCTTTGTTTCGGGTTATGCTCCTGGGGGAAACCCAAGCTAATGCACTGATACATTTACATACATTTCTATCATGTCATGCTTTCTCTGTGTAATCATGCTTCTCTCCCCTTGCTCCCTTCCTTGCTTCATCTATTTTTTTCTCCCTACCCTGTCAATAATTTAGAACTTTTACATTCTATATCTATTATCTATTTTTTAAAGTTTACTTATTTATTTTGAGAGAGAAAAAGCAAGAGAGAGTGGGAGAGTACATAGGGAGGCAAAGAGAGAGAAAGAGAGAGAATCCCAAGCAGGCCCCCTGCTCTGAGCATAGAGCCCGGCACAGAGTTCAATCTCACGAACTGTGAGATCATGACCTGAGCTGAAATCAAGAGTCGGATGCTTAACCAACTGAGCCACTCAGTTACTTCCTATTTCACTTTTATGCTTGACTGATAATTTAGCAGAGTATAGAATTCTTTCCCTAAATATTTTTCTACTATCATTCACTGAGTGTCTATAGTTTTGATGAGAAATGTGCTGCCAGTCAGATTATAATTTATTTGTAGGAAATCTGACTTTTCTTTATGGTAATTAAAAACATTTTTTAATGTTTATTTATTTTTTAGAGAGGGAGAGAGAGAGAGACAGGGGAGGGGCAGAGAGAGAAGGAGATACAGAATTCAAAGCAGGCTCCAGGCTCCAAGCTGTCAGCACAGAGCCTGACACAGGGCTCTAACTCACAAATTGTGAGATCATGACCTGAGCTGAAGTTGGACGCTTAACCGACTGAGCCACCCAAGCGTCCCTATGGTAACTTTAAGATTATATTCTTGTATTTGATTTGTTCTCCAGTTTTACTAGGATATAAAAGAAAATTTTAATGTTTATTTATTTTTGAGAAAGAAATAGAGTGTGAGTGGAGGAGGGGTAGAGAGAAAGGGAGACACAGAATCTGAAGCAGGCTCCAGGCTCTGAGCTATCAGCATAGAGCCCAACGCGGGACCCGAACCTGAACTACGAAATCATGACCTGAGTCGAAGTTGGACACTTACCGACTGAGCCACCCAGGCGCCCCCTTTCCTAGGATTTTTTTTGATGGATATGTTTTTACTTATCGTACTTAGCAGTAAGGACTCATAACTTCATAATTTCAGCCATTATATCTTGAAATATTGCCTTCTTCCGTCTCTGAATTTTCAGTATGTGGCCTTCCTATTATATTAGTATCATGTCATCCACAAATAGTGACAGTTTTACTTCTTCCTTTCCAATTTGGATGCCTCTGACTTCTTTTTCTTGCCTCATTGCTCTGGCTGCGACGTCCAATACTGTGTTGAATGGAACTGATGAGAGTGGGCATCTTTATTCGTTTTTCCTGATCTTAGAAGAAAGCTTTCAGCTTTCCACCACTGAGTATGATGTTAGCTCTTGGCTCGTCATTTATGGCCTTTATTAGTTCGAGGTTCATCCCCTCTGTACCCACTTTTTAAATGGTTTATGGATGTTGAATTTTGTCAAATGCTTTTCCTGCATCTATTGAAATGATAATACTGTTTTTATCCTTAATTTTGTTAATATAGTGTATTGCATTGGTTAATTGGCAATTGTTTAACCATCTTTGTATTCCTGAAGTAAATCCCACTTGATTGTGCTGTATAATCCTTTTAAAGTATTGTTGGATTTGGTTTGCTAGTATTTTGTTGAGAATTTTTACATGTATATTCATCAAGAATATTGGTCTGTAATTATCTTTTCTTGTGGCATCCTTGTCTGATTTTATTATCAGGGCAATTCTGGCCTTGTAAAATGAGTTTAGAAGTATTTGCTCTTCTGTGTTTTGGAAGAGTTTGAGAAGGATTGATATTAATTCTTCATTGAATGTTGGGTTTATTTTTTTTTAATTTTTAAAAAACGTTTTCTTTTTTTTAAACTTTTCCCCATTTTTTAATTATTTTTGAGAGACAGAGAAAGACAGAACGAGCACGGGACGGTCAGAGAGAGAGGGAAACACAGAATGTGAAACAGGCTCCGGTCTCTGAGCGAGCTGTCAGCACAGAGCCCAATGTGGGGCTCGAACCCACAAACCGTGAGATCAGCCAAAGCTGAAGCCAGACACTCAACCGACTGAGCCACTCAGGCGCCCCTGAATGTTAGGTTTAATTCAACAGCAAAGTCCCTGGTCCTGGGCTTTTCTTTTTTGGGAGGTTTTTGATTACTGATTCAATCTCTTTACTAGTAATTTGTCTGTTCAGATTTTGTGTTTCTTCATGATTCAGTCTTGGTAGCTTGTATATTTCTAGGAATTTTTCCATTTCTTTTAAGTTGTCAAATTTGCTGGTGTATGATCCTTTGTATTTCTGTGATTATCAGTTGTAATATCTCCTCTTTATTGTTCAGATTTTATTTACTTGTGTTCCCTCTCTTTTTGGTGAATCTGGCTAAAGGTTTGTCAATTTTGTTGATCTTTTCAAAGAACCAGCTCTTATTTTCATTCATCTTTTCTATTGTCTTTTTAGTCTTCATTTATTTATTTCTGTTCTATCTTTATTTTCTTTTCTTTGCAAACTCTGGGCTTTGTTTTTTTCTTCTAGCTCTTTGAGGTATAAAGTTAGGTTGTTTGAGATTTTTCTTGTTTATTGCTTTGGCATTTATTTCTATGAACTTCCCTCTTAGAACTGCTTTTGCTGCATTTCATTAGTTTAGGAACGTTGTATTTCCATTTTCATTTGTCTCAAGGTATTTTCTTTTTCTTTTCATTTCTTTAATTCATTGGTTGTTCATGTGACCTTCCTGTTAGATATGTTGCATCTTATTTTATTTTATTTTTATGTATCCTACTTACTTTCCCACACACTCTGTGTCTTTATCCCCTTCCACCATATTCTGGGTGAATTTTTCTGTATGTTTTTCAGTTTGTTTATTGTTTCTTCAGCATTGTCTAATGTGTTTAATCCATTCATCAACTTTTACATTTTAATGACTATATTTATTGTTTTTGGAAGTTTCAATTTTTAAAATGCCTACCTCTTTTACTTTTTTAAAGCTTATTTATTTTAAGAGAGAGGGAGAGAACGAGCACAAAAGAGAGAGGGAGAGATAGAACCCCAAGCAGGCTCTGAGCTGGCAGCACAGAGCTGGATGATGCGGGACTCAAACTCACTAACTGTGAGATCATGACCTGAGCTGAGATCAAGTTGGATGTTTAACTGACTGAGCCACCCAGGCGCCCCAAAGCCTACCTCTAAAAAACAATGGATTGGGGCACCTGGGTGGCTCAGTCGGTTAAGCGTCCGACTTTGCCTCAGGTCGTCATCTCACAGTCCGTGGTTTTGAGCCCTGCATCAGGCTCTGTGCTGACAGCTCAGAGCCTGGAGCCTGCTTCAGATTCTGTGTCTCCCTCCCTCTCTCCCTGTTTCTCTCTGTCTCAGTAATAAGTAAACTATAAAAAAAAAAATAACAAAGGATTTCTCTTTAAAAAAAACTACCTAAGTATTTTAAAACATATTTTATAGGGTCTATCTACTGTCACTTGTGGGTGACTTATTTTCTTGTATACTATGTAGGTTTTTAGTCTAAGTTTATCTTTAGTTGGGACGGATTTTTGAAAATAATTGATTTATGTGCTCTGGACTTGAAAGTGTTTCTACAGAGTGGTATCATGTTTTCTTTGGCAGACATTTGGAGTTTCAATGATCCGAGAGCAGTTTGTATGCTAATTAATCATCTTAGAGTTCCCACACACTCTGGAAGTGTAAATTTGGACCCTGCATCAATATATGTCACAAACATAGGAATTACATTTACTGCAAATTATTTTTTCTCCTCATCACTCTTAGTTCAGGGTGAGCAGCATGCTTCCATGATATTTCTCTTGCCCAAGGGTGGGGTAGGGTCTCTTTTTAGTCTACCGATCATGGAATAGGGAGCCATGGAAGCCATAGGCTTCATGCAAGGAAGCAAATTCCGGTCCTCTGCTTCAGGTCTACCTTCTATCCCCGTGTGCCCTTAAAGCTTATCCTGGTATTTGCAAGTTGTAGTCAATTCCTTTCTCTCTTCCAAGCATAGCTTTGAGATTCCTCTATTTTTGATACCTGGACATTTCCATCTTTGTTTTTAGTTTCATTTTTGTGGAAACATTTAATTGTATTTGATTCATTTTTTTGTTCTTTTACTTAGCATAAAGTAAAAAAACATTTTTTTGAATGTTAATTTATTTTTGAGAGAGAGACAGACAGACAGAGTGTGAGCAGGGGAGGGGCAGAGAAAGGGAGACATAGAATCCGAGGCAGGCTCCAGGCTCTGAGCGGTCAGCACAGAGCCTAATGCTGGGCTAGAACCCACGAACTGTGAGATCATGACCTGAGCCAAAGTTGGACACTTAACCGACTGAGCCATTCAGCGCCCTACTTAACATAAATTTATTGAGCACTTCCTTTGTGTTTAGGTGCTACACACTGGGGATACATAAGTTGTGAGGAGAAGACGGACATGATCATACCAACATTTAAAAAAGATGAAGTCTGGCTGCTCTGTGGACGATAGACTGTAGGAAAGCAAAACTAAAAGCAAGAAGAGGAGGTATGGGGTCTTCTAATAAGTCAGGCAAGAGATGATGGCGGCTTGCCAGGAGGGTAGCAAGAAGGAGAGAAGTGGCTAGATTCTGATTATGGTTTGAAGGAACAGCCAGCGTGATTTGGTGATGAGTTTTGGAGTGGGATGTGAAGAGTGGAGTCAGAGAACCTCCACGTTTCTGACTAGAGTCCCAGGAAAAATTGGTAGCTAACCAAAGGAAGACTGCAGGAGGAGCAGGTGTGTGTGTGGGTGGGGGGGGAGTAAGGAATTCGGTCTTGAATTTGTTAGGTTTCAGGTGCTTCTTATACATCAAAGTGGACAGAATGAGTAGGCCACCGAATACACAAGAGAGGGGAGAAGAGGTGAAATGAGAGCTATATATTTGAAGAATACTTGTATATAGATGGAATTCAAAGTCCTAAGATGAGAAACAGGGTAGCGGGAGAAAACAAAAAAAAATCCAAGGACTTGACCTACTGGGAACTTCAGTGTTAAGAGGTGTTGATAGTGGAGTAGGAAGGTTTTATTTGTTTTAGCCTAGTGTGTCATGAGTCCTCAACACATTTGAATTAGTATTTTTTACCCCTAATTATTTTATGCAAAAGTTTTTGATGCTGTTATAAGTGGTATTTTAAATAAGAAAAAACTTCCAATTGCCTGTTGTTAATATGTAGAAATACAATTGATTACTAAATGTTAAACTTGTATTCTGAGACCTTTCTGAAATTATGTATTCTAGTTTTTTTTTTGTAGATTCCTTAGGATTTTACATGCATAATTATGTTGATGATAAGTAAAGGCAACTTTACTTCCTTTCTAACTTGTACGTGTTCATTTAATTTCCTGGCCTTCTTGCACTGGCTAGGACCTCTAGGACAGTGTTGAATAGAAATGGTAAGTGGATATCCTTGCCTATTCCTGATTTTGGGAGGAATGTTAAGTTTTTTAACATTATGTAAGCTTTTTATAAAAGACCTCTATTAGACTGAGGAAATATCTTTGCGTTTCTAGTTTGCTGAAGCTGTTTTTTATGAATGGGTATTGAATTCTGTCAAATGCTTCTTCTGCATCTAATGAGATGATCATATTTTTTCCCCCTTTTATTCAATGAATAGAAGTGAATGTGGTGAATTACACGGACTAATTTTTGAAAGATAAGCTAACTTGCCTCCTTGAAAAACCCACTGGTTATGATTATTACCCTTTACACATATAGTGTTGAAATTGCTAAAAATTGTTGAAGATCTCTGCATCTACATTTATGAGAGATATTGGTCAGTAATGTTTTTGTCTGATTTTGGTTTAATAGTAATGCTGACCTCATAAAATGAATTTGGAAATTGCTTCTTCTAACTGTCTTCTGAAAGAGTTTGTGTAAGATTTCTTCCTTTAAAAAAATCTGGATTTTCAGGTTTTTTGCAAATAGTTTTAAAACACAGATTCAAGAGGTACCTGGGTGGCTTAGTCAGTTAAGCATCCAAATTTTGATTTTGGCGCAGGTCCTGATCTTACAATTTTTGAGTCTGAGCCTTATGTCACTCTGTGCTGACAGCACAAAGCCTGCTTGGGGTTTTCTCTTTCTCTCTCTCTCTCCTTCCACCCCTCTCCCACTTGCTCTGTCTCTCAAAAATAAGCAAATAAACATGAACATATAAAAAAACAGATTTAATTTCTTTAATAGGTAAAGGTCTATTCAGATTTTCTGCTTCTTTCTTTGATACTTTTGGTACTTTGCGTCTTTCAAAGAAATTGTTTTTTTGAAGTTGTCAAATGTATTGGTATAATCTTATTCATTATATTTCTTTATTATCTTTTTAATAACTTTAGGATCTGTAGCCATATCTCCTCTTTTATTCCTGATGTCGGTAATTTGTATTTTCTCTCTTTATTTCTTGATCAGCTTAGCTGGAGGCTTATCACTTTTATTAATCTTTTCAAAAAATTAGTTTTTTATTTCGTTGATTTTTTTCCTGTTGTTTGCTGTTTCATTGATTTCTGCTCTTATTTTTGTTATTTCCTTCCTTTTACTTACTTTGGATTTAATTTGTTCCTCTATTACTATTTCTAACTTCTTATGGTAAAAGCTTAGATAATTTATTTTAAGCCTTCTTTTCTGATATAAGCATTTTAAGTTAAAATATTTCCTTTAAGCACTGTTTTACTTTCATCTGACAAATTTCTGTATGTTATGTTTCATTATAATTCAGTTTGAAATATTTTCTAATGTCTCTTGTGATTTCTTGTTGGACTCATAGGTTTTTTAAAGTGTGTTCATTTCTAAATCTTTTGGAATTTTTCATATATTTTTAAAAAATTTTTGTTTTGATTAAGTTGTGGTCAGAGGATATATTCTGTACATTTTCCATCTTTTTACATTTATTGAGACTTGTTTTATGGCTAGCATGTAATCTATCTTGTTAATTTTCCATGTGCATTTGAAAAGAATGCATATTCGGTAGTTATTTGGTGTAGGGTATTACATATATCAATTAGTTAAAATTGGTTGAGAGCATTCAGATTTCTGTATCCTTATTAATTTTATCTATTTTATCAGTTACTGAGAGAGGAAGGTTTAAGCTTCTAACTGTAATTGGGGATTTGCTTGTTTCAGTCTGTCAGTTTTTCTATGTTATTTGAAATTCTCTTATTAGCGGCATATACTTGTTGAAAATTGTTTTGTCTTCTTGATGATTTTACTGTACTAGACTATAGTATATGACACCATCTCACATATAAGGTAAGATTTTTAAACTAACACTTCTACTTCTCACCCTCTACCCATTTTGGGACTATTTTTATGATTATATATTTTCTTTTTATATATTTTATATACTCCACAATATATTGTTGTTACTTTTGCTGTTAAAGGTCAAATAGCTTTTAAAGAAATTGAAAAGCAAGAAATTCTTTTATGTTTATTCAAATACTTACCATTTCTGATGACCTCCATTTTGTCTTACAACTTGAAGTTTTCATCTGCAATCATTTTCCTTCAGCTTGAAGAATGATTTTTCCTATTTCTCTGGCAACCAACTGTCTTAGCTTTTGTTTGAAAAAACGATTTGATTTGTCTTTTATTTTGAAAGATTTTTGTTTCTCCAAGATAGTGTGCACACATGTGCCCATGCGTGGGGGCAGGGAAGGAGGGAGGGAAGGAGAGAGGGTGAGGGAGAGAGAGAGAGAGAGAGAGAGAGAGAGAGAGAGAGAGAGAGAGAATCTCAAGCAGGCCTCATGCTGTCTGTGCAGAGCTCAATGTGGGGCTCAAACCCACAAACTGTGAGATCATGACCTGAGCCAAAACCAAGGGTCAGACACTTTACCGACTGAGCCTTCCAGGTGCTCCAAGATTTTTTCGGGTATTTTTAATGTCATTTTCTAGGTTGAAATTTTTTAAGCACTTTAAAAATGTCATTTGTTGTCTCTATGCTTAGCATTATTTCTGAAGACAGGTAGGTGATAATTCTTTTCTCTCTTGCTCTGTCTGTCTTGACTCTTTCTCTGAGGGCGCTTGGGATTTTCTCGTTGGCTTTCAGCAACTTGGGTATAAGAATTCTTTGTATTGTTTTCTTTGTGTTTTCCATACAACAGGTTTGTTGAGCTTGTATCTGTGGGTTTGGGGTTTCAGAAGATCTAGAAAACTTTCCACTATTACTTCAGTATTTTTTCTGCAACATTCTCCTTTCGAACCACTCATATGTCAAACAAAACATGTTGTAATGTCAGAGGCTGTGATAATTTTTCTTTTTATGTCTTTCCTGATTTCTCTGTGCTTCAGTTGGATAGTTTCTGCTCCTTTGTCTTTAAGTTTTCTGATCCTCTCTCCTGCAGTATCTGGTCTTTTCCTGACCTACGCAATGAACTTCCCCTTTCAGATACTGTATTTTTCATCTACACATGTTCCATGTGGTTCTTTTTATTTTTATTTAAAACATTTTTAATGTTTACTTATTTTTGAGAGAGAGAGAGTGAGCGAGCAGGGGAGGGGCAGAGAGAGAGAGAGAGAGGGAGACACAGAATCCAAAACAGGCTCCAGCCTCCAAGCTGTTAGCACAGAGCCTGACACAGGGCTTAAACTCTCAAACCACAAGATCATGACCTGAGCCTTTTTGTATGTATTTTGTTTATATATTCATAGATGTATGCCTTACAAATGCTTTACAGCATATGTGTTGTATTATGTAGATGTATTTAAATTTGTATGTTTGAAACAAACACACACACACACACACACACACACACACACACACAGAAACTTTGGTGGAAGGTAGAAACTCTCAAGAACCTGAAATGCCACTATAGTGGGTTGAATTGTGTTTCCCCAAAAGATATGTTTGTTACCTGCTACCTCTGAATATATTTGAAAAATAAGGTCTTAGAAGATGTAATCAAGTTAAGATGAGGATATCCTGATTAGGGTGGGCCCTGATCCAATGACTGGCGTCCCCATGAGAGGGAAATTTGGACACAGAGACACAGAGGGCGGATGCGCATATGAGGATGGGAGCAGGTCTGGAGTCCTGCTGCCGCCAGCCAAGGACCACTGAAGATGAGCAGCCGCCACCAGAAGCTGGATGGGCCCAAGAAGGACTCTTCTCTAGAGACATTGGTGGGAGGATGGCCCTGCTGACACCTTGAATTTGAACTTCTAGTCCCCAGAACTATAAGAAAATAAACTTTTGTTGGCTTAAGCTACCCAGTTTGTAGCACTTTGTCATAGGAGCCCTAGGATATTAACATAGCCAACTTATGTAAGTTCTTGGTGGCTATGCCAAACACATTCAAGTGCAGGTAACAAGTAGGCAAGAGGATACGGACCCATGGGATTTAGGGGACAGGTCGGGATATGTGATACACAGTGGTAACATCATATTTCTCCCTTAAAAAATTGGATTGTGTTTCTTATACATTTGTAGGAACACCTTATAAATTCTGGATAGCTCGGTTCATACTGTGTTCAAACCTGGATGTTGTGGATGTAAAAACACTCTCCCTCACAATCAGTATAGCAGAGAGTTACATGGCTTCCGAAGTCAAGATCCGTGGGTGTCAGAGCCACTGCCCATGTTCCAGCTGTATGATCTTAGCAAAATGACTAAGTCTTGGGGATGATTAAATGGGATAATCTGGTAAAGCACTTATTGGTTTCTGGTATATATTAAGTATTCAATATGTTAGCTATAATTAACATTTTTGTCATTTCTCTTGTAAATTTACATAAAAGTTTGGTAGATATGACTTTTATTAATTTCAATAAGTATTTTGTTAAACATTTATTTAAAAAGTTCAAACTATTGAATGAGTAGAATACAGGGACAATTTGCTTACAAAATAGTTGCTTCAAAATGGTGAAATTTAGGGGCACCTGGGTGGCTCAGTCGGTTAACTTTGGCTCAGGTCAATCTTGCGGTTCATGGGTTCAAGCCCCACATTGGGCTCTGTGCTGACAGCTCAGAGCCTGAAGCCTGCTTCCTATTCTATGTCCCCTTCTCTCTCTCTACCTGTCTTGTCCCCTGCTCGTGCTCTGTTTCTCTCTGTCTCTCAAAAATAAAGAAACATTAAAAAAATCTAAAAAATGGTGAAGTTTAGGAAAATATTTTTTTCTAATAAGTATTACAAACCTACAAATTCTGTCTCAGATTTCACAAATTAAAAACCCCATAGCTATTTGGGATTATAGATGTGTCCAGACTGAGATGTAGACCTTCTAACCTGTATTTATGTGAGAAAATGTCAATATCATTTCCCTTAAACATTATTTAAGATAACTTCTTTCAGGGTTTGTTCTTAACTCTGTAATATGTAGTATTACTTGTATTTAATTACTCTTTTGAATTTTTCTGCTGTGGTTGCATATGTAATTCTTATATGTTTAATCATCAAAACCACCTTCCCAAATTATTTTTTTAAGTCCTGTTAGGTAGGACAAGATGATCAATGTACAGACAGTTATTGTCAGCTTTTTTGTTAATGTTGCTATTTGGTATGCATAAAAATTGTCTCACATTTAAAAAATCTTCTATAATATGTGGTATATATTATACTCTGATTTTTATTTTTCCTACCAAAATTAATAGAAAACTTCCTGTGGAAAAAAAAATCTTTGGTTTATTTCCCAGAAACCACTTCCTTGCAGAAAGTCTTAAAATACTTTTTTTCCCAAAGAGAGTTGAATGTAGTTCCTGGAGAAAAAACTTCTCTGATATAAATTGGCTGAGAGAGCGTGCACTAACATTATTTGGTATTTTTCAGGGACAGTGGGAAAGGTGTCCACAATGTATTGCAGTAAAATCCTGTGGGATTTTGTGTTCAGATTTTTGCAGGCCAGAAACAAGTCCCTGAAGGTAGTGGTTCTTAATGTTTATGAAAGACTTCTTTTTCTTGTTGTGTTCTGTTAGTATGTATGGATGACTCAACACCAGAGGGCAGTATTTTATAGTAGTTGCCAAAATGTCCTCCTTGTGTAAATCTGATGGGTTAAAAAAGATGTCTTATATACGTTAATGTTTTCCCCTGTGTTGCATATAATGCACCTGGTCCTGGGAGTCATATTGAATCTAGACTTTCATAAACCACAGGCTTTTTTAAAAGAGCCATTTTGTTTTGTAGAGTTAAACCTCCCTGAGTAAATTTTCACTATAAGTGGCGGTGTTTCTAGGGGTCCTGGGAGTCTGGTTGGCTCGGATGAGTGGCTTTTGCATAGCATAACTGGGTCCCTGGCCCAGGCCCAGGGGAGGACCCTGCCCTGTTACAAAGCGCACAACAGACGCGTGTGCTGCTGGCGGACTTGGTTTGGCTTCAGAGGTGATCAAATTTGGTGAATTTCGTTCCAGAAGAGTATCCGGGTCTTACTGAGAAGAGAATGTGATTTTTTATCCAGAAGCTTTTATAAAATATATTTAATGTGCATTTACATGCACTCTGATGCCTTCTGCAGTTTAAAAACAATAATAATAGCAGTGAGGGCATTTCATCCAGCATTTGGTGGTCTATCTCTTCGATTGCCAGTTTCCATTCAATATAACTATATAGCGAACCTTTTCAGGAAAATATATTTATATTGACTAGGTAATTCCCATTGAAATCACCTTTAAAAAAGATTTCCCTGCTTGCTACACATCTATTGCATGCTCGTTATATAAAATAAATATGGCAAAAGAAGAAAGTAAAAAATACTTGTCATCTCACTTCGTAAATCTTTTGTTATATTTATTCTGCTTTTTAAAAATTTTTTCTTTTTTATGTGTTTATTTTTTTATGTGTTTATTTTTTTATGTGTTTATGTTTTTAAAGTTCATTTATTTTTGAGAGAGAGTGAGAGAGAGACAGAGAGAGAGAGATCAAGTGGGGAGGGGCAGAGAGAGAGGGGGATAGAGGATTCCAAGTGGGCTCCGTGCTGATAGCAGAAAGCCCTACACGGGGCTTGAACTCACAGACTCACAAACTGCGAGATCATGACCTGAGCCGAAGTTGGATGCTTAACTGACTGAGCCATCCAGGTGTCCCCAATATTTTTCTTTAAAAAAAATATATTTGAAACATACTATATGTGCTATTTTATATTTTGTGTTTTCTACATAGCAATATAATGAGCATCTTGTCACACTATGAAACATCATTTTTAAGGATTATTTGGTATTTTATAGGTATGAATGTATACAGTTCATTTAATCAGTTTACCTCCTATCAGTTTACCCAGAGTCTGGGTTATCCGTGCTCTTGCCTACTGTGGTTATTATTATTATTTTTCAAAACGCCCCTCACTGGTAACCTCCTGCATCACCCAGCAGATGCATATTGACTCCTGACTGCATCCCAGGTGTCATCCTCAGGGTGTGGGATGATTAATCCTTGATCTCAAGAAACTTACATCCTACTGGCAGAGACAAACTTAAGTAATACATGTAAGAAATGAGTAAGTCATTTATTATTTTATAAAGCAATAAATGCTATCCAAAAAAACCTTGGAGCAGGTTAAGGGGGCAGGAGTGAAGAGGGCATATAGTTCGCTTACAGTAGTCAAGGTACACTTAATTGAGAAAGTGACATCATAAGACTTGATGGAAGTGACACATATTTTAATTTGTCCTTTTATTGTTACTAAGGCTAAGCACTCTTTTATATGTTTACTCTTATGTGCATTATCTGTTTAGATCCTATGCCCATTTGTTTTCTGATTGGGATGTTAGGTTTTTTTGTTTTGATTTTTAATTAATTTATTTTTTAATTTAATTTAATTTTTTTAATTTTTTTTCCATAATATTTGATTGTCAAATTGTTTTCCATACAACACCCAGTGCTCTTCCCCTTAAGTGCCCTCCACCATCACCACCACCTCTTTTCCCCCCTCCCCCTTCCCCCTCAACCCTCAGTTCATTCTCAGCATTCAATAGTCTCTCAAGTTTTGCATTAATTTTTAAAATTTGTTTATTTTGAGAGAGAGAGAGAGGGACAGAGAGAGAGAGAGAAAGCAAGTGGGAGAGGGGCAGAAAGAGAGGGACAGAGAGCCCCAAGCAGGGTCAGAGCTGTCAGTGCAGTGCCTGATGTAGGGCCTGGTCTCACGGACTGTTGAGTCGGGTCCCTTTTGTTTTGGTTTTTTAAAAAACGTTTCATCTGGAAATTATTTCACACATACAGAAAAGCTGCAATTCCAAGTCTAGTTTTGAGCACGTGTATGCACTTCACCCAGCTTCCATATTCCTATCATCCTGCCTATTTTTATGATTAATTCTGTATATGTCTATTTTTCTTCCACTAGAACCATTTGAGAGGAAAGTTGCATACAGCATGACCCTTTACCACTAAATACTTTTGTGTATTTTACCTAAAAATAAGAATGTTCTTGTCCATTACCACAATTTAGTGCAAGTATCAACTGCACTAAATTTGCATAATACTTTGCAAAGTATTATTATTCAATATTGTGATTTTCTCACTTGACCCAATAATATCCTTTCTAACACTGTTTTTCCTCCATCCACAATCCCATCTAGATCAGATACTGCATTTAGTTGTCCTGTTGCTTTAGCCTCCTTTAATCTGGAACATTCCCATAGCTTTTGTATTTTATGACTTTGACATTTTAAAAGAATATTGTTTTTGTCTGTTCAGGCTTCTATAACAAAATAACACAGACCAGTAGCTTATAAACAATAGAAATTTATTTCTCGCAGCCTGGAGGCCGGCAATCCAAGGCCAGGGTGCCAGAATGGTTGGGTTCTGGTGAAGTCCTTCTTTTTTTTTAATTAAAAAATTTTTTTAATGTTTATTTATTTTTGAGAGAGAGACAGAGTGCCATCAGGGGAGGAGCAGAGCGAGAGGAAGACACAGAATCTGAAGCAGGCTCCAGGCTCTGAGCTGTCAGCACGCACAGAGCCCGATGCCGGGCTGGAACCCACAAACCGTGAGATCATGACCTGAGCCGAAGTCAGATGCTTAACCGACTGAGCCACCCAGGCGCCCTGAAGGCTTTGTTATGTGTTGCAGACCACATTCTTCCTCACTGTGTCCACCTGTGGTGGGAGGGAGCTTTGTCAGCCCTCGTTTATACGGGCACTAATGGTTTTCATGATGGCTCTGCCTTCATGACCCATTTAGCTCCCAAGGACCCTACCTGCTAACACCATCACCTTGGAGGTTAATTTTCCAGCATAGGAATTTTGGGGGGGACACAAACATTGAGATAATAGCAAGTGTCATTTTTAAAATTAGAATGTTCCTCATCTTGGGTGTCTCTGATGTGTCTTCACGACTGGAATAGAAAATGAATCCTTGGCTGGGGTACCACAGTAGGTGTCCTGAGCATATCCATCTGGAGGCGGTCAATATATATCTGTCCCAAAATAGAGATGTGAATTCTGATCATTTAATCAAGCCATTGTCTTATTTCTCCACTAGAAAGCAACTATTTTTTACTTTAAAACTAATAAGCCATCTCTGAAGAGACACTGTAAGACTATGCTCATGTCCTGCTCCTTATCAAAATGTGCCCCAAAGTGCAGCATCCATTGGTGGTCATTGCCTAACCCATCTCTACTCTGGTTGCAACATGAATTTCCAACTGTAGCATTCCCACCGTGTTTTTTAGTTGGTACTCAGCCACTGACCATAAGCAAGAATCCTCCCTTCTTCCTTGTCTCTCTCTATCCCTCATTCAACTCTCTTTATCTATCTCTCTATCTCTCTATCATCATCATTTATCTTCATCTATCATCTATCAATTTATCGATCTATCTAACCATCTATCCTCCATCTATTATCCACATATACTCATGGATTTCTATTTTTCAATAGTTTATAATTCACTTTCTTTTATTATTTCAGTGCTCAGATTGTTCCAGATTTGGGATTGTGGTAGCTCCTGTGTCTTTCTAAGCTATTATCATTTTGGGGAAATGTTTCCTTACTTTCCGATCTAACAAGATATTCCGGGTTCATCATAGATCTTCCCGATCCTAGAATTCATTCCTTTCTCCAAGGATTCATGATTCTTTTTAACATGAAATGGTGTTAGTGGCCAAAATCTGTACACTGTATATGTGCATTGCTACTGGGGGTTTGGCTTTCAGACCCTTTCTTGAACATTGCTGGAAGTATGTGGATGTGTTGCACATATACATGCACATATGTTTTTTATCTGATGTTTAAGAGTTCTTTTTAAAATTTTTAACATTTATTCATTTTTTGAGAGACAGAGAGAGACAAGAGTGTAAGTAGGGGAGGGACAGAGAGCTAGGGAGACACAGAATCTGAAGAAGGCTTCAGGCTCTGAGCTGTTAGCACAGAGCCCGACATGGGGCTTGAACTCATGGATGGACTGTGAGATCATCACCTCAATTGAAGTCTAATGCTCAACTGACTGAGCCACCGAGGCGCCCCTAAGAGTTCTTTATGTATATTAGGGAATATGTTAGAATTTCACATATATTGAAAGTAACTTCCTGGCTTAGAATTTGTACTATAAAAAATTTTTTTTATGATATTTTGAAGTTTTGCTATATATTTTTTTTAATTCATGGTTTTGCTCTTAGCTTTAATCTGAGATTCTACAAATATTCACATATTTTGTCATTTCATTCAAAAAATTTAAACCTGTGATTCATTCTTACATGTAGTATAACATAACTAATATCTTTCCCTGAATATTTAGCAGGGTGCATTTATAGCATTTATTAAGTATTTTATGCTATTACGTTTATTGGTAATGTCACTTTTATCATATTTGTCATACCATATATCATATTTAGTAATGTCACATATATCATATGGTTTGCTTTTAGATTTAAAACATTTTTTAAAATGTTTATTTATTTTCGAGAGAGAGAGATAGGCAGACAGAGTATAAGCAGAGGAGGAGCAGAGAGAAGGAGACACAGAATCCGAAGCAGGCCTCAGGCTCTGAGCTGTCAGCACAGAGCCCAACACGGGGTTCAAACTCAAGAACTGTGAGATGATGACCTCAGTCAAAGTCAGATGCATAACCAACTGAGCCACCCAGGCGCCCATGTTTTTAGATTTTTTTAAGTTTGTGTATTTTGAGAGAGAGAGAGTGCACACACAAGTGTGTGTAAATGGGGGAGGGGCAGAGAGACAGAAAGAGGGAGAGAATCTCCAGGTGTTAGCACAGAGCCTAAAGCTGGGCTTGCTCTCACGAACCATATGATCATGACCTGAGCTGGGGCTTAACTGACTGACCCACCCAGGTGCCCCTGTTTTTCAGACTTTTATAAACTGTCTTCCACTGATCTGTTTGTATTGTGCCATGAGTGTACTGTGTTAAATTTTCTAGCTTTACAGCATTGTATTGTCTGCAAAGCAAAAGTCACACTCACTCCTTTTTGTCATTGAGCCATTGTACTTGCCACGCGCCAGGCTTTGATCTAGACCCCGGTAATAGGGTGCCGGGCACTGTGTTTGCTCTCTCACCTGTCTTAGAGAAGCATGCTGGCATACAGGGGCCCTCACAACCCTGCCTGGGCAGTGGTACAATACGGAGGGGCAGAGTGCTAGGGGATGCGCCCACCCGCCTTCCCGCCTTCACGTCTGGACGCCGTGCCTTCCCTCCTACGACTGCACATGGACCTTCTGCGCCTGTGCGGGACCCGCCCTCCGCTGTGCGCCGGATCCTTACCCCTCTCACTAGCTCAAGGCCTCATGGCCGCAATTCACTCCGTTCTTTTGTTTCCTAATGGATGAGTCCCATATGTGAGGGAAATCTTTTCCTCACTGCCTGTTCTCTTCCAACTACCACCCATTTCTCTGCCTACCTTTATAGCACAACTCTGCATTACCAATACTCCAGTTCTCCTCCTGTTCCTTCACGAAGCCACCCTAGTCCTGTTCATGTCACCACTCCACCAAAAGGCCCACGCGAGGTTACCTGTGACCTCCATGTTGCTAAATCCACTGGTCGGTTCACATCATCATACTGCTTGACTTACCAAAGGCGTCTGATGTGGCCGGCTGCCTCCCGGATACCCCGTCTTTGCTGGCTTTGGGGACTCTACTCTCTTGTTTTCTTTCTGTCTTATTGGCCGCTACTTCAGAGTCCTTTGCTGTTTTCTCTTTATTTCCCCATCTCTAGATGCTGGAGTGACCCCGGAATTAGACCTTAGACCTGTTTTTTTTCTCTGCCTGCTCTCATCCCTTTGGTAATCATATCCAGTCTCAAGGTTTCAAATATCAGCTCTATAATGAAAACTCTAAATTTAAATCCCCAGATCAGACTTCTCCTCTGAGTTCCAGAATTACATATCTGCTTTCTTCTTTACATCTAACTTACTACCAGCTAACATACCCCATTATTTAATTTTTTAATTCTGTTTGTGTATTTGCTTATTTCCCACTAGCCTGTGGGTTCCGTAGGGTAGAGATTTTTTTAGTCTGTTTATTCAAGGTTGTTAATAAAGCTCCTGGAACAGTACGTAGTGTATAGCAATTGTTCAATAAATATTTGTTGAATGAATGAATGTCCAAAACATTCAAATTGATTATTTTCTGAAGTTTCTCCAATTCTTATAATGGAGACTTCAAAATCTTTTGTTTCAAAAGGGGTAATCCCTTTTATTGTTAAGCTAGTGATTTTTTAATTCTCTGATAATTTTTTGGTTCACCTTCATAGAGGGAACAATGTTTGGCCAATGCTTAAATAATAATAGGTTTGATCCATTATTGCATTATGGTGCCCGTTTCAAATATTTCATGTCTGGTGAGAGGAGAAGAGAATAGTTTGATTTGCTGGGAGTTATTTTTCCAGAGTTACAACTGCCTGTGTAGAGTAGAAAGAGAACTCTCCTGTAAGCGGCCAGGGCAGGACCTCCGGGTGCTGCTCAAGTGTTGTTGTTGTTGTTGTTGTTGTTGCTGTGGAAGCAGCAGCAGGAATAACAAAAGTGAGGTCAGTAACAACCGTTAGCACTTACTGAGTGCTGCGCTGAGTGCCAAGCAGAGGACTAAGGCTTGATATACATTCTCTCACTTAAACCTCATGAATTACCTCACGAGCCACGTCCTATAATGATTCCACCTGTAGAGCAGAGCTGAGACTTGGATAAATCAGGTCACGCAGTGGCCAGCCTCCAACGGTGCCCAAGGACCTCCGCCTCCTGGTGGTTATACCCTTGGGCAGTTCCCTCTCACCTATCAGTCCCCGGGGCTGACCCATGGGACCAATACCATCCAGCAGAAGTGAGGGCATGTTTTTTCCAAGACGAGGTAATAAAAGACCTGGGCTTCTTTCTTGTGCACTGTCTTGCTCTCTTTCAATCTCCGATCATTTGTTCTGGGGAAAGTGTTCTGAGGACACTCTGGCAGCCCATTGAAGAACACCGCCCAACAGCCAGTGAGGAGCAGAGACCAGCCAACAGCCACAGGAATGAGCTTGGGAATGGGTTCTCCAGCCCCATTCGAAACTTCAGATGTAGCCCTGTCTCGTAGCTTATGACAACCTTGTGAGAGATCCTGAGCTGAGACCACCCAGCTGAGCTGTGTCCGGATTCCTGCACTTCAGAAATTTTTTGAGATAAAGAATGATAATTATTTTAAGCTGCTAAGTGTTGGCCTAATGTGTTATGCAGCAGCAGATGAGCCACATGGGTACATTGCTCAGGAACATCCTGTTGATAAGCGGGGGAGCTAACACTGCCTCTTGGGTCTGTCAGGTTTCAGAGCGAGTTCTTCGCCATGGGGCCCAATGTCATGGCCATAGTCACAGTAGCCAGCCCTCCCGTGGTGGGTCCATGTGAACTGCAGTGGAGTCTTGGGGTTTGCTGTGGCCTGTGGGGCTGGGAACAGAGCTGGTGACTTCCTTCCCTCAATCTCAGTAGGGATTCAGCTTTTATCTATTTTAAGTTCTCTAAATTATGATTGTTTTTTTAATGTTTTATTTTATTTTTGAGAGAGAGAGAGAGAGACAGCATGAGCAGGGGAGGGTGGGAAAGACAGAGACACACACAGAATTCAAAGACAGGCTCCAGGCTCTGAGCTAGCTGTCAGCACAGAGCCAGACGTGGGGCCTGAACCCATGAACTGTGAGATCATGACCTGAGCTGAAGTAGGACACTTAACAGACTGAACCACCCAGGTGCCCCTATATTGTTTTTTTTAACTTTTATTTTATTTATATTTATTCAAGTATAATTAACATGCAGTGTTATTACAGCCTCAGGTGCACAGTGTAATGACTCAGCAATTCTATACATTACTCAGTGCTCATCAAGACAAATGTACTTTAAAAAAAAATTTTTTTTTAAATTTATTTATTTTTGAGAGACAGAGAGTGAACAAGGGAGGGGCAGAGAGAGAAAGAGACAGAATCTGAAGCAGGCTCCAGGATCTGAGCTGTCAGCACAGAGCCTGACGCAGGGCTCGAACCTGCAAACTGTGCTATCATGACCTGAGCCAAAGTCGGATGCTCAACCGACTTTGCCACCCAGGTGCCCCAACAAATGTACTTTTAATTCCCTTTGCCTCTGTGTCCCCTCAACCACCTCCCCCTTGGCAGCCACCGGTTTGTTCTCTGTAATCTGAGTCTGGTTTTTTGTCTTTTCCTCCTTCTTTCTTTGTTTTGTTTTTTAAATTCCACATAGGAGTGAAATCATATGGTATTTGTCTTTCTCCAACTGACTTATACCATCTGGGTCTATTCGTGTTGCAAGGGCAAGATCTGATTCTTTTCCTTTATGACTGAGTAATATTTCATGGTGTTCATATTTCATGTAATATTACACATATGTGCATATATGTAATATTTCATGGTATGTACTTCATGGTATGTACATCATTATATAGATATCACTTCTTCTTTGTCCATTCACCTATTGATGGACACCATTTCCATAACTTGGCTATTGTAAATAATACTGTAAAAAACATAGGAGTCCCTATATGGTCAACAGACACATGAAACGATGCTTAACATCACTTATCATCAAGGAAATGCAAATCAAAACCATAATGAGATATCACTCTGTTCTTCTCAGACTGGCTAAAATAGAAAACACAAGAAATAACAAATATCGTAGAGGATGTGGAGAAAAAATAACCCTTGTGCACTGTTGGTGGGAATGCAAGCTGGTGCTGCCACTGTGGAAGACAGTATGGAGGTTCCTCAAAAAATTAAAAATAGACCTACCGTATGATCCAGTAATTTCATTACTGGGTATTTGCCCAAAGAAAATGGAAACAACTAATTTGAAAAGATACATGTAACCCTGAATTACGTCAATAAACATTTCTAGAGAGCACATTTAAGGTAGTGGTGTGACCTCCAAAGTAAACTGGATGCCTAAATTTTCTTTTTAGACGGGGAGTTGGTAAACTTTTTCATAAAGGGCCACACGGTGAATATTTTAGGCTTTGTAGGTACAGTAGAGTTTTAAAAAATGCTGTCTTGTCGAGTTTTGAGGCCTTGAGTCGGAACTGGTGGATTCTTCTTCTTGAGCAGCTCTTCGAGTCCATGCCCCTGACTACAGACCTCACTGGCTCTCATACACTGGGCCGCTGTATCCCCACCCAGGGCCAGATCGTTGGCAGCCAAGGACAGCTCCAATACCCCAGAGCCCCTGAAATGGTTCAGATTAGCCAATCTTAAGCCTGCCTACCCTGCCTTATCCTTTCCTTTCCATGGAAACCATGATAACAGTGCTTGACTGTGGTTTCCCTCATACTTCTGCTTTGAGGTTGATCCTGGTGCTTCCCCCGGGGGCCTGAGTGGCCCTGCGAGGTGTGCCCTCCCAGCCCCTCAGAACTGTGAGTATCCCAATTGTAAAACTCTTTCCAGTTTCTCTTTTGAGCTGCACCTGACCTTGCCATACCTCACCCGAAGCAATATGGTTAAAAGAGCTACTCAAGTCTATCAGTGTAGTGTCAAAAGGATGAGTGAGGGTGATTGTGTTCTAATAAAACTTTATTTCTGGAAAAATAGGTGGTAGGCCATGTTTGGCTGTTGGGCTGACCTCTTCGTTAGAACATCCTCACAGGTTTTGATTTTTCTAATCAATTTAATATATTTCAGGTAAGTAGTAAATCTCTCTAAGCTGTCAGTAGTTGACTTTGAAAGCCCTTGCAAAAGCTTGAAAGGAACTTTGTGTTCTGTGAACGACTTCAGTTCTGATGCCTGTGTGTGTTGTAGTCCATTATTACAGTGTTATACTTAATATGATTTTAGAAGCACAGTAATAAAGGGGTGCCTGGGTGGCTCAGTCAGTTAAACATCCAGCTCTTGATTTTAGCTTGGGTCTTGCTCTCAGGGTTATGAGTTCAGGCCCCACAATGGAGTCTTAAAGAAAAAAAAAAAGGACAGTAATAGAAATGTAACTGCCCCAGTAAAAGCTGGCTGCTGTGCCCAACGCTTTATATTCATTGTCACTATTCGTTCTCTTTTTACAGATGCTATTTTTCTTCATTTTACAGATGATAAAACTGAGGCTTAGAGAAGCCCAAGGAAACACTTCCACCAAGCGGTAGAGATGGCAGTCAATTCAGGTAGTCCGACTAAAAAAAATCCTGTTTTTAACCCTGCTATGCAATTACATTTCAGAGGTTCCCTTATCTCCTTTAAAGAACGTGAAAGCCATTAAAAAAATGTCTAATGGCTTCAATAATGATTATTTAATACATTATTTCTTTGATTAAATAACTTTTAATTTTAGGTATCCCCAAAAGGATAGACATCCTTTTTTCATAATTGGATGCTGTACAAAGTGACGGGATTGATCCTTGCATTTGTTCTAGTTCATAATAGAATATATTAGTTTAGTTGGAATTGTTAATTTTCCCTGGGGGAGGATCAAGTGCCCAGGGCGTTGATTGATAAGTCAATAAATCTTTAGTGAGTCTGGTAACTCAGCTGTCACACATATGTCAACCTTTTCTCTGGAGCATAGATTTCACCCAGGGACACGTGTGTTTATTCCCTTCCATTGTTTTCTCCCTCAAAATTGTATCATACTAAGGTGTTTAAACAAATCCCTAAGATTTCAAGCTTTTCCCCTTCTTTAAAAACAAAAACCCAGCCCTAAGAATCCTGCTTTTTTCAGATATTTTAAGGAAAGAATCAGTTGTTTGCATATTTGCATCGCAACCTCTAACCTCTCCTGAGGACACAAGGCTGTCTGACGATTAAGCCCCAGGCGCGGCGCCGGGACTGCGGACCCAGCCTCTGAATGCTGACTAGGTTTCTGCGCACTCCCAGCGTGAGGCAAGAACGTGTTTGTAGCTGGGAGGCAAACAGAACACCCGAAGCCGGAGCAAGGATTTTGAAAAATAGTCGTCTTATGTATAAATTTATTTTGCTGTTAGTGTTTTCTTTCTTTGCCCGTTTCATTATTCCTTATTTCCAGTTTCTTTTAAAATAGATGAGTTTTGTTTGATATTCTCCTGACCAAAGTTTTGGTCACTTGTTGTTGAATGAATGCTACAGTCTTGATTTTTAAATGTTCTTTGTTTCTTTGTCATTTAAATACCAAGCCGTTGATGGGTGGCCGACCCCCGCCCGTGGTAGAGAAAGCCTGGTGCTTTCCACACAAGATGCCCGCGTGGCCTTCTCTCTATGCAAATGAGGGCCCAGCTGGCAACACCGGAGGTACTGGAGGGCGACACCTTAGGTTTGTAGCACACATAGTAACAGCACAGCTTTGGGCTGTGGATTTATTTCTCTTACAGTTTAAGTTATTATTGTGCTATATTTAGGTTAAAAGAAACCTAACACAACTAAATGTGTTCTCTTAGCTGGCTCTTTATTCTTTTTTTTTTTTTAATTTTTTTAATGTTTTATTTTTGATACAGAGAGAGACAGAGCATGAGAGGGGGAGGGGCAGAGAGAGAAGGAGACACAGAACCGGAAGCAGGCTCCAGGCTCCAGGCTCTGAGCTAGCTGTCAGCACAGAGCCTGATGTGGGGCTCGAACCCAGGAACATGAGATCTGACCTGAGCCGAAGTCGGAGGCCCAACCGACTGAGCCACCCAGGCGCCCCTGGCTCCTTATTCTTTTAGCAAAAGAGCATATTTTGAAGAGTGTGAATTATATTTGGGTAGGAAACCAAACTAATTTGATGAATTGGCACATTGTCATTAAGTCTCGCCGGTGGTAATTTACGGAGAACCTCCTTTTTGCCAGGCACGGGAGGTGGGGAGGGTGAGGCGGCCTCCAAAGTGAGGCCAAATCCAGCCTCTGCCCACAGGAGCTTGAGATACGAGATGGAATAAAGAGAATGTCCGAGAATTTACCCATCAGCGGAGAGCCCTGTCTGAGGGACTGATGGCATTTCAACAACGAGCTGCAGTTACCTGGTTGTAAGTACGGGGGAGGGAGGGGGGGAGGGGCACGATCACACGAGAGGCGAGAGGGAGGAAGAGGGAAAAAGACATGGTGTGTGTGTGTCTGTCTCTGTGGGGAATCATTAGCTATTCACTTAAGCTGGCACACGTGTAGCGGAGCAGTGGGAGATGGTTTTCTAAAAATAATTTAAACTTAAGTCTCATAGTTTTTTAGGTCTTTAGGAGAATATCAATGTATATTTTCCTTTCATATGCAGTAAAATTAGATTCTTGTCTGTAGGGATGATGGTTAAATTTATTATAAAGTTAATGCCAAATCCATTGTTAGCTATTTTGTAAATCATAATGTGACGGACACATAATGAGCTCTATGTTGTAATTCTTAAAAATAGTTACAGTAATGCTGCCCTCTAGGTCAGTGTCACAGTGCAGTGAAATTCCAGCACATAGCCTGTGCTTTCCAAATCTCTTTATTAATGACTTGCCGGTGCGTTTAAGCTGGGAGCTGATCCCTAGTCTAGGCCAAATGTCAGGATTAGCAGCAAGTAGTTTTAACTCTATCGTGGGTTTTGAGAGGTGGTTTTGATGTTCTGTTTGAATGAGCTAAACGATTTCACCTATGGAGCAAGAAATGGATCAGGTGAAACTGCCTTTCTACTAAAAATATTCTGCTAATTGGGACTTTTTTGTTGTATCATGTTATTAGAAAATACAACAAATCACACTGCATACTCTTTTTATCTTTGTATGTTTTTGGGTGAGAATCTAGTATTACTTTGAACATATGCTTTGTAAACATTCTACTGTGCTGACATGTGGGGCCAGAGAAATAAATTGAATGAGAGAGAGGTTTCAAAAACAAATGGGTTAAAATAGGCTGTTTGTGGGGCGTCTGGGTGGCTTAGTTGGTTAAATGTCTGGCTCTTGGTTTTGGCTCAGGTCATCATCTCTCATTTCGTAGGTGTAAGCCCTTCATTGGTCTCCTGGCTGGCAGTGTGGAGCCTGCTTAGGATTCTCTCCCTTCCACTCTCTCTACCCCTCCCCCACTTGTTCTCTCTGTGTCTCTCGAAATGAGTAAGCTAAAAAATATGCTGTTTGTAAATGAAATAGATAAGGATTTGAAGATAGCACATTGTTGGCTTGCAACTGACCAACATTATCTAGTAGTGTTCCTGAAATTATCAGTACCAGAACTGGGGCACATCTCTAGAATCCATCATGGTGGCTTAGTATACAAGTTAACCACCTGGGAAGTTTAAAGAGAAGCTTCTCAGCTCTGAACGGAACATTTTGGTTCCATAACCCTGTGATGGGGCCCATAAATGTGTATTTTTAAACCCCTGTCCCGGGTGACTGAGAAATGCTTGCTGCAACATAGGTGCTTGATAAAAACCTGTGTGCAGCATTGAAGACCCGCTCAGTGAACGCGTGTAGAGCTGGGATTCACAGTGGTGGGAAGCTGTGTCAGGCGGTGGCGCAACCTGGCCCAGTGCAGTAAGCCAAAACCAAGGATGTCAACGCTTTTGGGTTTTCTAAGTATAGATCATCTATAGTTAATGACAGTTTCCTTACTCTCTCTGCTCACCCCCATCCCACATTTTCATGCCTTTCTCTGCTGGCTAGAGTATAGTAATGAGCAGAAGTGGCAACGGGAGACACCAGTGAATTATTTTTCTTTTCTTTCCGTTCTAGTGAGATGTAATTGACATATATCACCGTGTAAGTTTCAGATATAGAGCATAGTGATTTGACTTCTGTATATTTTGAAATGATTATCAAAATAAGTCTAGGTAGCATATATAATCTCATATAGGTACTATAGAAAGAGAGCAAAAAAAAGAAAAAACAGATTTTTTTTCCCTCTTGTGCTGAGGACTCAGGATTTACTCTCTGAACAACTTTCATGTACGGTAGTGTTAGCTGTGGTTATCACGTGCTATGCCTCCCATTCCCAGGACACATTTATCTTATAACTAGAAGTTTGTACCTTTTGACCATCTTCCTCCAGTTCTTCTCTGTCCCTGCTCTCACCACTGGTAGCCACAAACCTGATTATTCTTTTTCTATGAGTTTTTTTGTTTTTTTTTTTTAAGTTTCCACATATAAGTGAGATCACATGTATCTGTCTTTCTCTGTCTGGCTTATTTCACTTAGCATAATGCCCTCAAGTTCCCATTCATGTTGTCAAAAATGGCAAGATTTCATTCTTTTTAATGGCTGAGTGTGTATCTATTTCTATTGTGTGTATACAAGACATCTTTATCCATTCATCCACTGGTGGACACTTAGGTTGTTTCCATATCTTGGCTATCGTAAATAATGCTGCTATGAACATGGGGATACAAACCTCTTTTTGAGTTAAGCGTTTTCATTTCCTTCGGATACATTCCTGGAAATGGAAAGAATTGCTGGATTATATGGTAGTCAATATATATATGTACATATGCATATATATATATATATGTATATATATATATAAATTTTTTTGGAGAGAGAGAGTGTGAGCAGGTGAGAGGAGCAGAGAGAGAGTTTTAAAAACATTTATTTATTTATTTATTTACTTTGAGAGAAAGCAAATGGGAAAAGGGCAGACAAGGAGAGAGAGAGAATCCCAAGCAGGCTCTGCACTGTAAGTGCAAAATTGGACGTAGGGATCAATCCCAAAATACCGGGAGACCATGACCAGAGCTGAAATCAAGAGTCAGTCACTCAACTCACTGAGCCCCCCAAGGTGTCTTGGTAGTTCTACTTTTAATTTTGAGGACCGTCCATACTGTTTTCCACAGAAGCTTCACCAATTTACATTCCCACCAGTAGTGGTTCCTTTTCTTCACATCACGGCCAGTATTTGTTTCCTCTTACCTTCTTGATGACAACAACCTGACAGGTGCAAGGTGATATTTCTCTGTGGTTTTGATTTGCATTTCCCTGAAAATTTGTGATGTTGAACATCTTTTCATGTTCCGATTGGCCTTTCATATAAGTGACTTATTCTTGATCCTAAAAAGAAAACTTGTCATCTTATCACTATGCATAATGTTACCAATAGCTTCTTCATAATAATCTCTATCAGATGAAGGAACAGCAAACATCACACTTGAATGGACCTGAAAGCTTTCTCTGAGGTGCCCTCTTTACTTATAACAATACTTTTTGCTTTAAATTCTATTTTGTCTGGTAATAAAATAACTACTCCAGATTTCTTTCAGTTATTATTTACATACTATATAAATTTTTCATTCTTTTGCTTTCAACATTAAAAAAATTTTTTTCTGTTTTTTATTTATTTTTGAGAGACAGAAAGAGACAGCATGAGCAGGGGAGGGTCAGAGAGAGAGGGAGACACAGAATCTGAAACAGGCTCCAGGCTCTGAGCTGTCAGCACAGAGCCTGATGCGGGACTTGAACCCACGAACCGTGAGATCATGACCTGAGCTGAAGCTGGACGCCTAACCGACTGAGCCACCCAGGCGCCCCTCAACATTTTTATATCCTTTTTTTAGATGTGTCTGTTATGACCAATGTATGCTTAGATTTATTTGATTTAGTCTGTCTTTTAGTTTTCATTTATTTTATTTTTTTAAAGTTTATTTTTGAGAGCGACAGAGCATGAGGAGGGCAGGGACAGAGAGAGAGGGAGACATAGAATCTGAAGCAGGCCCAACGCGGGGCTTGAACTCACAAACCACGAGATCATGACCTGAGCCAAAGTTGGACACTTAACCTCCTGAGCCACCCAGGCGCCCTTTAATTCGTCTGCTTTAAGGTGAATATGGATATTTCGGCGGTTCAGATCTGGGCTTTCTGTTTATGGCACCTGTTCTATTTTTATTTTCTTCGTACTTCTTTTGGATTGATTTTTTAAAAAATGATTTCCTCATCTTCTCTGCTATACCTAGATTGGAAATTATATTTCTACATCGGTTACCCTAAAAATTCAAAATTATTCTATAATTTATCTAGGTATAATGTAAATCATAGCATTTACTATTCACCTGAACAATATAGCTACTTTCAAGCACAATAATTCCATTTATTTTCCATTCTTTTATGCTATTATTATTTCAATTTTATATTTTTAAAATCCTACAAGGCATTTTTATAAATATTTTTTGAAGTCAGTGTTCATTTGCCCTTACCTACACACTCACTGCTTTATTTTTCATCCCTTCTTGCATCTCTGACATTCTATATGAGATCACGTCTCTTCTGCCTAAAATTTATATTTAAAAATGGCCTTTGGTTTAAGTCTGCCAATCATGAATTCTCCTTTTTTTTGTTTGCCTAAATTGTCTTTATTTCAACCTTATGCTTTATTTTGACTTTTTGGCTTGGCATAATTTCAGACTTGCATAAAAATATTAAGAATAGTGCAAAGAATTCCCAAAACCCTTTACCCAGATTCCCCAAATGTAATATTAATAACTGTGTTTTATCCTTTTCTCTCTCTCTGTCTAGATGTGTGTGTGTGTGTGTGTGTGTGTGTGTGTATTTTTCCTTACTGTAATTTTCTTCTTTTAAATTAATAAATATCTCCTGGAGAGTACATTGAATCTATATAAATATCTTGTTACTCAAACTTTTATTTATTAGTTTTATCCCATTGATCATTCTCACTTGAATCAGTTAATATTATGACTTTCACAAGGTGATTTTCTAATTCCACTATTCTTTCTACATTTGTTAGCTGTGGTTCTATCTATCTATCTATCTATCTATCTATCTATCTATCTATCTACCTACCTACCTACCTACCTACCTACCTGCCTGCCTGCCTGCCTATCTTCATAGAATTTTTGATAGGTTATAATTCTTTATTATAAATGTTATTTATTTTGATGCTCTGATTGTCTCAGATTTGTCCATTGGGAACCCCTTTCCCCCCACTGAAAAAAAACCTAGTTCCTGTATTCTTTTGACATATTTGTATTATTCTTTGAGGACTGTCTTAAAATTGTGGTAAAAGAAACACACACACACACAAGATAAAATTTGCTTGTTTAACCATTTAATGTACAAGTCATTGGCATTAACTGCATTCATAGCGCTGTGCAAACATCAGCACTGTCTACCTCCAAAACTTTTTCATCAGCTTAAACAGAAGGTCTGTACCCATTCCCCTCTCCCGTAGCCCCTGTTAGCATCCCATCTACTTTCTGCCTACAATTTGCCCACTCTAGGTATTTCATATATGTGGAACCATATGGTATTTGTTCCTTTGGGTCTGCCTTATCCCAATCAGCCTCATCTCAAGGGTCATCCATGTTGTAGTGTACGTCAGGGTTAACTCGTTGTTAGAGTGAGTAAGAGTCCATGAGTGGTATATACCACATTTTTATTTGCCACCTTTCATCTCCTTGTGGACAACTGGATTATTTCTACTTTTTGGCCTCTTCTATCTTATGTTTCTCTCTAAGGGTTCTGTAGTTGTCTTTGGTTTAGGTCTTTGATCCATTTTGAGTTAATTTTTATACATGATATAAGGTAAGTTTCAGCTTAAGTCTGTTGCAGGTGGCTATCCAGTTTGAACAGTGCCATTTTTGAAAAGACCGTCCTTACCCCAAAGTTGTCTTTACAACTTTTCAAAAACCAGACCACATATGTGAAGGTTTATTTCTGGGCTCTCCATTCCACTTGTCCACATGTCTGTCTGTATGCCAGCAACACACTTTTTTGATTATCTTTCCTTTGTAGTTAAGGTTTGAAGTTGGGAAGTGTGAATATTCCAACAATTTCATTTTCAAGATTGTTTTGACTTTTTGGTGCCCCTTGAAGTTCCATATGAATCTGAGGATTGACTTTATCTAATCTGCAAAAAATGCCAGTGGATTTTGATAGGAATTGCATTGAATTGTAAATCACTTTGGGTATTATTGTCATCTTAGCAATAGTAAGCCTTCCAGTTATGAACATGGATGTCTTTCATTTACTTATGACTTCTCTAATTTCTTTCAGCATTGTTTGATAGTTTTCAGTGTACAAGTCTTTTTCCTCATTGGTTAAATTTCTTCCTAAATATTTATTCTTTTTGGTATTACTATAAATGGAATTGGTTTCTTAAATTTTTTTGGACTGTTCATTGCTAGTGTATAGAAATGTAACTGATGTTTATGTGTTGATTTTGTATCCTGCAACTTTGTGGAACTCATTTATTAGATCTAATAGGTTGTGTGTGTGTGTGTGTGTGTGTGTGTGTGTGTGTGTGTGTGTAATATTAGGATTTTTTTATATATGAGATCATGTCATCTGTGAACAGAGATCGTATTACTTCTTCCTTTTAATTTGGATGAATTTTATTTCATTTTCTTGCCTAATTGCTTTGGCTAGAACTCTCAGTGCTATGTTGAATAGAAGTGGCAAAAATGGGCATCCTTGCTTGTTCCTGATCTTAGAGGAAAAGTTTTTAGTTTTCCCCTGTTGAGTATGATGTTAACTGTTGGTTTTTCATTTAAGCCTTTTATTATGTTGAAGAAATTTTCTTTTAGTCCTAGTTTATTGTGAATTTTTATCATGACAATTATTGAATTTTGTCAAAAGTGTTTATGTATTGATTAAAATGACCATGTTCCCCCCACTTCATTCTATTAATGTGATGCCTTACATTGATTGATTTTCATATATTGAATCATCCTTACATATGGGAATAAATGTATAATCCCTTAAATATGCTACTGAATTTAATTTGTTATGTTTTTTGAGAATCTTTGCATCAATATTCATAAGGGATAATGGTCTACAATTTTCTCTTCTTGTAGTGTCTTTGGAATTAGGAAGTATTCCTTCTTTTTCAGCTTTTTTGAAGTGTTTGCAAGGATTGTTGTTATTTCCCTCAAAAATTTTTTTAAATTAAAAAAATTTTTAATATTTATTTATTTTTGAGAGAGAGAGAGAGAACAGACACAAGTGGGGGAGGAGCAGAGAAAGAGAGAGACACAGAATCCACAGCAGGCTCCAGGCTCCAAGCTGTCAGCACAGAACCCAATGCAGAGCTTGAACCCACGAACTGTGAGATCATGACCTGAGCTGAAGTTGGATGCTTAACTGACTGAGCCCCCCAGGTGCCCCATACCTCTATTTTTAAATGTTTATCTATTTCTGAGAGAGAGAGAGAGAATGAGGGAGGGGGAGAGAGAGAGGAGAGAGAGACAGAGAATCCCAAGCAGGCTCCATGCTGTCAGCACAGAGCCTGATGCAGGGTTCCAACTCATGAACTATGAGATTATGACCTGAGCTAAAATCAAGTCAAACACTTAACTGACTGAGCCATCCAGGTGCCCCATTGCTTTCAATTTTTCTGAGTCCTTTATGTATTAGGAATACTGCTCCTTTATCTGTAATATATTGCAAATGTTTTCTCTCAGTTTGTTCTGTTGACTTTGTTTATGGTAAATCCATGAAGGAATTTATATATATATACATATATATATACACATATATATACATATATATTATAATATATAAAATATGAAAGTTTAACAATTTTTTTTCTGTTATAGAATTGGGATTGGGGCTGTAGTTAGAAAGCCTTTTTCCAAACTCAAGTTCAAGCAAGAGTCACCATGTATGTGTATGGTTTCATTTTTATATTTAGATGCCTGGTACTTTTAGAATTCTTATTTAAAATTTTAAAATGTTTATTTATTTTTGAGAGGAGAGAGACACAGCATGAGCGGGGAAGGGGTAGAGAGAGAAGGAAACACAGAATCCAAAGCAGTCTTCAGGCTCTGAGCTGGTAACCCAGAGCCTGATGCAGGGCTTGAACTCACAAACCATGAGATCATGACCTGAGCTGAAGTCAGTCACTTAACCAACTGAGCCACCTAGGTGCCCCTAGAATTCTTGTATATTGTGTGGAGCATGGATCTAATTTAATTTTTTAGGTGGTTAATCAATTGTCCTAGTACCATTCATTAAAAACTCTATTTTCCCTTCAGTGGTTTGAAATGCCATCTTCATTATATCTAAAGTTTTATGTGTATTTGTTTCTATTTCCAGCTTTCCGTGTTACACTACTGGTCTATCTATACATATGTGCCGTACTACCTAAAGTATAGAATCTTTATAGTATAGTCCCTCTGGCAGCATTTGTCTGTGTCATTCGTTTCCTTTTTCCTTTCCTTTCTTTTCTTTTCCTTTCCTTTCCTATTCTTTCTTTCTATTTATTTTCAAAAACTTTATTTTTTTTAGAACACTTTCAGATTCACAGCAAAATTGAGAGGAAGGTACAGAGATTTCCCATATATCCCGACTCATCACATGCACAGCCTCCTCCATTACCAAATGTTCCTCACAAGAATGGTGTAGTTTGTACCATTGAGGAACCTACATAGACACATTATAATCAATCAAAATTCATAGTTTACATTAGGGCTCACTCTCGGTATTGTACATTCTCTGGGTTTGGACAATAATGATGTGTATCCATTATTATTAACCCATGCAGAGTATTTTCACTGCCCTGAAAATTTTCTGTTCTTTACCTACAGCATTTTTAAAGTATATTCTTAATTATTTTTTAATTTTTAAAATTTTTGTATCAAGCTCAGTGTCATCTTGCCTAGTTCCATAAGAAAAAGCTTGCTGGGATTTTTTCTTTTTTTATTTATTCTTTACTGGGACTATATTAACATTTTAAAATAATTTGGGGGAGAACTGACATCTTTATTGATCTTTTTCCATCCTTTTTAACCACAGGGATGTTCTTAGAAAGGATATCTTTCTATCTGTTCAAGGCTACTTTTATGTCTTTCAGGAGTGTTTTATAACTTTCCTTATACAGGCTTTATATATTTCTTGTTAAACCTATTCCTAAGTATTTTATCTTTGTTGTTGCTGTAAATTGAATTTTCTCTCCTATTCATCTGTATTCTTGAAGACTACTTTTTTTTCTGGATGTAAACAGAGGCAACACATGAAGATATAATGGTTTTGTACCATTATGGTGAGTTTCAGCATATTGATGATATCACGATGCTGGTTCCTAGCATCCATGTTTTCTCCTGAGATATTAGCAGTCAGGTTAGCTGTTGCTCCTTTGAAGATTATGTCTTCTTTTCTCTGGCTCCTTTTGAGATTTTTTTCTCTTCAATTTCTTTTTTGTTGTTTCACTATGATGTATCCAGGTGTGGATTTAAAAAATATGTATTCTGTTTGGGTTTTGTTAAGCTTTATGAGGTTATGGACTGGTGAATTTCATAAGTTCTAGAAAATTCTCAATTTATCTTCATATGTTGCCTCTGTTTATTCTCCCTGTACTGTTATCTGGAATTTTGGTAAAATGCATATTAGACTTTCTTACTGTATTCTCTGGGTCTTGTTCCTTTTCATCTATATTTCTATGTAGGTGAAATTTATATGTTATTTGCTTTGTTTTGGACAGTTTCTTTTGGACTTATCTGTTGGTTTGTCAATGATCTCTTCAGCTGTATGTAATTTGCTATTAAATCTGTCCATTGAACTTTTAATTTTGCTTATTATGTTTCAGTTGTACAAATGCCATTCAATTTCTTTTTGCTTTTGTGGTGCTACTTTTTAAAGGATGCAACTCCCTACTGATGTTTTCAAGTTTTCTATTATTTCTTTTATCATAGTAAAAATAGTGATTTTATAGTCTGGGTATGAAAACCCTAATATCTAAGACTCTAGTGTTGAAGTCTTTCTGTCCTTTCCCTCTCTCTTTTCTGGTAATTCTTTCTTTTTTAAATTTTTTTATTAAAAATTTTTTAAACATTTATTTGTTTTTGAGAGACAGAGCATGAGTGGGAGAGGAGTAGAGGGAGAAGGAAACAGAATCAGAAACAGGCTCCAGGTTCTGAGCTGACAGCACAGAGCCCAATGCAGGGCTAGAACCCACAAACTGTGAGATCATGACCGGACCCAAAGTCGGACACTTAACCAACCAAGCCACTCAGGCTCCCCTCTGCTGCTTCTTATAAGGCTCCTTTCCTCCCTTGTATGCTTAGTTCTCTTTGTATTCTGGTCATTGTATTTGAAAACATATTTGTAGGAAAGTTTTGAGATACAGGATAATTGAATCTTTTTCCAGAGAGAATTTTTGTTTGCTTCTATCAGTAGTCTGGGTACCTTACTAGGTTAGGTCCACCTTACAGCAAGATCAAGGCCTGAGGTTCCCAGAATCACCCAGATGAAGTAAGGTCTTGAGGTCTTGTCTCAGCTTTGGAGGATTGCTTATAAGGCTTTCTGCTCTGCTTGGATCTCGTGATTTCATTTTCTCTCCTTTGTTTCATAACTATACCTCAGTGTTTGTATTCTTATCTTATGAATTGTTAAATGCCATCCAGATAAAAGGCACATTGAATGCTGGGTTACTTCTCTGGGTTCTAGCCTCCTAGATTTTGGTTCAATAATTCTTCATTCTCTTTTTAGCTGGCCTCTGCTTTCAAGAAGATTTTTAAAAATCATGTTTAATTCAGCTTTATTAGTTGTCCTTGAAGTATTGTTTTGAATTACCTCACCTGCTAGTAATTCATGGGTCACTTTTGGGGACTATCTTTTGTTGCAAGCATCTAATTTTATGGCATTGTAGTTTAGAATATGCCTTATTTGATATAATTTTTTTTCAGACTGTCTTTGTGATATGGTGTATTTTTTTGTTATCTACTTCACGCTGGTAGAAAATGTGTTTTCTGTGATAGTCAGGTACATGTTTCTGTCTTTCTATTCTTTCAGACTTGTTATTTATGATGTCTAAATCTTCTGTGATTCCAAATTTTTTTTATCTTCTCTGTCTGTCAATTTCTCAAAGTGGTGATTTAAATCTCGTTATGAAAGTTGCTTTATATATTTTATACACTTCTCTATGAATTATTAGATATAAACAGGTTAAGACTTGTTATCCCCTCCTGGCTAATTTTTCTTTTTGCTATTATTTGATGATTTATTTTATTTCATTAAATTTAAAAAAATATTTATTTATTCTTGGGGGACAGAGTATGAGCAGGGGAAGGGCAGTGAGAAAGGGACACACAGAATTGGGAGCAGGCTCCAGGCTCTGAGCAAGCGGTCAGCACAGAGCGCAAGGCAAGGCTCGAACCTACGAACTTGGAGATCATGACCTTAGTCGAAGTCAGATGCTTAACTAAGTTATGATTTGATGCTTCTTTAAAATGTTTTTCTTAATATCTGTTTTGTCTATTTATAATACTATTGTTGTGGGTTTCCTTAGGCTTTCCTTTATTTTTTTCTCCTGCTTTTTCTTTCTTCCTTCCTTCCTTCCTTCCTTCCTTCCTTCCTTCCTTCCTTCCTTCCTTCCTTCCTTTCTTTCTCTTCTCCTCCTCCTCCTCCTCCTCCTCCTCCTCTTCTTTTTGTGATGTATCTCTGGGAAACCATACAGCTGGATTTTAGTTTTTATTATTGTGGTAAAACATCCGTAGCATAAAATTGATCATTTTAGCTGTTTTACACGTGCAGATCCGTGGCATTAAGTACATTCACGTTGGTGTCCAACCATCATCACCAGAATTTCTTCTTCTTTCCAGCTGAAACTCTGTGCCCTTTAAACAATAACTCCCTGTTGGCTCCTTCCCCCCCCCCCCCCCCCGCCCCCGCTCCTGGCCACCACTCTTCTACCTTCTATCTCGTGAATCTGAGTGCTCTGCATGTAAGCAGAATCCTACAATATTTGTCCTTGTGTATTTAGCTTATTTCACTTAATATATGTCTTTAAGATTCATCCATATTGTAGCATGTATTAGCATTTAGAATTAAATACCTTTTTCTGGCATTCCAGTGAAACCGAAAATCTTACAGTCTTTTATGAGAACCACTAGCTGGGCTTCAGCACGGGGCAAATGCCATAGCAGCGGTGCCGCTTCGGAGAGAGGGAGGGACAGGGTGGCTGGTGTCTCATTCTGGAGATGGTCTCCCAATTAGCCAGCATGATGGGGGCCTCAGTTCGGGTCAGGTCTGGCCCGGGCACCACGTGAAAGCTCCCGCATCTCTCACTCCGTCCTCTTGCTGGAAGCCAGGCCACACGCCGCTCTGCATTGGCTTGCTTTCTAAAGTAATTAATCAGTTAATCAATGAATTAGATTTTACCTGTTTACATTACATCCTCCAAAATGTTTTCAAACTTTCAAAATTTTCAAATGCTTTAATGGTTCATTCAGTTCATTTTTTGTGAATGATTCATTCAGTTCACTTTTTCTTCTGTCATATTCAGAAGAGTATAACCTTTCTAAATAGAAGAATATGTATTTCTTCTGATATACATATACACACACACATATATATATATATATATGGAGTCTAACTCATCATCATGAACCAGAAGTTTTTTGGGGATATTTATAATACTTTTGTTTCTCTTTAAAATGATTTGAATTCAGGGGCGCCTGGGTGGCTCAGTCGATTAAGCATCCGACTTTGGCTCAGGTCATGATCTCACAGTTAATGGGTTCGAGCCCCGTGTCAGGATCTGTGCTGACAGCTCAGAGCTTGAAGCCTGTCTTTGGATTCTGTGTCTCCCTCTCTCTCTGCCCCTCCCCTGCTCATACTGTCTCTCTCTCTCTCTCTCAAAAATAAATAAAACATAAAAAAAATTTTTTAATGATTTGAATTCAGACATTAATTTCTGTGACAAGATTTTAATATATTTTTGCAACTTACATAACATGTCCTGAAATAGAATGTTTACTAGTATTATTAGTATTACATAAACATTGTTGATATAAAATATCAATATTTCTGCTGTTCTTCATGAGTTTTTAAAAATTGTGGCAAGATATACGTAACATAAAATCGACGATCTTAACCACGTGGAAGTGCGCAGTTCTGTGGCATGAGTGCACCTCGTTGTTCTGCAGTCTCACCACCACCCTCCTTTTTTATCTTGCCAAGTCGAAACAGTGAACCTGTTATACACCCGCTCGCCATCTTCATGGGTTTTGGGTTTACCCTTTGAGCGCCTTCTTGAAAATAACTACAATTTTATATCCTGCCAAACTAAGCTGTACAACAGTGACTTTTTTTCTTTTATAGTTTGTTGTCAGGTTGGTTTCCATACAACACCCAGTGCTCATCCCCACAAGTGCCCTCCTCCATGACCGTCACCCGCTTCCTCTCTGCCCACCCCATCAGCCAGCAGTTTGATCTCCATATTCAAGGGCCTCTCATGGTTTGCCTCCTTCCCTCTCCCCAGCTACTTTTTTCCCCTTCCCCTCCGCCAGGGTCCTCTGTTAGGTCTCTCCTGTAACAGTGACTTTCAATTTTGTAATTCAAACCAGAGCTAGACAGTCATGGACATACACACCAGACAAATATAAATACATAAAGAATTGAAACAGAATCATGGTATTTATCTTTACTGAATATAATAAAATCTGACATGCTGTTTTGCTCAAAAAGGCTGTTTGAGGCCCATTACATTCATTTTATGATCTAGTCATAGGGTCACTTCTTATAGTTTAAAAACCAGTGCATGGCATGATGAAATGGAAATGGAAAACCAGCAGTGTAAATAAAGGTGAATTCTTTAAAATTTTTTTAAATTAAATTTTTAACATTTACTTATTTTTGAGAGACAGAGAGAGTCAAAGTGCAAGTAGGGGAGGGGCAGAGAGAGAAGGAGACACAGAATAGGAAGCAGCCTCCAGGCTTTGAGCTGTCAGCACAGGGCCCAACGTGGGGCTCACACTCATGAATCGTGAGATCCTAACCTCAGCGAAAGTAAGATGCTCAACCGACTGAACCGCCCAGATCCCCCAGTAAAGGTGAATTCTAAATGCTGGTGTTAGTGGCGTGCTCTGAAAAGCGGAAGCCGCGAACTGTACCGTGTGCTTGTTCCTGCAGGGCGAAGTACTCTTGCCGTGGCCAGTTTTCAGCTACCAATCGTTGAACTCACAAGATTCCTGATACTTGACAATTTGCTGTTGTGAGTTGGTACAAGCTGGCTTCAGCTTGCCAATGAGCAGAAGCTTTAGTTCTGATGTTAGAAAGTTTTCTGTGAAAATATGAGAAATGTCCAGAGGAAATATCATATCTGTACAATAAGAAATGCAGTTTAAAAGCCTAGTAAGACAGTGGATATGAAATAGCTTAGCATAAGTAAAACTCAGTTGTCAGATTACCCTGAATTCTTCAGAAAGCAGTATTCACTGATGTCACATCCAGCTGGCCACTAATCTGGCAGCTTCCTAAGAGAATCCCTTTTTTGTTTTGTCTTGGAAATTGAGGCATGCTAATTTGTTGGCAATAACAAAGTAATCTTTAAAAAAATCTTTTAAAATGTTTTTTATTTATTTTTTGAGAGACAGAGAAAGACAGTGTGAGCAGGGAAGGGTCAGAGAGAGGGAAACACAGAATCCAAAGCAGGCTCCAGGCTCTGAGCTGTCAGCACAGAGCCTGGCGCGGGGCTCAAAGCCATGAACCATGAGATCATGACCTGAGCTGAAGCCAGACGCTTAATGGACTGAGCCACCCAGGCGTCCCAACAGAAAAACTACATCAAGTCAAACATTTGTCATGGGCTGTTTTGTTTTACTAAAGTTAATTTCCCTCATTTGAATTATTAAAAAAGATAATTGGTTACCAGAACATTTAAAATTATGTTTCAGCCGAACAGCACTGGATGTATTTTCATCAAGAGTAAAGAGATCCTAGGTAAAGTCTGAGATACTATAAGAAACAAAGAATGAAGGCAATAAGTATGCGGACAAAGATAATTGTATAAACAATAAAGATTTGGGGACCAAGAAACAAAAGAGGATTAAAATATGTGGCAACAATAGCCTGTAAGTCTGGGTGAGGGATAATTAGGGTTAAAGTGATCTGTGGTCCTGGATTATTGCAGAAGAGGGTAAAGATGTGGACCAAATTAGCACTGGATAAGCTGATTATGCATGTTAAAATATCTAGGAAACCTGTAAAGGAATATAGAGTATGTAACTACCTAACTAATAGATGAAAAGAATGGAATCAGAAGATAGAAAAGAGTCTCTTAAAAAGGAAAAAAGCCAGACAAGAGAGTAAAAGCATAGGTAGACAGCATAAACCAAGATTTTAGAAATAAATCCATCTGTATATAAAATTATAACAAATGTAAATTGAATAAATGTTTCAGCTGAAAGACCGAGGTTATTTGACTGGATTTAAGAGAGCGGGGAAGAGTGAGGGACACAGATCAAGGGAGACTACTGAATACTGAAGACGAACCATGGACTGAAAGGGGAGGGGGAGGGAGGGAGGGGGTGATGGTCATGGTGGGGGGCACTTGTGGGGAGAAGCACTGGGCGTTATATGGAAACCAATTTGACAATAAACTATTATAAAAAATTTAGAAATTAGTCATTTATAAGAGACACATCTAAAGCCTAATTATTTAGAAAGATTGAAAACAGAAGGATGATGAAAGATATATAAGGCAAATACCCCCCCAAAATAAATAGTAGATAAAATGGACTTTAAAACAAAAAAATCCCTAGGACAGATCATTACACAAATTGTATTATGCAGTATCTATCTGACCACATGTTCTCCCCCCGTTAACATTATGGTTTTGAGGCTTAGCTAGTTGATATGTGTTTTACATGCACACCAGCATTCCCTGTTGGATCCACCATTCCCCAGGAATTTATGGATATTAGGTTTCCTATATTGACATGTAGGTTCCAATGGATATAGAATACAGTTTATTACATTGTCAACATCTAAAAGTTTCCCTGAAGGGAAAAAGCTCCTTGGCATTGATCTTGGCAGTGGTTACCTGGATATGATGCCAAAAGTACAAGGACCAAAAGCAAAAATCGACAAGTGGGACTACATTAAACTAAAAAGCCTCTACAGATCAAAAGAAACAATCAACGAAATGAAAAGCAACCTATGGAATGGGAGAAAATACTTGTAAATCATGTCCCTGATAAGGGTTAATATACAAACTATATAAAGGACCCATACAATTTAATAGCAAAAACCAAGTCTGGCTTAAAAATGGGCAGAGGAATGGAATAGATATTTTTCCAGAGAAAATCTACAAATGGCCAATACATAGAAAGGTGCTCAACATCACTAATAATCAGGAAAGCCACAATGAGATATTACCTCACGCTGTTTGAATGGCTAATATCAAAAAGAGATTACAGGTGTTGGTGAGGAGGTAAAGAAAAGGGAATCCTTGTGCACTGCTGGTGGGAATGCAAATTGGTTCAGCCACTGTGGAAAACAGTATGGAGGCTTCTTAAAAATTAAAAATAGACGTACCGTATGATCCCAGGGTCACTGAGGCATTGTTCACAATAGCCAAAATATGGAATCAGCCTAAGTGTCTGTCGATGGATGGATGAAGAATATTTGTATATGTGTGTGTGTGTGTGTGTGTGTGTGTATACACACATACATACATATACACACACACTGGAATATTATTCTTACAATTCAATACCCCACCCCAACTCCGGAATATTATTAAGCCTGAGAAAGAAGGAAACCCTGTCATTTGTGACAACTTGGGTGAAACTTGAAGGCATTATGCTGGTGAAATAAGTCTGACAGAGAAAGACAAACACTGTATGTATTCACTTATATGTGGAATCTAAAAAAGCCAAACTCAGAGAAGCAGGTGGTTACCAGAGGCTGGGAAGAGAGTTAGGGAACATGGAAAGGCATTGGTCAAAGGATAGAAACTTCTGGTCGTGAGTTAGGAAGCTCAGCTATGTAAGGTACTCCATGGTGAGTATAATGAATACTGATGGCTGGTAGCACGGAGATCTTAACTATTCTCATCACAAAAAAGGAATGGGAGCTAGGAGACGAGATGGCGGTGTTAGCTTACGTTATGGCGTAATTGTTTTGCAATATATAAATGTATCAAATAACCACATTTTACACTTTAAACTTATACAATGTTATATGCAGTCACATCTCTGTAAAGCTGGAAAAAGTAAAGAAAACATTGAAATGATAAAAAAGGATTTTCCAGAAGGGGAAAAGCTTGGATTTGGTCTAGAGTGAAAAAGAACGAAGGGGGGTGGTGGATCTGGGTTTTGTTGTGGTTAGGCGGTGAGGCGGGGGGAAGTTTTCAGAAGCCGCGTGCTTACTTGAACCTCCTTGCCAGCACCAAGGGAGGGCTTGCCCCGGCTTTCCTGTCGGTTGGCCTAGATGTGGGGCAGAAGGGAAACAGGGTGTTGGGGCTGGAATGCTGTCAGGTTCTGGGGTGCCTTGGTGGCTCAGTTGGTCGAACATCCAACTCTTGATTTTGGCTCAAGATCCTGATCCCAGGATTGTGGGATTGAGCCCGGCATTAAATTTCTCCCTCCCTTCCTCCCTCTCTCTCTCTCTCCCTCTGCACTCTCCCTCACTCTTTCTCTCTCCAAAATAACAAATAAAAAAATTAGATTCTATCGCTGTACTCATAGATCTAATTTATTTATTTTAACTGGTATGTAGCATTCTATCAAGTGATTTAAGAAACCCAACTTACTTTTCAATTATTCTACTGATGGACAATTATGTATTTTAAACGTTTTTTTTTTACTAGTAGAAACAGTTCTGCAGTGAACATCTCTGTACAGAATCTTTGCAAAATTTCTCTGTGGGAGAGATGCCAGGATTTGGAATTTCCGGCTCAGAAGGTATCTTGATCTTCAGGGGTACCAGACATTGCCAGGTTGTTCCCCACTTAGACTTCCATGCCTGGAAGCAGTGGGTTTGCACTTTGTTCCAAAGGTGAGGGGAGGCCTTTGGGCTTGGGAAATGCTCTCTCTGAATAATGAAAAAGTAACCTGGGGGGTGGGTGGTGACTAGGAGTGAAAAGGGAGACAGGTACGAGGATCATCAGAGTGAGAGCCCAGACTGCCTAGGATTGGGGGTGGAGGACCGGTGGAGATGGTGACAGACGGTGGAATTCAGGACATACTCAAGACAGACTTCACAAAACTTGCTGATCGGCTGGATGTAGGCTGTGACAGAAGGACCCCTAGTTTGTCATCTCACTGCTAAATTGGGGAAGACTGGACAAGGGGACTAGGGGCATCTTGTGTTGTTTTGGCCACGTTAACCTTGAAATGTTAGCCATGCAAGTAGAGACGTGGACCGGGCAGTCTGCTATGCATCCTGGGAGCTTGGGGAAGGCGTGGAGGCGGTAGGGCTATGTTTAGGGTCCTATTTAAAGCCCCAGGCATAGAAGAGATTCCCTAGCTGAATAGAGAGAAGAGGGTTTCAGAGTGAGCTCTGTAGAACTCTAACAGAAGCTGGGAAGGGGAAGAAACTCTAGCAGGGGAAACAGAGGTGGGGGCCAGCAAAAACCAGAATAACACCAGGGGAGTGTGCTGAGCCAGGACCTGCATGAAGAGAGTACTTTAAGCAGAAGGGAAACTCGCGGTGTCAAATGAGCTCTGAGAACAGACCACAATCATCTGGTTACTTTTTAATCTTGGATTTTACTATATTTTGATACCTTAATCATAGTACTCTGTCATTGTTAACATTCAAAGGGACTCTATGAGGAGGAGGAGTCCAACCCACCCCGCGACCCCCATTCCATTCTAAGGATATCATTAGACCGAGAATAGAAAACAATTAAAGAACGAAAAAGCGCTGCAGGTGCCTTGTGTCTGTTGGTGGCATTTAACCCACACCGAAGCGGCACGCTGGCGCGGACAGCTGTGTATGTCTTTAAAAGCCCGTCCAAATGCTCTAGATCACGGGGTAGAGCTGCCTGGGAGAGCTGATTGGCCCGATGCCGCGAAGAGGGGGTGCCAATGGGTTTTAAACCTTCTGTCTCATTTCTTCGTGCTTTTGTTATTAGCTCAATAAGTAATAAATAGAGGAATTACCCAGTTGGTACTTTGCTTATTTATTAAGCCGAGTTCATGTTTTAATAAATTGCCATTTTTGGGGTAATATCGAGCGGGTGCTATAATATGCCTATAATTCAAACATAGAATTATGTTTATTATAGTATTTATTTCTTCATCCACACATATTTTCTTCAGCTACAGTTTTTGCCAGGATCTTTGTTCACTGATTGCTTCTCTAGTCCCATTCCTGTGATGCCTTCTGGTTAAATGCTTGCTTTCTCCCTGAATTAGTGCATGAAGAAAATTAATATTTCTTTTTCTATGTTTATTTATTATTGAGACAGAGAGAAGCAGAGCATGAGTGGGTGATAGGCAGAGAGAGAGAGGGAGACACAGAATCCGAAGCAGGCTCCAGGCTCTGAGTTGTCAGCACAGAGCCTGATGCGGGGCTTGAACCCACAAGCTGAGAGATCATGACCTGAGCCCAAGTCGGATGCTTAACTGACTGAGCCACCAAGGCGCCCCAAAATTAACATTTCTTTTTCTCTGACCCTAAGAGTGAGAAATGATACCTTTTACAAAGATGTCTAAGTTTTCTTTTCTTTCTTTTTTTTTTTAAAAGCCATAATGTTCTTTGGCTACTGTCATGATTTAGTTTTGCCTTTTTAATTTTTTTAATGTTTATTTTTGAGAGAGAGAGAGAGAGACAGACAGACAGAGCACAAGCAGGGGAGGGGCAGAGAGAGAGAGAGACGGAAACACAGAATCCAAAGCAGGCTCCAGGCTCTGAGCTGTCAGCACAGCTCCTGACGGGAGACTTGAACCCACAAGCTGTGAGATCATGACCTAAGGAGAAGTTGGATGCTTAACTAACTGAGCCACCCAGGTGCCCCATAGTTTTGCCTTTTTAATGGCTACCTATACTTTTAGGGAAATGTTGGGTTGAGCTGTGTGAAATTACTAATATTTGACCATTTTTGACTACAGAATGGGCAATTTCAAATGGTTCAACCTAACCTAATACTTTCGTTTGCTTTAGTAATATTTCTGAACACTCACTCAACCTTTTAATCGCATGTCTGGCTTTTCGTTGTCACAGGTGATGTTGCCTAGAGGTTGGGCGCTTTCTCGACCCCATGCGCTCTCTTTTCTCAAGGGAAGGCGTTCTTGGCTTCCTCCCCCCACACTTTGGCTGGTCAGGACCACAGGCCACTTGAGCCCTCTTGCACTATGCTCTGAAATGGCTAAACCTGCATAGAAGGCAAGGAGATTCACTTTTAGGAAAGAGTTGGATTGGGATATGAGTGTGAAAGGTGTTTTTTAGTTTATAGCCTTGTAGGTGTTTCAAGTTGTTTTCCATATAACTAAGGCTGCTGCTCTCCTGGGCCTGGGGGAGGGCACCTTGCAGCTGGCCTGTCTGCATCTCTCCTGTGCGTCACCTTCTCCACCCTCAGGACACGTGTCCTACTCATTCCACCCCTGCTTTCCTCCTTCCCTGTCTTCTCTGCTGTCTCCTTATGATAGGCCCCTCCTCTTCTTCTTGGCAGTATAATAATAATAATGGTAATAAAAATAACTTCCATCATATGGAGGATTTTGTGTCAGACACTGTTTCTACTTGATCTGCTCATTTAATCTTCCCAATAACCCTCTGGTCATCATAGGTACCATTATTATACTCAGAGGTGAGCAGGACCAGCTACGTACTTTGTAGGGCCCAGTGCTACATGGACAGAAACTGTCTTCTTTGGTGTTGTGTATCCTAGACACGACATTAGGTATGTGTTAGTTCACTGCTAATTGTGTTGACTTGAATTCAGGACCAGCCTATGTAGGGATATGATGATGGTTTAACTGGAAAAGGAGGAGAGTTGAGAATTTAAATCTTATTAAGAATTTCAAGAGAGGCATGGCAGAACGTCAGGTCAAGCACAGAGCCCTTCTAAGTGTGGGGCCTTCCGTCACGACAGGTGGCTGGCCAGTGAAGCTAGTGAGGAGCCTGGAGCAGAAGGAGATCAAGTGAAATTCTCGCATTGTGATAAGATGACCTTGCATTGAACCCGGGTCTGCAGTCTCCCAAGACTGACTTGTTTAACTGCTCTGCGGCCCTGTGGGAATCTCCTGGTCAGTCTCTCTATATCTGGTCTTGCCCTGTTCCTTTCAGCCACTGTCTTTCTCAAACTGAAATCTGACCACAGCACACTCCTGTGGAAACCTCTTCTGGGCCACTGCCTTTGAGTAAAGCCTGCACCCCCTGACACAGAACCCAGGACCATGTAAGATCTGGCCGCCGCCGATCCCTCCTCCAGTCCCCATCTCATTCCCTCCCCACAGAGTCCAGATATGCTTTGGTCACCCTGACCTGCTGGAGGGTCTGAACATCTGGCACAGGCCATGCTCTTTCTCACTTCTTGGTTTTTCATGTGCTCATCTTGTCCTCTGACATCTCCCTCCCTCAGGTCTCCAGCAAATTCATACTCATTCTTGACACTCCAGTGTGAATATTGTTTTCCACCTGAAGCATCTCTGCTTGCAGAGCCGGTGCCTTCCTCCCATTTGCCCTTTGTGCCATTAAATCACGTGTGTCCAGGTGTCATCATTTGTTACTCATGTGTGTCTCAGACTACACTCAGCTCTTCATGGGCAGAAAAGGTGCCTGGGTGTTGTGTCTCCTGGACACGGCAGTAGGTATGTGTTAGATCAGTGCTAATTGTGTTGACTTGAACTCAGGACCGGCCTATGTAGGGATATGATGATTGTGTAACTGGAACAGGAGAAGGGTTGGGGGCACTGGCTATTGGCGACGGACGCAAAGCATTATCAGACTGAAAAGGTGTAGATTAGATGGGTACCTATAGCAGTTGTATGTTTGTGCTCAGCTGGACCAAGGACAGGTATGAACAGGAGTGTGCAAGCCTTTCGCTGCCACGAGGTCACATCGAATCATGGCGCATGAGCCCATCGGTACCTCGGATGGTCCTTGGGAGAAACTGTGGGAATCTCCCATCCCTTGAGGTACCATGGGGGAAGAAAACATACTAGTTGCTCAAATGTGGAGGGAAATTATTTTCCTTTCTTTTCCCCTTAGGCAATTAATTAATACTTCAAAGAGAATTTCAACTTTGTGCAATGATTTATATAGTAAAGCCCTGAACAGAAAATACAAAAGCAGCAGATTTGTTAAATAAACCTAAGTAATTATCAGTCCAATCAGTATTTTTTAAAGTTTGTTCTTTTCCGTTTCATAGGTATGTGCTTTTCAAGTTTCTGTTCCGCTGAGGCTACTGTGTGTGCGAGCCTGGTGGCCTGACCATCATCGTTAACCTTAGAGTGTGTTGCCTACTGGTGAAGGAAAGGTAGGATTGTTTATCTTTTTTTTAAATGTTTTATTTACTTTTGAGATAGAGACACAGCATGAGCGGGGAGGGTCAGAGAGAGAGGGAGACACAGAATTGGAAGCAGGCTCCAGGCTCTGAGTTGTCATCACAGAGCCTGATGTGGGGCTCGAACCCACAAACGTGAGATCGTGACCTGAGCTGAAGTTGGATGCTCAACGACTGAGCCACCCAGGTGCCCCGATTGTTTATCTTAAAAACCTTTTATAGGTGCTTTTGTGATCCTTATCCCGGGAGGATCCTTCTTCCTTTGGCATCTTTCACTGAAAAGCCTTCTGTTAAAAAGGTGTTTATTCCTAAGCTGCATCACAACTGTGTAGAGAGCTTTTACCAAACTTTTTTTTTGAGACAGACAGAAAGGGAAACAGAGAGAGAGAGAGAGAGAGAGAGAGAGAGAGAGAGAAAGAGAGAGAGAGAGAGAGGGAATGTATCTTAACCAAGCTCCATGCTCAGTGCAGAGCCTGATGTGGGGGTTGATCCGATAAACCATGAGATCATGACCTTAGCTGAAATCAATCTCAACCAACTGAGCCACCCAGGCACCCCTACCAAACTCTTTTGAAGGTGTGATTCCAAACATTTATCTGGCTCTATTTCCTGAAAAAAGATTTGAACTTTTGTCTTTCTCGCCTTACCATGTAGTCACATGGACCATTTCCCAGGGGCCCTGGCTTTGCCATGTTTTGGGCACATTTGGAGTCACGTTCTGGAAGAATGTGAGCAGGTGGTGAGTAGTTGTCACAACCTGCTTGAGAAAGGTGTGGTCTGAATACAGTGGCCCTTATCTCTGTTTGCATATGTGTGGTTTCTCTGTAGTCTCCTTCTTTCTCTTGTTCTCTCTGTCTCTCTTGATATTTCCATGGATGTTTAGAAAGCCTGGGATTTTTGTCCTACTGGCTACCTTCATAGTAATACCTTTGCATAATACCTTAAATACCCACCCCCTTTTTGGTCCTGTGTATTGAGTTCCCTACCATGAACAATATTTTAAGTAGCTTATAAATCTCTTCCATTTCTTCTCACCACTCCTGCCTCTGATTTAAAATAAAAGTTATCTTATTCATAGTTAATACCAATAAGGCAACTGGTGAGATTCTTCTTCTATATATGCTCCCCTCACTTCTGTCATTTTTCATAGTTGTATTTTTTCTGCATTGTCAATGTCACATACCGTCCTGGCATCCGTACCCCCATCACTTGGTCCTGGTTCAGTAGTTAAATGTGCTCAGTGCCCACCCTGGGCCCATTGCCAACCCTCTCCAATCATTTCTTAGCTATCTGAGGTTCGTTCTCTAGTAGATGCCTTCAGGAAATGCTCATGGGGACAATAGTCCCTGAATCTTCTTTATGTAAGTATGTATGTATGTATGTGTGTGTTTGTTTGTTTGTTTTCAAACAATCACAGACTTACAGAAAAGTCAGAGTACCAAACCAAGAAGATTTTCCCCTACAAATCATTTGAGAATAAGTCACATACCTGATGCCTTGTGACCCCCAAATATTTCAAGTGTATTTTCTACAAAAAAAGATATTCATGGAGCACCTGGATGGTTCAGTTGGTTAAGCGTCCGGCTTCGGCTCAGGTCATGATCTCACAGTTCGTGGGTTCGAGCCCCGTGTCAGGCTCTGTGCTGACAGCTCAGAGCCTGGAGCCTGTCTTCAGATTCTGTGTCTCCCTCTCTCTCTGCCCCTCCTCTACTCACACTCTGTCTCTCTCTGTCTCAGTCATAAACAAACATTAAAAAAGTAAAAAAGACATTCATCTGCATATTCTTAATGTTAAGAAAATTGCATTGACACATGCTAATTAGACTAATATCTAATTCTCAGACACAACTCAAAGTTCATCAAGTGTTGATACCGTCTTTTAAAGCAAAAGGATCCACCCGGGATCATGCATTGCACTAAGCGGTCACTTCTGTTTATCTCTTTCGATCTGGAGCAGCTCCTCAGACTTTCCTTGGCTTTAATGTTTTCCAAGGGAACAAACCAGTTATTTCATAGAATGCCCCTCAAATTGGGTTTGTCTGAGGCCATCTGATGATTAGACTCAAGCTGTACATTTTTTGGGGAGAATACTGCAAAAGTGATGCTGTGTTCTCAATATATCCTATCAGATGCCACACAATTTTGATTTGTTTCATTACTGATATGTTCACTGTGATCACTTGATTAAGATGATATTTGCCAGGCTTCTCTGCTATAAAGTTACTCTTTCACTCTTTGTGGTTAATTAGCACTTTGTGGGAATATACTTTGAAGATGTGTAAATACTCTGTTCCTTATCACATTTTCAATTTATTCCTTCATTCATTTATATCAGGCTTAGGGTTTCCTATTTCATTTGGTGGATTACACTCCATTATTGTCATGACTTATTTTGAAGTGCAAACTGTCCCAGATTTCATCCTACATTTGCATCTGTGTCTATCATCCATCTATCATCCATCCATCCATCCATCCATCATCCATCCATCAATCAGTCAACCAACCCGTCAGTCACACACCTACGTATCTAACTGGAATCACATTAATACTTCCAATTCCAATTCAGTGCCACAAAGTTTTTATTCTATTTCACTCCTTTTCCATGTTTGTATATCTTTTCTTTGACAGTGAGAAACTGGTTCCTAGTTTGCTTAATATAGTAACTTGTTTATTCATTCTCAGCTTGACTACTACCTTCAGCCCTTGCATGGGTGCTCTTCTTACTCTGCTTGGGATCTCACTCCCATTTCAGGAAGTCCCCTGTGTGGATGCCCTCTTGCTCCACTTAGGCATTTACCGACCCCCGTGCCCTGTCATCCCACTTGGTCTCTCCCTGTACTGGGGTGCCTCCCCACCCTCCCTCCATGTACCTTGGTGCCTTCTTCCTCTGCTTAAGCCTTGGCACCCCAAGCCAGACTGTCCTTTGCATCCCATTTAGACTCTGACTTTCTGTGGAAGGCTTCACCCCTTGTGCTCTGACACCCCATGGCATGCTTCCCTTTCGTCACTGTCTTCCTCTTCCCACTCAGACTCTGCTAGGCGCCCTCCTCTGGGGACGCCTGCCTTAGCCCACGTGAGCTCTTGCATCCCACCTCAGCCGTCGTGGCTGCTTCTTGCCTTATCCCCACCTTTGTGCCGGTGACCACCTTGTTTCCCCCTACGCACTGGCCACGTTAGGACTCCCCCACTAGGAAAGGAAGGAGGAAGATGAAGAGGGAAGAGCTGATATCTGATATCTTCTGTGCTCATAAAAAATTCGTCTGTTACTTTATACTTGAAAGTAAAGTTCATCTTTGGTGAACATTAGCTTTCCTGGAGGATCTTAAGTATGCTACTTTGGTGTGTTCTGGCTTTGAAGATTACTGTTGAAAAGTCTGATGCCAAGGTGATTTGCTTTTCCTTAAAAGTCACTTTGTCTTGGGGCACCAGGGTGGCTCAGTTGGTTAAGCATCCAACTTTTGATTTCAGCTCCCAGGTTATGATCTCAATGTTCGTGAGTTCAAGCCCTGCATTAGGCTCTGCACTGACACTGTGGAGCCTGCTTGGGATTCTGCCTCCCTCTCTCTCTCTCTCTCTCCCTCCATTGCTTGCTCCCTCTCTCAAAAGAAATGAAATAAACTTTAAAAAAAAGTCACTGTCTTTTTTCCTGAATGCTCAAAATTTTTTTTTTCTTTATAGTTCCATTGTTTTGCTGGAATATGTCTCAATGTTGACCATTCTGGGTTGATTTTCTCAGGTACATGGTGTGTCTTATAAATATGAAGGTTCAAGTCTCCTCCTATTTCAGGGAACATTTTTAAATTATACGTTTTTAAGTCTTTTTTTCAGCTCCATTGCTTTGATTTTCTTCTCATGCATATGTTGGCTCTTTTATGCTTGTCTTCTATGTCTGTCATTTTTTTCTTATGCTTTTTATTCCTTTCATAATTTCTCTTTTGGTTTCTACTTTTTTCTCATTTTCATAAATTTATTCTCTTACTGTACTTTCTGTGGTTTCTAGTCATTCCTTCAGGTTTATTCTTCATTCCTGAATTGTTTTCCTTTTATTTAGAACTGTCAGCTCCTTTCATATCTGCTTCATGTCTGGCCATCTTGTTTCTGAGCTTTCTTAGTTCTCATTTATGCTGTTCTTTCATAGCTTCTACTATTTTCTTAATTTTATTTAATTCATTATATTAGCCCACTGTTTTCATTTGCTTTGTAGTCATATTATTCTGGTCAATATTTATTTTCTGAATTATGTATGTGAACCATTTTTCTCTATTTTTGATGTTTTTTCAATGTTTATTTATTTTGAGAGAGAGACAGAGTGTACGTGGAGGAGAGACAGAGAGGGAGACACAGAATCTGAAGCAGGCTTCAGGCTCTGAGCTGTCAGCACAGAGCCTGACATGGGGCTCAAACTCATGAACTGCAAGATCATGACCTTAAGTCAGATGCTTAACCAACAGAGCCACCCAGGCACCCCTCTTTTTGATTTTTGAATGGGGAATTGACCATAATCTTTTTCTTTAAGTTTATTTGTTTTGAGAGAGAGAGGAGAGAGAGAGTAAGAGAGAGAGTGAGAGAGAGAGAGAACGGGCACACACACATGGGGTAGGGTCAGAGAGAGAGAGAGAGAGAGAGAGAGAGAGAGAGACAGAGAGGGAGGGAAAGTATCCCAAGCAGGTTCTGTACTGTCAGTTTGTAGCCTGACTGGGGCTTGATCTCACAAACCATGAGACTATGACCTGAGACAAAATCAAGAACCAGAGGCTTAACCAAATGAGCCACCCAGGTACTCCAACCATAATCTTTTTCTGTTGCTGAAGTTGTGTATTTAGAAGGAAGTTCATGTGTAGGTGTTGAGGGTTGGCCACAGTCTTTCTCTCCTCATTCTATCACAAAGTAATTAATGGTTCTTGTGCTTTGTGGTGTTTACTTCTTCTTGTCCCTCCCTGACCAGTATTTGAACATTTCTCTGTTTCGTGCCCAGGTGTCCTGCCCTGATCAGCTTGGGCTCTCCTCCCAGCTGCTTCTCTTCAATCTGGGCTCTCCCTTTCCAGAAGGAAGCCCCTCTGGGTGTTCCTGAGAGTCCTGATGGTCAGTTGCTTAGCACCTTTCTGTCTTCCTTGCCTTGTTCTCACCATGGAAGCCCCTCCCAGTTTTACCTGTTGTACCTAGGTCCACCCCTGAGTAGGAGACCCTCCTTTCCAAACTGACCACTAGGTGTCAATCTCTCAGTGGCCCTGCACTTGGAACCTGGGATTCTCATTGCTGGCCTGCTTTCATTCTCTGGTGGGTCTTACTGCCGTCAGGGGTTGCCCCCACGCGCCTGTATTATGTTGCCTGAGAATTCTTTGTGACCTCGATTTGTTGATGACATCTCCCACGGGTTTTGTCTTTTGCTATCCTACTTAATCTTCCTTTTAAGAGGAGATTTGGGGAAATTACAAAACCATGCTGTCAACATTTGTATCTTACCTCTCTCCTCCTTTTGTCGGTTTTCACAGCCTGGACCGCATCCATCTCTGTGTGCTTTTGATTGATGTGTGAAAGAACTCTCTAAGGATCCAGTCTGCAGAGAATGACTCACCCATTCTCTAGGGTGTTAGGGGTGGGCTGGGCGAAGTCACATGAGAGAGCGGCGAGCTTCCAGGTTTCTTATGAGGGAAGGGGAAAAGCCAATAGGATTTTTAGACTGTGACAAAAATTGCACATTAATTTGTATGTATATTTTGTTTTGTTTGGAAGTGATCATGTTGCAGGGTTTTACTACTAAAAAGCCAATTTAAAATAAAGGAAGCATCTTGCTTCTTTATGTTTTTGTCCTTTTTTCCCTCTTATACAATAGATTATTTTATTTTACTCTTGCTTTATTAACTGTAATATTTTTAGTAGCATCATGGTCTAGAATTTTCTGATACACATGCTTTATTCTGGGTTTGAGTTCAGAACTTGCCTTAGTATTAGGGTTAAAATAATAATTTTGCATTTTGGGTTTAACTGTTGTCAGAGTCTAATTTAAAACTCTCAGTTTATTGCTTCTTTCTTGGCTATGGCTGTAGTGAGTGTTGTTTTTAAATATCTGTAAGAGATTGCTAGTATCTTGTAAATTACAATAACATAATCTTCGTATTATTTACTGTAAATATGATTTCTTCTTATAAAGTATGACTTTGATCTTCAAAATATTTTGTCATGTTTATTGTACATTACATAACTCTAAATCTTGATCTCAATTATGTGGGTGGGAAAAGCAAATCAGAAGAAATAAAACTGAATAGAATAGAAGAATCAGAGGCAAAAAACCAGAATTTAGTCAAATGCATCAGATCAAGGAGAATTTATAGTGGGAATACAGGTTGGTTTACCAGTTAAACTAATCATTGTAATTCATTAGATTTTTAAAAAAAATTCTTAATGTTTTTTATTTATTTTTAAGAGACAGTGTGAGCAGGGGAGTGTCAGAGAGAGAGGGAGACACAGAATCTGAAGCAGCCTCCAGGCTCTGAACTGTCAGCATAGAGCCCGATGCGGGGCTCGAACCCATGAACCGTGAGATCATGACCTGAGCCGAAGCCAGATGCTTAACCAACTGAGCCACCCATGTGTCCTTTGTTCTTCATTAGATGGACAGAAAGAAGCAAAACCATTTGATCATCTCAATAGACAACAAGAGGCATTTGCTATATTTCTAAATTAATTCAAGATTAAAACTCTTGGAAAATTAGGATTAGAAAGTAACTTTAACAGTCTCATAAAGAGAAGCAACATTATGTTGCTTAAAATGTTGAAAAATTTTCTCTTAAGATTGAGAAAAAGATGAAGTTGTCTCTTCTCACTGTTAATCATTGGTAAGCTGAAGGTTCTAGGTAGAATTAAAGACTAAAAAGACAAAAAAAGACATATTCATGAATGATATGAAGATCAAAAGCAAAAAATGTAGGGGTCTCTGGGTGGCTTAGTTGGTTAAGTGACTGACTCTTGATTTCAGCTCAGGTCAGGATCCGATGGTTGTGGGATTGAGCTCTGCATTGGGCTCCACACTGATCATGGAACCTCCTTGGGATTCTCTTTCTCTCTCCCTCTCTCTCTCTGCCCTTTCCTCTCTCAAAATAAATAAACTTAAAAAAAAAAGAAGTACAAGTAAATTTATTTTAGTGTTCAAATGACATAATCATTTATGTAGAAAATCCTAAGGAATCCACAGAAACAGTAGAACCAACACATGAATTTAGAAATGTCATAAGATCAAGGTCAGTATAAAGAATTCAATTGTATTTTTGACATTTGTACTTTCAGTAGAGCAGTGGAGGCAAATCTGACTTCAGGGTATGTTAAGAGAGAATGGAAAATTCTGATTCAAGTGGAGGTGGAGTAAACACATTCCCCCTTGCTCTCCATCTGAATGTAGCTGAAAACCCTGGGAAGGATGCATGAAACAGATATGAGAGGGCTCTAAAAAGTAAGTGGTAGAAGACAGACTGGGGATGGAAACCACACGAAGTACACCTAATCCAGGGGTGAGTTTCTTTTTTCTTCCTTTGTCTCCTGGCTAAGACCCAAAGAAAACTTGATCTTTAAAACTGCATAGGCAGAAATATCTGGAAGAGAAGCCTTTTCTTTCTGCTTTAAGAAATAGCCGTAATGGCTGGAATTTCCCCAAATTTGGCAAAAGGCATAAAAGTACAGATTCAAACCCAGTGTACTCCAAACAGAAAAATTCAAAGAGATCTATAGTCAGACACGTCATAATCAAACTGCTGCAAACAAAAGATAAGAAAGAAAAGTCCTAAAAGTAACCAGAGCAAAACAATTGTATATAGGTTCACCATGATTTGCGACACTGTGGGTTTCTCACTAGCTTCTATGGAGGCAGGAGGCAGCGGAAAGATTTTTAAAGTGCTGAACGGAAAGAGCTGTCATGTCAGAACTCCACGCCCAGAGAAAATGCCCTTCACAAATGAAAACAAATTGGACACTTTCTTAGATGGAGGAACACCAAGAGAATTTGTCACCAGCAGACCTGCTTTAAAGAAATGTTAAAACAAGTTCTTAGGCAGAAGGGAAAAATGATGAAACTTTCAGAGGGAAACTTGGAACTTCGGGAATAAGGAAGAGTAATACAAATAGAAAACATGTGGATAAATATACCAGTCATTTCCCCCCTCCTTTAAGTTAGTTAAGATATGTATGGTGGCTGAAAACAAAAATTATAACATTATCTGGTGGGGTTTTCATTACATGGAAATGCAATGTGTATGGCAGCTGCAACAGAAATGAGGGAGCGTGAAGGGTCCAATGTGGGGACAGGTTTCTGTCTTACCCATTTGAAGTGGTAGAGGGTGATGTCAGTGAAAATGGCCGAGTAAGGACATCCAAAAGTCTCTTTTCCACAAAAGCAAGGAGAACATGGGCAAAACCTGTCAGAATCAACTTTCTGAGAACTCTGGAGGCTTGCAGAGCATTTATTTATTTATTTATTTATTTTGAAAAATGGCTGACTCTCAGAAAAACCAGTGAGTTCCTAGTAGTTTCCCCCCTCCTTTTACTCCATGGTTATTCTGACAACCAACAGCCTGCCACCGTGGTCAGAACCACGAGTCTGGCAAGCACTGGAGGGCAGATGTGGCTGGAGCTTCTGCAAAAGCTCCGTTCCCAAGATTGGACTCATCTGGGGCCCCTGGAAGACCTCGCTCACATGAATGTCTTGATCTGACCATTTGGAAGCCCACCGTTAACAGCCTTTCCCTTGGGAATGTTTGTGGTAAACAGCCAATGGCAATTGTTTAAGGTTTAAGCTTCCCCAGGCAGTGGGTAATATTGGGGGCAAATAATAGTCTAGTCAAAGGCAGACAAAGAAAAGCAAGAGAATGACATGTTCATGGGGCTGCTGCTCCAACATATTCCTGGGAATCTAGAAGTCCACGCACACGCTCAGGGTTGGACATATGCTCAGGAAAAACCTGAGAATGTCCCGTGCTTTCATCTTTGGCTGACTTTGAGGGTTTTCACAAGCAGGGAGTTGAGGCTGGGCAGAGTTATGAGTTGCCTCACTGAATGCTGAGGGTGTGCCCCGACGTGCATAAAGAGCTCGTCAGCAGAGCCTTAAGAGACCTACTGGCTTCAGGGATTTAGGGAAATCTGTCCTTCACTGAGCAGAGGCTTCAGTGTCTCCAACAACAAAAGTATATATCTTATAGTTCATAAAGGTCCTTCAACAAACAAAACAACAAGAACCAAAGAACTAGCACTACCAACAAACCTTGGGAAAGTGGGGGCAGGGGAAATCTGAGGTCCAGAGTTGTCACACTATAGTACTTAACATGTACAGTTTCCAAACAAAAAAAAAGCTATGAAACATTGAAAGAAATAAGAATGTATGGCCCATACACAGGAAACAAAGTAGTCAATAGAAGGTGTTCCTGAGGAGCCTTAGATGTTGGATTTACCGTACAAAGACTTTAAGTCAATTATGTTAAAGTGTTCAAAGAATGAAAGAAATCATGTCCATGAACTAAAGGAAAGTATCAAAATTATCTCATAAAGTAGAGATTAGCAACAAAGGGTCAGAAATTATAAAAAAGAGCAAAGTGGAAATTTTAGAGTAGGAAAGTCCTAAATTACTAGAGGGCCTCACTAGTGCACTTGAGGAATTCAGTGAACTTAAAGAGGTCAATGGAGATTACCCAGTCTGGGGAACAGAGAGAGAAAAGGATGAAATAAATATGAACACAGCCTCAGAGACCTGTGGGGTACCAGAAAGCATAAGCATAATGACATCCTAGAGGGAGAGGAAAGATTTTAAAAAGGACGGAAGGAATATCTAAAGAAATAATGGCATAAAATGGCACTTCGTGTGCTCTTGGTTTTGCGGGCAGATTCCTGCGATTCATCGCTTCCATACAACACCCAGTGCTCATCCCAACAAGTGCCTCCTCAGTGCCCATCACTCATTTTCCCCTCCTCCATCAACATTCAGTTTGTTCACTGTATTTAAGCATCTCTTATGGTTTGCCTCCCTCTCTGTTTGAAACTGTTTTTCCCCTTCCCTTCCCCCATGGTCTTCTGTTAAGTTTCTCAAGTTCTACATATGAGTGAACACATATGGTATCTGTTTTTCTCTGACTGACTTATTTCACTTAGCATAATACCCTCCAGTTCCATCCACGTCATTGCAAATGGCAGGATTTCATTCTTTCTCATTGCCCACTGGTATTCTATTGTATATGTAAATCACATCTTCTTTATCCATTCGTCAGTTCCTTCATTTTCTAATAATATGTTCTTCATTTCCTTCTGAGGTGTCACTGGGGGTATCCTTCAAGTCCCAATTTCTATCAGCAGCCTGTTCAGGACAGTTTGGGCTTTCTCTATGATGTCTGTCAAAATTCTTTTAGCCTCTTCCCACTACTTGGTTCCAAAGCCACTCCTACATTTTTAGGTATTTGTTACAGTAAGTAGCACTTTATTTCCAGGTAACAAAACCTTTACGAGTTACCTGTCTCTGCTGTGTGGTAAAGGATTAGCTCAGCAGGTCTGGGTTGTCTCAACTTGGTATGTTCCAAAGAAAGGTCTGGTTCTTGCTTGGCTCCAGAGAGATGACGCCTCCTCCTTTTGAGTATCCTACCTGTTACGTGTTTTACCTGAAGCCATGGGCCATGCCAGAGAGTTAATGGTAACATTTTGATTTATGATTTTGTGTAGCCATGGGCTACACAGTATGTGTCTGCTCTCTGGGAAGGCTGGATATTGAAGGTCACACACCCAGGGAGTCAGCCATGCTTATATAACAAACCTCCAATAAAACCTTGGATACCAAGCCTTGAGTGAGTTTCCTAGGCAATACTCTGTGTGAGTTGTCACACACCGTTACTGAGGAGTTAAGTGCTGTCCATGTGACTCCAGTGGGAGAAGGCAACTGGAAACCGTGGCCTCTCCTGCACTCTGCTTGATGCATCTTTTCCACTGCTAATTTTAATCTGTATCCTTGAGCTGCAACACACTCTAGCCAGGATTATAGTGGCTTTGCTGAATTATGTGGGTCCTCCTAGCAAATTATTAGACCTGAGGGTGGTCTTGGGGACCCCTGCACCCACATGCATGACAAATTACCACAAATTTATTTATTCCTAATATTTTTTGTTACATCAATTAACCCATTTACGATAGGCTACCAGTGTTTCAAATGGTGGAGCTTCTACTGGTCTTTCACGTCCTCCAGTCTCCTGATGGCAGATTTTACTGTGGCAGCAGAAGTGGAACGGTGGGTTCAGGCACAACTTGCTCCTGTTTTCACGCCAGAGCCACAGAGCCAGATCCCCACAGCTCACATTTCCATCTCCACTTTGTCCCAGAAGGAACAAGTATACTTGGCGCACTGCCTTACTTCAATCTTCTTCACCATTTTCCTGAAGGAGGCGCCATAATAGGTATTTACCGTATTTACCAATGATTCCCAACCTTCTTGGTGCACTTAGCCGGGTCTGAGCCCAGAGAGTCAAATTACTACACATTGAGTGACTTAAAACACACTGTTCTCTCACGAGAATGACGGGGTTGGCTGGACTGTGTTCTTGTCTGGAAGACCAACCTGGGGAAGAATCTGCCTCTGAGTTCACACAGATTGTTGGCAGAACTCGTTTCCTTGTGGCTGTAGGGCTGAGGGCCACTGCTTCCGACTGCCTCGGGCTCTGGAGGCTGCCCCCAGCTTCTCAGCAAGAAGTTCCTACAGGCCTCAGGGCCTTTCTTATTTCTTCCCTGAGAGAGTCTCTCAGGGGAGTTTGGCAGCAAGATGGAGTCTTACATTATATGATGTGGTCTTGGAGTTATCCCGTCCCCTTTTACCTTATGTTGTTGGTTCGAACCAAATCACTTGCCGCCCCCATTCACGGGGCAGAACTGTTCAAGGGTGTAATATCAGAGGGTGGCATTATCATGGGAGGGTCACCTTAGAGGATGTCCAACACAAGTCTTATGAGGAGTTTCACCGTAAAGGGAAAGAAAAGTAGGGCATCGACCAGAGGGTAGTCAGGTAAAAAAAAAAGCTTTGAGGTGTGGAAAAATGTGTGCTGATGAGTGTGATTCAATAGAGAGGAAATATTTGATGAAATGATGCTTTTTGGGTCAGCCATTCTATTCTTCTTAATATTAAGTGCAATAAAAATTCTTATTTTGCCTTTCCCATATCAGAAAATACCTAACTTATGGGCCTCATTTACCCAAGTTACGGTAGGGAATATATACGCTAGGGAAAGGTCAGGAAGGGTGATCGTTTAGGATGTGGGAGAAAAGTCTTAGAGCCTATATTTTTATTCTTTGTATGCTACCCCCTACCAATTTTTATTTTACCTGTTTTATAATATACATGATATAGCAGTACAATATTATGAATAATTTATAAATAAAATCCCATACATTTGGAGAGCATGTTAACATGTGTTTTTTACTAATAAGGTGCCAAATAAAAAAAATTATAAAGTACTTTTCCATCTTAGAGGTTTGTGTTTGGGGAAAACATTTCATTCTATTTAGTGTCTTCAAGGAGTGATGTGAAGAAGTGATGACTTAAAGTTAGTTTTGTGCTCAGGTGTCATGTCCCGCCCCGGCCAGCAGGGCGGAAAATCCTTGCGGGTTCTTGATCCTGAGAGAGGGAGAGAAAGGGCAGGAAGGGGGAGCACAGAGAGTAAGGACACAACACATGGAATCTGATCAAGCCTCTTCCCTTATTCAGAAAACACTGTCTCTTATAAAGGTTTTTAGGCGGGAGAACAAGGCAGCTGACCTAGGTAGGTCGGTTGCTAGGAAACAGGGTCAAAGCTAGGGTAAAGGAGGAAACAAACTAAAGTTTTTAGCTCAGCACGCGAAGGGCCGATACCACCCCGCCTGTAGGCGATTGAGCTTTGTTTTTCTGGCTTCTCCTGGCGGGGAGGGGCGCTCCCCTGCCTCTTTTTGCAGCTCCCCTCAGGGAGTGACATTACCGGCTAGTAAGTGGCCGAGCAGCTGAATCTTTGCAGCTCCCCACACTCAGGTCCTCACATTTATGAAAAGGTATCACTGGATCAGGACAAGCTACTGGTGACCTCAGGATTTGATGTGATTTTTAAACTTTCCTTTTTATAGCTTTTAAGGTTTAAAAGTTTTTCTTGCAGGGCGCCTGGGTGGCTCAGTCGGTTGAGCCTCCGAGTTCGGCTCAGGTCATGATCTCACAGGTCATGAGTTGGAGCCCCGCGTTGGGCTCGTTGCTGCCTGCCTGTCTCTCTCCCAAAAAATAAAACATTAAAAAAACATCTCCGTTTGATCCCCAGCCCTCCAAATCTGAATCTGCATTTCACAACGCATGTTAACATGGTTTGTATCAATATTTGAGAAGCACTGTTCTAGGTGTTTGTATCACCAGGAAATTTAGGGAAACTGTCTCAAATATACGCGAGGCTGGAGTCACAGAAAAAATTATTCTTGCAGAACATGTTTGCTAATACAAAATACATAATAATGTTTATATTTCAGTACTTACCACTTTCCTCAAACCTAATAATTCTATTTTAGTAATAATAAATGTGACATACAACTCAGTTTCGTTTGGTTGAGTTTATGTTAAATACTGATGATTGGGCCATTTTCTTAACATATTAGGGCGCTTTCCTGGCTTATAGTTGAGCCTACTTAGAAAATAATTTAGGCCCAGGAAGCTAGGAACTGAAGCAATTTTAATCAGAAAGGGTTTGGTGCACTGCCTTTTATAATATTCCTCCTCCCTGGAAGGATTCCATAAAGACTTGGTATTTAAGACTTAACCACGGTGCCATTTTATTTGTCATTCTAGGACATACTCGGGGCCTCAGAACAGATACTGCCACACCCTAGAGATGCCCTATTGATTGTGTGGCAGTGTGTTTGTCTGGGATGGCAACGCACATCTTTCAGTCTCCGGAAATACATGGTTTTCAATCTTCAGCTTTTGAGGGGTTTTGCCTCGAGAAAGACCCCAGTGCAGTGCCCCCTGCTGGTAAGTGGCAGCTGAGAGTTCACATCGTGTCAGTGATGGACAGAGTGGGTCCCTTTGCTGACACTGAGCCCGGGGTGCTGCTGAGCCTGCCAGGTCATTTTAGATCAGGTCATTAAAGGAACAGAAGGTTGAATCGATATCAAATGAGCAGCTCATGGTTCTCTCTCTATTTTTTAGACATGTTATGATCTGCTGTAGTTCAGTTTGGCTGATAGAATATGTTTGCCTCAGTCTTAGTTCACGTGGTGAGTCATTGTGCCCTAGTTCTCAGGAGCTGTGTCCTTGTTCAGTCGGTAAACCTAGACTGAGCCTTGGCAGAGATTTTAGTTTATTTTATATTTATTTATTTTGGCAGAGATCTTAAACATGGAATATTTTGAACGTTCTTTTTGTTAACAGTTAGAAAAGCCCTTTAAACAAAAAGCTCTTTTCTTTATACTTTCATTGATAAGAATTAGCACACAAGTGTGCACATTTCTAACTGATGATAATCATATTAAAGAAAATTAATTAAAATGAAAGATCAGATGAGTGTTTAGATTATTTTAACTTTGGCGTTTGGTGAAGGTGATTGTTTTATAGTGAATAACTATAAAATTATTAATTCTGCCCCTGCAGTGGGTGGCTCTGATGTTTTTGTATACATCTGTGGTGGGTATGTCATGGCAATGGTATTTGGGGGAGCCTTTGAGTCAAGAATGTAGTACAGACTTCAGGATTTTAATGTTTTAGGTTCATAAACAGGTAGGTATTTCCAGTGGGGTAGGAGGTGTGAATTTCCTTATTTTGATGTTTTCACTGTGGTTTCATATTAGAATGTCATTATTTGTATGAATTCTGCACTAAAGCATTCCATTCTGGTAAAACATCATATTTGCAGCTTGTTAATAATGATTTAAGGAAAATAAGTTCTTCCTATTTTAAGTTGAGATTGTGTACAAATAAAAAGAACAAGAGAAGGAAACTAGAAGACAATGAGGACGGACAACTCTCTCTAGGAGTTTTATTATAAAGAAGAGCAAGGAGACGGGACAGCAGAGAGTGGAGAAAGAAGTAGACAGAGTTTCTAGGATATGAGCACAAGCCAAGCATGGAAGTTTGGGTTAGTCATCCAGGGAAGGGGCTAGTTTATACCTCAGTGATTTCCAAGAGAATAATTCACACTGGTTTCCAAGAACCTGTACTTTCCCGAATCAACCCTACTTTCAGGAAGAACTTTATACCTAAGATAGGTTGGGATTTCTGTATTTTAAGTTTCTTTTCTCTTTTCTGTGAATATAGAGAATATTTGTCACCACATTTGTTGAATATGTTTAAAACCAATTATTATCACTCCTTAAATTTCCCTTTTTAACCCTTAGACTATTTGAGTCATTCATCGAACAAACATTTGCTGAATTTGACTCTGTGAAGCAAAGAGATGGTTAGTTTGGGTATAAAACAGATATGTTCCCAGACTTCTTAGATCTTTTTTAAATGTATTTATTGAGAGAGAGAGAGAGAGAGAGAGAGAGAGACAGAGAGAGAGAGGCCATGAGTGAGTGGGGGAGGGGCAGGGAGAGAGAGAATCCCAAGCAGGCTCTGCACCACCAGCAAGGAGCCCGATGTGGGGCTTGACCTCACCACATGAGATCATGCCTCGAGCCAAAGTTGGACACTCACGGATGGAGCCACCCAGGCACCCCTGGACCTCTTAGATCTTCGAGTCTGTCGGTGGCAGCTCATATTAAACAAATAATCATGAAATTGTGGTGAGGAGTATGAAAAGAAAAATGGGGATTTAGATAGACTATAAAAGGAAACTTGAATTTAAAGTGAGGACTTAGGAAGCACCTCATTAAAGAAGTGCCAGTCGAACTGTAACACAAAGATGAGAAGGGCATATGTGGGCACAAAACCGGGAGGCGAGCTCTTGTGGCAGATCGAGCAGAGTGCCAAGACCCAGGGTGGGCAGGAGCGTGAGCAGGGAGTAGAGGAAGCCAGCGAGGTGAGGGCACAGGCAGCAGGGATGTGGGGACTAGAAGGGGTCAGCGAGAGGAACAGACCTCAGATCTTTGCCAGGCTGAGGGTTTGGAGTTTCAGGTTTTACTGAAGGGGATGCCAAAATTAGATTTGTGAGTTGTTTTTATTTTTTATTATTTTAAAAAATGTTTATTATTGAGAGAGAGAGAGCGAGCGAGCAAGTGTGCAATTGGGGAGGGCAGAGAAAGGGAGACAGAGGGTCCAAAGTGGGCCCTGTGCTGACAGCAGGAAACTCCATGTGGGCTCCAACTCATGAACCATGAGATCATGACCTGAGCCTAAGTAAGATGCTTAACCAACTGAGCCATCCAGGTGCCCCAGGAGGTTTTTGTTTTTTAATGTTTATTTATTTATCTTGAGAGAAAAGAGAGAGAGGATCCCAAGCAGGCTCTGTGCTGTCAGTGCAGAGCCTGATGTGGGGCTGTGGGGCTTGAACTCACAAACTGTGAGATAATGACCTGAGCTGAAATCAAGAGTTGGGCGATTAACCAACTGAGCCGTCCAGGTGCCCGCATGAGTTGTTTTTAAAGATCACTTTGGCTGGTTTGTGGAGACTAGATTATCGGTGACAGGTGTGGAAGCAGAGAGGCGCGAGGAGAGGCTGTTTCACTAACCCGGGTAAGAGACAACCGGTAGCTTATGCCACCATGTTAGCAGTGGAACAGAAGAGAAGTTAATGACCGTATAATTTTTGACAACAGAATGGATAGAACACGTTGATAGATTACATGTTTGGTGGGGAGATAAAATCAAAGAGATGACTTTTGGATGTGGCCACAGTCATAGAAAGAAAAGCAGGAGAGGGAGGGGTCATGGAAGCTGAGTGTAGCTGAGCATCTATTGCATTAAGCAACACGGAGCCCATTGATGATCTCAGCACAGCAATTTGGGCAGATGTAGGAACAGAATCCACATGGCCGTGTGTGGAACGGGGCATGGAGACTGGTGGTGAAGCGATGGAGAGACGGTGGTGGAAGCCTTTGCAGACGCTCGTCAGTGAAGGGGAGGAGAGAGCTATAGCCGGCCGGGAAAGGAAGGTTAGGAAGGGTGGGATGAGATAGGCTGACGAAGGCAAGCCAGGACTCTGATGGGAACAACCATAGACTCACCAGCAAGGACCCCTGTGGGCAGTCTCAGCAGAAACTCTGTGTTCCAAGATGAGTAAGGATGTTTCCCCCACCTTTGTCTTCCGTGCAGATACCTACCGGGGCCCCACAGAAGCCCCCCGTGGAGGACATGGTCCCAAGTCAAAGGTGGACCCAGCCTCTGAATCGGAGATTATTTCTGATACCTAGAGAATGAGGGATCCTAATAGATACTAAGGTCCCTAAGAAAAGAGGAAATGGCGTGTCTTGTCACCTGGGCCTGTGGACCGGAACTTGAATGCTTTACTTCTGTGGTATCCCCAGTAGTATTCTGTTATTTCTGCTGCCTAGACTCCTCTGCTGCTTACATCGCCCCTTCCCCAATTCCCATCAGTCAGGATCAGCTCAATGGCTCGGACCTCTGGGATGAGAGTACCCTCTGTGCTCTGATGGCATCAGGGTGCCCACTTCCATCTGACTTACTGTGTTGGGTCAGAACACCAGTCAGCTGTCTCCTACTTGTGCTCTTTTTCTCTACGTACCCCATGATAAGCACGGCACCCGGAAGTAGAGCCGCTGAAAGGCAGTTGACGTCTAGAGATAGGAAGGAGCCTAAGCTTGGGAGCCATATTTTAGGGCCACCTCTCTCACTGGCTGTGTGGCTAGGGGCCCTACGTAGTTTTGCTGGGCTTTGTTCTTCATCTGTAAAATGGGGGTATTAAAAGTCCTTACCTCGCAACACTGAAATAATACCTATAAAGCAGTAACAGTGCTGGGTGGATAGTAAGTGCTCAGTAAGTGTTGCTATCCTTATTAAGACATGGTGGATATCACTATATTTTTTTGGAAAGAATAAATGAGTCAACAAAAGAATAAAGTATGATCTAGAAAGAACCTGTTTTTCAAGGTCTCTTCTGCCAGGCTGACTTGCATATATCTGTGGTGAATTGCTGAAGTTCATTTGGCCAATTTTCAGCCCACGAACAAGGAACAGAATGAGGACAGATAAGCAGCTGTTTCCTGGGGGGACTTGGTACCTGGCAGAGCCTTCGGAGCCATCTGATCAGGAGTCCATGCCCGGGACCTGTCCCTGGGGAGTTTGTCCCTGAGGTCTGTGCAGCGGCCCCAGCGTGAACATTTCTATAAGGCACCTTGGGTGGTATATTTTTCTGCAACACACAACTCTGTTTGGGCAGCTGTAACAAAAACGTCAGAGGCTGGGTGTCTTAAGCAAGAAGCATTTATTTCTCAGTTCTGGAGGCTGGGAAGTCCAAGATCGAGGCATTGGCAGTGCCTTGTGAGGGCCTGCTTCCCAGTTCTTAGATGACCATCTTCTCTCTGTGTCTTCACGTGGTGCCAAAGACTGAGGGAATTCTCTGAGGTCTCTTTGTGCTAATCACTCCTGAAGGCTCCACCTCGGGCATCAGGATTTGACACATGGATGTTGAGTCCATAGCAGTAGCTGTGGATACTTCTAAGTCTGGAGTTCCTGAATTCTGTGACTCTCTCTTATCACACTTCTGGCTTCTGAATGGCATATCTGAAACTACTCTTTGCATATGTGTCTCATGGCAATCAAAGCTTTAGGAAGGAGTAACAAGATGGCATGTTATTAATCATGAAAGAATTATATTTTCTTATGAAACCATTTTCTTAAATCATTTATTTGGGTCCATATCTTTGCATCACAGTGAAAGGGTATTTTAAAATGTTTTATCAAAGTCAGGGAGGATTCTCTCTGCCATGGTGTTCATAGAACAGTTTGGTGATTTTCTTCCCAAGTGGGGTGATAACTTTCTATTTTAAAATTTTTAAGATGTTGTTAAAAAATTTATTTTTGAGAGAGAGAAAGAGATAGCATGAGCAGGAGATGGACAGAGAGAGGGGGGAGACACAGAATCCGAAGACGGGCTCTAGGCTCTGAGCTAACCCGATGCTCAAAGCCTGACATGGGGCTCAGACTCACACACTGTGAGATTTTGACCTGAGCTTAAGTCAGATGGTTAACCGACTGAGCTACCCAGGCGCCCCAGTGATTTCTTTGAGAGACACAGTCCTTGGGAGGCAGTCTATCCAGGAGGGTGTGCTTGGTTCTGAAAAAATTGCCTGCATGATTGGACGCCCCAGGCCAACTCCATCAGCCTGCCCTGTTATACGTCCTGTTCACACACCATGGATGGCACAGGGATTTGCGTGTGGGAATGAATGTATTATTAGTATTTTTAAAAATAATTATAAAGATTAAGTCATGGGTAAGGATAGTGGATTCAGCATATGCATTTACTTTTGATCCCTCTTGAAATCCTACCAAAACAAGCATAAGATGATTTTTTTTAAAGAGAAAATACTCTAAGACCAAAACAAACAAAACAATAAAGAAGACAGCATCATTTTAGAAGCTAGAGGGCACATGAATGAGAGGTAACTTATTTAGAAGACAGAAGAAAGCTGTGTCCTGACAGGTGAGGAACCACGCAGCATCCCATTTTATATGACAAAATCCCACAAAGCCTAAAAACAGGGATTATATGAAAGGCTGTCAGAAAGCCTATTAGAGCCCCAGACCCTGTCCGCCCCTCTCGGATGCCAGCAGAGGGCAGCAATGCTATCATCTGGGGGGTAGAGGCGAGAGGTCCTGTTCCCCGAAGAGTTGGCCACCGGGTTCACAGCTGCTCTCTGCACTCAGAGCCTTGCAGTTAGTTCAGAGTTCTTTAGTCCAGCACCTTGACCCCGTGGTTCCACAGACCTTCTCCCTTCCTCACATCAGCCATGGCACGTTGGCCTCATCATTATTGGGACCTGCTGACTTAGACATTGCATTCTGGGTGTGTTGCATGACTGTCCTGTTGAGCTCCCTCAACACAGTTGTGTGACTGGGACCCTGGGGCTACCCACTGTTCTGCTCTTTCTTAGTCTTCCGGTTTCCCCCCTGACATCCCATCCTCCCACCCTAAAATGTCTTGGAAATATGGGGCGCCTGGGTGGCTCAGTCGGTTAAGCATTGAATTTTGGCTCAGGTCATGATCTCATGGTTTGTGAGTTTGAGCCCTGAATCAGGCTCTCTGCTATCAGTGCAGAGCCCATTTCAGATCCTCTGTCTTCCTCTTTCTCTACCCCTTCCTCATTGGCTCTCTTTCTCAAAACAAATAAATAAACTTAAAAAATAATATTTCTTGGAAATAGAGCTGGCATTTGACTTTCCACGGTATATTATATTTCCCTCCTCACTTCTGGCCTCATGGCCAACCCTTAATCGTAGAGGGGATCTGAGAGGAAGGGCATGAGGGAAGGAGCAAGGGGAACAGGGAGACTAAATCAAGAGGATCCCCCAATCTCTGATTTGTTGCTTACAAGAATACTCTATCCTCTCCTCCTTTGTTCCTGGCACAAACAGAGATCTGCTGCTCTCTCTGTGACATTCTGAGCCACCTGGGTGTCTTTATCTCTCTAGTCTTGTCCTAGTGGTTTCCATACTTTTTGACTGAGACAGATAGTTGACATTGATCTCCAATGTGCACGCACACACACACACACACACACACACACACACACACCTTACAGGTTTCAGGAAGCAATTCTTCTTAGGATGTTCTCTGATATTTTCTACTTCGTTCTGTTTGATTCTATCCATTCCGTTTAATTTTCCTTTTAAATTTTTTTTAATGTTTATTTATTTTTGAGAGAGACAGAGACAGAGTGTAAGCAGAGGAGGTGCAGAGAGAGAGGGAGACACAGAATGTGAAGCAGGCTTGAGGCGCTGAGCTGTCAGCACAGGGCCTGATGCGGGGCTCGAACCCACAGACTGCGAGATCATGATGTGAGGTAAAGTCGGATGCTTAACTGACTGAGCCACTCAAGTGCCCCACCATTCCATTCAGTTTTCAAAATACTGGTTGATAAATTCAGGTTTCAACCCACTGGTGGGTCTTCACCACAGGAAAAATACTGCTGCACATCATCCTTGCTTTTTCTACTTTTTCCTTTAAGCTGGATCCTTTCTTTATTGTTTAACAAGTTGGGATCTGTCTGGATTTTTTAAAGAACTCTGCCCACCTCTTTTTCACAATCACAGCCTGGAAAGAGTATGTCTGTATACATTGTTCCATGGCCCCTTTGCTGCCTTTCCTCCACCCACTCAGCCCTGTCTGCCCACAGGGTCAGCCTGGCACTGGAAAGGCCTTGGCCACACATGATCCTTGTCATTCATTCTGGCCTCCCCATACTGTTCTCCAGCAGCAGTGAGCTCAGTCGTGTGTCCCTCCCATGGCTCCCCAACACACCCCTGCCCTGGTGCCTGGCGCCCCTTCAGTGACCTCACACACCCACTAGATGCAGAGCACCTCCAGAGCAGCCCCCCTCTCCAAATCTCTGAGCGCCGGGTCACCCTGTCTGACAGTCCCTGGATCTCCCACCTGGCCCTGCTTTGTAACCGCTTCCAGACTTGCTCCCAGCTTTCTATTTCTGAATGCCCCTGGAGCCCCCCCCCCCCCCCCGCCCCACTGGCCCTGGTTTGTTGGTTTATAATAATAGTCGTTGGAATCTGTGCACCCTGAATGTTTTCCTCGGTTAGGAGCCCGTTATGGAAGAAACAGTCTTCTCTCTCATCCTCATTTTATTACCCTTGCTCTTTGGTAACATCGAGCTTTTCTGTAACATGTTTCCTATTCTTTTATTATGTGCTCGGTGCCATTTCCCAGACCTCACTCTGATTTTCCCTGGAGGGCAGCCTTCACTGCGCTGTTGATGAGCACCGAGGAGGGAATGTGGGCGTGCGGATCCGGCCTCCGTGCTGGGCGCTTAGCGCGAGCCCCGTTAGAGGAGGAGCGGCAGCTGCGTGAGGCCGCAGGCCGAGTCTTAGCCACGCTACTCTTCTCGGGGACTTCTGGGTTTATTCCTCGCTCTTTGCCTACAGTGTTCTTTCTCACCTGGGAGGGTCCTACCACATTAAGGTTCTTGGGCGTCTGGATAGTATTAGGTCGTACATGAAGTTGTTTTATTCTTTCAAGTATAGAAAGTCTATTTAAACACCATCACCAGGAAATATCGGCAGGCTGGTGAAGGTTTGCCTTTGTTTACGTTCGTTCAACTAGTCCTCTTCCCTTGCTCTCAGATATGTGTGGAAATGGTTCATTTTTGTGAATCTCAGAACGGAGGAGCTGTAAAGGTCACCTTGCTGGTTGCCTCCGCGGGAGAAGCTCGGCGCCCAGGGGAGCCCAGTGCCCCGTGCGCGGCCCTGGCTCCTTCCTGGCAGCCGGCGAGGCTGCGTCCTCCAGGGCCGGGCTTTTCCCACTCTGTCTTTCATGCCCATGTCCACCACGCTGTGCCCCTGTTCTTCCAAATCCCTCTGCGGACGGACACCCACGTCCTCTTTACTCATCTTCTTGGGAGATGGGGAATTATCTTGTTCAGTGGCACATTTTTGGTGAGATGAGCTTGTCATTAAAGCATTTTAATTTTATCTGTATCTCTGTAAAATGTATTTTTAAACTGAATTTTTATCTATAGTTACTTCACATCTATAGATTATGTATTTATGTATGTATGTATTTATTTATTTTAAGTGGGCTCTGCACCCCACGTGGGGCTCAAACTCATGACCCTGAGATCAAGAGTCGCATGCTCTACCAATAAGCCAGCCAGGTGTCCCTGTTTTCTTTTCTTCTCTTTTCTTTTCCTTCTTTCCTTCTTTCTTTCTTCTTTCAACATATGCTTAGTGATTGGCATGCAGGTGACCTTTGAAGTTTTATATTTATTGTGATGAATGAATGAGAGAATTTGGTTATTAAAGCCCCAGGTCGGGGCACCTGGGTGGCTCAGTCAGTTGAGTGTCCACCTTCTGGCTTTGGCTCAGGTCATGATTTCACGGTTCGTGGGTTTGAGCCCCACGTCGGGCTCTGTGCTGACAGCTAGCTCAGAGCCTGGAGCCTGCTTCAGTTTCTGTGTCTCCCTTTCTCTGGACCCTCCCCTGCTCGTGCTGTCTCTCTCTGTCTCTCAAAAATAAATACAAAATATTTAAAAAAAAAGCCCCAGGTCACTTGGATGCCTTAGTCCCACAACCACAGATTTGTTCAGATTAGAGTGTGCTCTAGGAGTTTTTGACACATGTGGGAAAATCCAAGCAAGTTTTGGATTATCTTCTTTGATAACCATTAAAAAAATTTTTTTTTGTAACATATATTTATTTTTGAGACAGGGAGAGACAAAGTGCCAGCAGAGGAGGGTCAGAGGGAGACAGAGAGGGAGACTCACAATCCAAAGCAGACTTCAGGCTGTGAGCTGTCAGCACGGAGCCTCATGCAGGGCTTGAACTCATGACCCGTGAGATCATGACCTGAGCTGAAGTTGGCTGCTTAACCAGCTGAGCCACCCAGGCTCCCTGAAAACTGTTTTTGAGAATGCAGTGAACTTGAGTGTCTTGGATTTCTTTCAAGTTTTAGATAAATGTTTGTGAGGACCGTACACCACTAGCGCCAGTCTGTTGGCTTTCCTGGCTTTTCTGGTGGAGGGTGGAGCAGGGGTCAGTCGACTTGTCCTGTGAAGGCTAGACAGTAAACAGTTTAAGCCCTGTGGGCCGTCTGGTCTCACACACCATGTAGCTCAGCACTTGGGGGGCAAAGTGGCCATGGGCTACTGCGAGTGATGGCGCATGGCTGCCCAACAAAGCTGCGTGCACAACAACAGCCTGAGTTTGCCGACCCGGATCTAAACTACTGTCACGTTTTTCCCCAAGTGCTAGTGGCAGCCTTGGCCAGAGTTCACCCCCCCCCCCCCCCCCCGCCAAGGAGTCACCAAACTCAGAAACAAGATGACAACAGTTAGTGTTCCCACTTGTGCGCCTTTTGTGAATTGGACTTCCTGCCTGAGATGCTGTCTCCTGTCTTCCCCATCTGTCTAAATGTTATCTAGAAAGTCTTCCCACCCAACTCACAGCGCTGCTCCCTTCTCTAAATGCTGTTGGCATGTCTCGCCTGCGGGGCTTGTGGTGATTGTGTGTTCGTGGGTTTAGGGCTTCCTTCCAAGCTCCTGGTGCACAGAGTGTCTTGCACATGCTCAGTGCCCAGGAGCAGCTCTTAGCCCCCAAGAAACGCTCAGCTCCTGCACCCACTGGGGAGGAACCATCCTTTCAGGGGGCAGTAGGGCAACATACGATCTAGGTAGCAAGAACCCATAGTTATTGTTTTATGGCCCTGATTTCTCAGAAAGGAGACAGGGCCCTTTTGTGGAAATGAAAGTGATAGAAATCATAGAACGTTTAGGGAAGAACCAAGACAGTATCAAAGAGAAGCACAGTTTGTGGAGAAACGGGCACCCTCCTACACTGCTGGTGGGAATGTAAACTGGTGCAGCCGCTCTGGAAGAGTGTGGAGGTTCCTTAAAAAACTATCCATAGAACTCCCTTATTACCCAGCAATAGCACTGCTAGGGATTTAACCAAGGGATACAGAAGTGCTGATGCATAGGAGCACATGAACCCCAATGTTCATAGCAGCGCTGTCAACAATAGCCAAAACATGGAAAGAGCCTAAATGTCCATCACCTGACGAATGGATCAAGAAGATATGGTATATATACACGATGGAGTACTACATGGCAATGAGAGGGAATGAAATCTGGCCATTTGTAGGAAAGTGGATGAACCTAGAGGGAGTCATGCTAAGCAAAATACGTCAGGCAGAGAAGGACAGATACCATATGTTGTCACTCATAGGTCTAACAGGAGAATCCTAATAGGAGACCATGGGAATGGGAAAGTGGGGGAAGAGAGTTGGGGAGAGGGAGGGAGGCAAATCATGAGAGACTTTTGAATGCTGAGAACAAACTGAGGGCTGAAGAGGGAGGGGGAAGGGGAAGCGGGTGATGGTCATAGAGAGGGGCACTTGTGGGGAAGAGCACTGAGTGTTATATGGAAACCAACTTGGTCATAAACTATAAAAAAATTAAATTAAAAAAAAAAACACACAAAGAGAAGCACAGGGAGCTTTGGCGGGTATGTCACTCAGCCCTTGGAGTCGAAATGGCCGAAGATCCTTTACGTGCTGGAGATAAAACCCCCTAGCCTCCTAGCTGTGGGACCTTGAGAAGGTTGTTTAACTTATTCAGTTTTCTCACCTGGGCAATGGGGAAAATAATGGTACCTCCCTGTAAGGTTGAAGGGGCCTTAATGAGTTAGGACACATTAAAGGACATGGAGTGGTTTCTCGCGACCCCCAAGCACCCACGAGAGGCTGGTTCTTGTTGTTTGACACACAGAGCCTGGCATGAGCCTGCCTCACCTGAACCCCATGTTGATTTAGTGTAAAGACGAGCAAGCCGGGGGCCCCACCATCTGGGGCTGGAATGTGCCATTGCCAAAAGACAACCGTACTCCAGGAATTTCTGAGACTAGAGGGACTGCCCTTAAGTACCTTTCAGTTTAGCGAAAATGTATGGAGAGATCCTGGGGTGCAGAGAGGGCCAAGCCTGGTTGCTGACCGTTAGGACTTAGAGTCAGGGACACATGCTCTTTCACATATTCGGGTAAGTCGCAAGATGGATAAACCGTATTGTAAGAACATTATCCTGGTTGAAGTGGATATTAAAGGATAAAAGCATATTAAAAACTTCCGTTAAGCTACTGAGATTCAGTTATAACATTGCTGACTCAGGAATACTGAAAAAAGTGGCTCCTAAACAGGTCTTGGGGGTTGGGCGGGGGCTCTGTGTTTTTGGCTGATTTCTAGCCTGATACACTGAATCTTGGCTTTGCTTATGTGGTGGAATATGACCACAAGGAAATAAAAATTATATCTTTTAAATATTTTAACAATATTCCCTTTTTACACAGGCAATAGAATTAAGGCATAGAGGAAAACTAAGTGTGAGCCTCATTTAGGGGTACTGAAACAAATATAGAAGTTAGGTGCATGAAAAAACACACAGTGGTTCATTTTTCTTTTATAAGTATTTTTCTAAAGTTTATTTATTGAGAGAGACAGAGAGAGACAGAGAGAGAGAGAGAGAGAGAGAGAGAGAGAGAGAGAGAGGACAAATGGGGGAGGGGCAGAGAGAGGGAGAGAGAATCCCAGGCAGGCTCTGCACTGTCCCTGATGCAGAGCTCAAACTCACAAACCATGAGATCATGACCTGAGCCAAAGTTGCACACTTAATCGACTGAGATACCTAGGGGGCCCCACACTGACTTTTTAATAGAGTCCGTTTTTTTGTTTGTTTCAATTTTTATTCAGACTCTAGTAAGCCAATACACAGTGCAGCATGAGTTTCAGGAGAACTCAGTGATTCAGCACTTACATGTAACACCCAGCGCTCACTCCAACTAGTGCCTTCCTTACTACCCGCCCTCCATTTAACCAACCCCCCACGGTAAGACTAGGTTTGATGAAATTTTTATGCAAGCGTTTTAGCTGTTCTCAGTAATTAGGTTGTTGTTGGTAGTATTATTATTGTTAATCTGCGACTGTTATGTGTATCACATGAAATGATAAATGAATAATTTTGAGATAATTTAATTCTGTCATTTCTTGTGTCTTGGAGAACCAGTGTTCCCAGTCTAGTTCTTCTGTACTTCTATACGTTTCTTAGGAAACATAGACGTAAACAGAAGAAATTATGTTAAAAAATAGTAGTCCTGAGTTTAAATGAGGAGTTCCAGTATGAAATCATAAGGTATTTTGTTTCTGAAAATATGATATGCGTGTGTGTATGTGCATGTGTGGGTCTACTTCTGGTTCTGATTAATGAAAAGGTCTAGCAGGGCATATCCCCAGTGCCCGGACTGTAGCCTTACAACACCACTTCCCGCTGTGAGAAACCCGGGCTCGTGGAGAAGCGGCTGCCTCTGGACCCAGGGAAGGAGGTGTACAAGCCGAATTGAAACATTGTATCAGACCAAGTAGTCAGGAGGCTGGCAGACTGTCAGGTGGTGAGAAAAAGACTCAGGAGCTAATTTGCAAAGACTTCGTTGGCCAAATTGGGAACCATTTGAGCTATAATAAGGGAAATTTTGTAAGTGATCAAAATATATCAAAATATGTGTGAATCCATGAGTGTATAATGACTTTGAAAATAAAAACCCAGCCAGTCACCTTCAGAGGAGGATGGGGATCATCACTGATAAACAAATAAAAGGAAAGCTTGCAGAATTGGTCTTGCCTTTTCTAGGTGACATGGCCCAGTGGCAACTGAGGCATAGGAGAGGGGACGTGTATTTGGAAATATTCCAACTAATAAAAAAGAAGTGACAGAATTGGAATATCGGCACTTTAGTGGGTTTAAGTATTAAGCATTGACCGCTACTCACACCACAAAGAGGGAGCGCGTCTCTCTCATGTGTCTCCCAGTGCAGGGCTTCCGTGCCACTTAGCGAAGGGATTGAACGGAGTCAAGATACAGCTCCCAGTTTGCAAGGAGTACAGAGGAGCGTGTTGAATCATACCAAGAGCATTAGCAAAACTCGACTGTGAGGACTCCACAGGTCAAATGCCCCTGATTTTTCACTGGATACGTTGTTAGGAGAAGAAGGAGATGAGAAGGACTGTAAAGTTAAGAGATGCCCCTCTCTGCTTCTGCGTGTGCTCTCACTCTCGCTCTCAAAAAAAAAAAAAAAGTTGAGAGACCTGAAAGATGTATTGCATTTTTTACCAGGGTAAGACAAGGGGTATACTTGGTGATAAAAATCACCAAAAAAAAGAAAAAGGCAGTAGGTGATTGCTCACCAGGATGTTGGATCCTCTAGGGGACCAGAAACGGGTTGCCACCAAGACAAGGCACATGGAAGGATTTCTGGGGTCGCTGGTAAATTTATATGTTTTGACGTTGGTGGTTACAGGCTTTTGTTTTTGTTTTTTAAATAATAATAATAATTTTATAAAAAAGGTTAAAGAAGAAAAAGGAATGAAAAAGTGACTAAAGTACACCTATACTTTATTTTTTTATTTTAATTTTTAAAAAGTTTTAATTTTTTATAAGTTCTTATTTTAAAGTTTATTTTGAGAGAGAGCGTGCGAGAGAGTATGTGTGTGCGGGCCAGGGAGGGGCAGGGAGAGGGAACGAGAGAGTCCCAAGCAGGCTTCGCCCAGTCAGCACAGAGCCCGACTCTGGGGCTTGCTCCCACGGACTGGGAGATCATGATCCGAACTGAAATCAAGAGTTGGACGCTCACCCATCTGAGCCATCCAGGTGCCCCTGAAATTTTCATCTTAACTACAGTTAATCGACATACAATGTCGTCTTAGTTCGGGACAGTGACTCAGCAGCTCTGTAGGTCACCTGCTGCTCGTCCTTGCGGTGCGCTTCTTCATCCCCATCAACGACTTCACGTGCCCCCCAGCTCCCTCCCCTCTGGTAACCATCAGTTTATTCTCTATAATTAAGGGTCTGTTTCTTTCTCTCTTTTTTTAAACATGCAGTATAATTTGAATTTCAGGCGTAGAGTTTAGTGGTTCAACAATTCCACACAACGCCTGGTGCTCATCACAAGTGCCTGCTTAGTCCCCATAACCTATTTCACCCATCTCGCCCAACCCCCACACTTCCCTCTGGTAGCCATCAGTTTCTTCTCTGTAGTCAAGAGTCTGTTTCTTGGTTTGCTTCTCTCTCACTCTCTCTTTTTTCCCACTTGCTTGTTTTGTTTCTTAAATTCCACATATGTGTGAATTCATATGAAGTGTACCCATATTGTAAAAAAGTATGGTGGTTTTGTTCTATTAAGCCCCTATCTTGGGGATTTTCTTAGGTCTAGATATTTAGATCTACTATTTGCTCATTCCGGGGGCCTCTTCTCTTTGCCTCCCTTCCCCTAGCCGGTGACAGCCTGGGGACAAGCTGACGTTCCGTCTTGATCTGGTTTCCAGGGGGGACAGAACTAGAATGATAACCCAAGGTCAAATTTGTCCATAAAGAAGATGAAAGATTTTTTTTGTGTGTCTTCGTTTTATTTTACACCTGTTACTTACACCTCTACGAATCAGAGAACTGCCCCATTGTTTTTTTTCACAACATGCCTTCCAAGAGACCTCATATATAAACTAAGGCAGATAAATAAGATGTGTATCAAGGCCTCCTTCGGCTCTGATATTTGGTATTTGAGGTAGAAATATATTAACTGCCTTGTTCCTCATATGGAGATGCTGTGATGCCAAGAGGCTTAATGGGATTCTCCAGGCCACACGGGGAGCTAGACGCCTGCCAGGCCGCCTGATGAAACGTATTGCCAGTGTGATTGTTTGGTTTCAGTGCCATTGTTTGGTTTTCGAAGCAGGTTCTATTTATAATTTTTCCTTCTGCTGTCTCCCTCCCTTGCCTTTCTGGCAAGCACCCGAGTAGGAGAACATCGTTTCTGAATTATAGTAATTAAAGGGATATTCAGAATGGTGTGCTCTCTGATTTAAATCCCTAAAAAAACCAGAAGAGGTTTTGACAGAACTAGGACATGGGAAGCAAAAAGTCAATTAAAGCTGATTTTTTTCAAGAGCCACATAAATGTTATAAAAGTGCCACATACTTGAGCCATTTGAACAGTTTTCCATCTGCTTTTGTTGTCTCAACAAGAAGGAAGTTTTTCTGGCATTTCTCTGAATTGTCTTAAGTGACTTTTAGATCATCATAGGGAGTGGGGTGGCCCTAATCCTCCATGTTCCAATGTGACTCTGAAGTTCAGAACGAGATGCACTAATTCATCGGGTTAGCTTTGCCCCCTTTTGGCTTGAAAAAGAAAAGAATGTGAATCTTGGCAGAGCAAGTAGCATTGTGGGTTGTCCCTCAAATACATTTTCCACAGGCGCCGAGCCTTCTCGGGCATAAACAGGCTGCTGCTGAACAGACAGACATTCAGGAGATTCTATAAATTGAATCTTCCATCTTCTGCTAATATGGCTTTTGGCAATAAAGCCATTATAATGAAGTGCCATAAAAGGCATCTTTTTTTTTTTTCATCTGTTGCCTACTCAGCATGGGGTTTATTGCTGTTTGGAAGTCTGATTGCTAAATGCTAAACCAGGCAGGTCACCCTGCAGTAAATGGATAGATGGGTCTCTGATATGCCACCTGCCGTCCCACGGGACAACGGGCAGATTTGGGGGTGGCAAGAGGCATGCTTCCTTTATTTTTGACGGCCTCCTGGACATTGGCTAATTGACGTTAATGGACGTTGGTAGGTGTGTAGTCTGTGAGTTGATCCAACTTATGTACTTATTGATGACCTATTTGGAGTCTGTGCTGTGAAAAATGTCAGAGCTGGATGAGATAGAAATTCACCTCTAAAGAAATTTACATCCAAATTGGGGAAGTAATACTGAACAATAAGAAACAATTTGAGAACTACCAAATGCTGAAGTCTATCCGTTTTGGAAAGATTTGGTATTACACTGGGGCACTTCGTAAGTGCCCCATAGGTAGTGGGTTGGTGCTGTTTATTATTATCATTATTTATTATATTAATTTTCTGAACCACAGAGGCAGGATTTTAGAGTGAATGGAGGTTCAGCTGGAATATTGATGATGTCCAAAGGGAGGAGGCCCTGGGAGAGTGGATGGGGTTTGCCCCGATGGAAGAATTTTGGGGGCCGTGTGACATGGGTGAGGTCAGGTCTCAGTTTAGGGCTTGGCGTTCTTGTGTCTAATGACCCCATTCCTCCGCTGCTTTCCAGCTCCCCGAAGTTTGCCGTTGTTATCGGTTCTCATCTTTCCCTTCTTGCAGGTTTATGTCCTTTTTTTATTTTTGAGAAAATAACTTTGCTGTAATTTTAGTAAGGTTTTCAGAGTAAAAGTGGATGCATATGTTCAAATTATTTTAATGGGAGACTTATTCTTTTCTTTTTCTTTTTTTTTTTTTACTTTTTTTTGCAGGTATAATTGGTATGTAACACTATATTGGCATCCGGTGTGAGACATAATGGTTCAATATTTGTATATCTTGTGAAATGGTCACCACGACCAGTCTAGCTAGCATCTGCCTGCAGACATAGTTACAAAATGTTTTTTTCTTGTGATGAGGGCTTTTAAGATCTATTCTCTTAGCAACTCTCAAATGTGCCGTATAGTATTAGTAACTATAGTCACCATGCTGCACGTTACTGCTCCATGATATATTTGTTTTGTAACTGGAACTTTGTTCCTTTTGACCCCACTCACCCACCCTTCACTCCCACTTCTGCCAATCTCCAATCTATTTTCTCGTTGTTTAAATTCCACATACAAATGAGATCATCTGATACCTGCCTTTCTCCGTCTGACTTATTTTACTTCTCATAACGCCGTCAAGGTCTATCCATGTAGTTATAAATGACAATATTTCATTGCTTCTTATGGCTACATAGTAGTATTCCAGAGAGTGTGTGTGTGTCTGTGTGCATGCACGCACACACACACACACACACACACACACAATATTCTTCTTTTTCTTTAAAGTATTTATTTATTTTGAGAGAGAAGAGGGGAGGGACAGAGAGAAAGGAAGAGAGATGTGGGGCTTGATTTCATGAACTGTGAGATCATGACCTGAGCCAAAATCAAGAGTTGGATGCTGAACCAACTGAGCCACCCAGGTGCCCCGACAATAATTCTTTATCCATTCATCCATCAATAGACATTTATGCTGTTTACATATCTTGGCTATTGTAAATAGTGCTGCAATGAACATGGGGAGGGGGTACAGATACCTTTTTGAATTAGTGTTTTAGTTTTCTTTGGGTAAATACCCGGTAGTGGAATTATTACATCATTTGGTATTTCAATTTTTAATTTTTTGAGGAACCTCCATACTATTTTCCATAGTGGCTGCACCAATTTACCTTCTCACCAATAGTGTATGAGGTTTTCCTTTTCTCCACATATTTGCAAACACTTGCTATTTCTTGGCTTTTTGATAATAACCATTCTATTAGGTGTAAGGTGATATCGTTGTGGTTTTGGTTTGCTTTTCTCTGATGACTAGTGACCTTGAGCGTCTTTTTGTGTACTTGTTGGCCATCTGTATATCAGGAGACTTTGAGAAAAGATAAATGACTTTATTTGTTTTAAAATAAAGATACATAGTCATTTTTAAGAGAAATCAGGTGCTCAGTTGGTTAAGCATCCACTGCCGATTTCAGCTCGGGTCATGATCTCATGGTTGTTACATTGAGCCCTGCCTTGGGCTCTGTGCCGAGTATGGAGGCCATTTAAGATTCTCTTTCTCCTTCTCTCTCTGTCCCTTCCCCACTTACATTCTCTCTGTCTTGAAAGAAAGAAAAAAAAAGAACGAAAGAAAGACATGAAATACAGAAAAGTACCAAAAAAGTAAAAGCTCAATTCCCTATCATCCAAAAATTGCTTTTAATAATATTCAGTGAAGATCATTCTACACTGTATGCATATGTGTAAATATGAGCAGGAGGATAGAGACGTTTTAATTGCTCGGATCATACTGTACATGCTATTAAAAATTAAAGGCCATACTTTTAATTTTGCTTGAATATAATGTTAAACATACAACAAAATGAAATGATAGGAACTATTGAACTTCAGATAAGTGTGTCTCCGTTAAAAGAAACAGTAGTTAATTAGATAAAGATCGGGGCTCAATCACCTTTCCTGACCCACATGTCAGGTTGTGCTCTCCTCTGTAAGAAGATGATTTCGTCCCGCTCAGACTCACTTTGAAGTGAGAGAAAGTAAAAGGAAGGACTGGTTACTTTCCTCTCCAGCAATAGGACAGACTAGAGGTCCTGGAATCCTTCTACTCACACTGGCCATTTGGGGTTGTCTGATAATTTCTATTCTCCCAGAGACTTGAGGTTTATTTGTGACAAACATGCAAGGACATTGGCCTGTGGAAGATGAAGTTTTTGAATGGAGACGCTACGTAAAATAGTAAACTCTGTTGGGGCCCATCCAGCCGAAAAGCCTGCAGAGGTGATTCCACTGTGACGGCAAAGCCTCCGGGGGGTGGGGGGACGTATGTCATTGCAGAGTCCCGAGCCTTGTCTAGGAAGGCGCTACCCTGGGTAACGGTTGGCCCTCCCCCCATTTGAGGATGAGGACAAAAAGAACATAGGTCCTGGGAGACTGGGGTGCAGTGCTGTGTGGCCTTTGGGACCCTGCTTCCCCCTACTTGAGAATGTGTGCGCTTGACTGCTTGACCTAAACGGATCAGAGACTGGGGTTAGTTCTCCTATTGTTCATGCGTCTTGGTGATTGTGGTTTCAGTGATGGGCAGACTTTCTGATTGAAACTCCCTCCCTGGGCAGGGGCACTTTACCTGTAAGTCATCATGTTCACCTTTAAAGAAGAATAGTCTTCTCTTAAGCTTCGGTTAATATTACACTATATACGCAAAATAAGACCCCCGCTGATGTATTTTGAGTGATGAATTATGTTTTTTGATCTTCTGTATTGTACCTCATTCCTGTCCTCTCTTCCGTGAAAACAATGATCTTTTCTGAAACATGAGATTCCTAAGAAGTTACAAACAATGTAATCATTAAAAGAAAGGTGTAATCACCTATGGCATATAAGACACTAAGTTTCACAGTAAAGTGTGGTCTCTTCCACCATTCACGTTGTCTGTGTTCTTTCTTGTAGATATTTCGCCAACACCAACCCCCTACTCAGGGACCCTTAGACTCTGGTGCGTAGGCTGGTCCCCCACAAAACTCCACAGGGCTCTACTTCTCTGTGGTCATGGTAGGAGTGATCTAGAAAAATATCTGCACAGTTAAAGAGATGACCTGACAAGGTCAGTCTGGGCTCTGGATGGAGCCAGAAAATGAAACCTCCCTTGATAATTTATAATCTCAGGTCAGCCCTCATAAGGTTTAATTTACAACATTTACATAGTTCAGAACCCCCAAGCCAGGAAATTAATGCAAAGTAGTCCTTGGGTTGGTAGTATCTTCAGGTGCCCAAAAGGAGAAAATGGAGGTCTTCTCATGGAATTCCCACAGAAAAGTCCTGGTGAACACAAGCTGATATTGAAAAATCAAGAAAAACCGAAGCAAACATGTCATCATGAATAAGGATGAACAGAAAGAACAAAGAGTAGAAATGAGGTCCCCAAAGGTTTCAGATACTATAAATTATGAGATTTAGAATATGAAATTAATATGCTTTCATGTTTAAAGAACTAAAAGAAGGTAACAAAATCATAAGCATGGGAAAAGATCATGCAGGTTTGAATAAAATTCAAATAGCACTTTTAAAAATGAAAAAAATATAATCATTAAAATAAAATAAACATTAAACAGGTAAGTTTTAACTGGGTGGCTCAGTCAGTTAAGTGTCTGACTTTGGCTCGGGTCATGATTTCTTGGCTCGTGAGTTCAAGTCCCATGTCGGGCTCTGTGCTGACAACTCAGAGCCTGGAGCCTGCTTCGGATTCTGTGTCTCTGGCTCCCTCTGGCCCTCCCCTGCTCATGGTCTGTCTCTCTCTTTCTCAAAAATAAATGAAAGAAAGAGAAAGAAAGAAAGAAAGAAAGGAAGGAAGGAAGGAAGGAAGGAAGGGAGAAAGGAAGGAAGAAAGGAAGAAAAGTGAAGAAAGGTAAAAAGACAGGGGTAGAGAAAGAATGTGTAAGATGTATTTCAATAAAATAATATGTAGGTAAGTAGAGAATAGCTACTATGAAGATAATAATATGTAGACAAAAAGAGAATAGATAGTATAAAGGAAGAACAGCATCCAAAAATGGCTGAGCTATTTTCTAGGCTTTTCCAGAAGCGCATCTTAGACATTCTTACTCTGCCCTTCGTCTTTTCTCTTTCTTCATCATTACATAAAACCGCAGTATTTAGACTGATAGCAGACTTCTCAATAGCAATAATGGAAACCGATGGCACTAGTAAGAAATCCAATGCCATTCAGCTTCACTTTCTGTGGATGTGACTCATGTTTCTTAGAATTTTCACTTAATCCCTGGATTTCTGAAATTTCAGAAGTGCTGTGTCCTGGAGTGAGTGTCATTGCATTTATTGCGGTGGTCTGCCAGGGGACCATTTTAATTTGCCAACTTACTATCTTAGTTTTGTAAATTTTTCTTTCATTGTCTGTGATAGTTTCTAAATCTAGATCTATTTTTTTAATTCCTCTCCTAATTTTCTGCCTCTTTCTTTTATTTTTCATATTATGGAAAACTGGATTTAAACTTCCAGTCTATAGATTGAATTTTTTGCTTTAATCATTATATTTGAATTATCCTAGAGCTCTTTTTTATTCTTGAATTGTTCCTTAAAAATTCCCCTGAAATATGAGACATATAAAACATTCATATGAAAAGGAGTCGGGGGTCTAGAATATCAATCCTTTCATAGAAGACTTTTACCCCATTTTTTGCCTCTCTCTTGGCTAGTCTCCTACCACATCCTCAGCATCTCTGGGGTTCTATGGGATTAGCTCACTGTTACTGACGTGTCCCGCTACAGGAACTTTGGGTTGTATTTCACGTCCGTCTATTCGGTCAGTGTTAGCTCCTATAGTATAGCTACTTAAATTAAAAAGATTTTTTTTAATGTTAATTTATTTTTGTGTGTGAGAGAGACAGAGCACGAGCAGAGGAAGAGCAGAGAGAGACGGGGAGACACAGAATTCAAAGCAGGCTCCAGGCTCTGAGCTGTCAGCACAGAGCAGGATGCAGGGCTTGAACTCACGAACCTTGAGATCATGACCTGAGCCGAAGTTGGACGCTTAACTGACCGAGCTACCGAGGGGCCCTGCTACTTAAATTTTTTTAAATGAACACATTAAAACAGACTTTTCTGGGGGTATAACGTTCTACAAATTTTAACATTTATATAGATTCTTATGCTATCGTGTGTGGTCAGATCCTCTTTCCATCCTTTTTCTCTCGTTGACAATGTCATATAAATAGAATTGTACAGGGTGCCTGGGTGAGTGTCAGTCAGTTTAAATCAATCAAGACTGACTCTGGATTTCAGCCCAGGTCATGATGTCAGGGTGTGGAATGAGCCCCATGTCAGCCACGGAGCCTGCGCTCCCTATAACCCTCCTCTGTGCGCATGTGCGGGGGCACTCTACCTCTTTCTCTCAGAACCCGCCCTCCCCCGAAAAAACCAAAAAAACAAAACAAAAATATAGAATCATACAGCTATAACCTTTGGAGACTGGCTTCTTTCACGCTACATAATTCCTTTGAGATTCATCAAGCTGTTGCACGTCACAGCAGTTTGTCTCTCTTTATGCTAAATACTATTTCAATGTATGGATGTACCACAGTTTATCTGTTTCTCTATGGAAAGACATTTGGGGTGCTTCCTGTTTTGACCATTATGAACACAACTGCTACAAACATTTATATGCAGGGTTTTGTCTGCATGCAAGTTTTTATATCTCTCTTAGAGTAAATGCCTAGGAGTGGGAGAGCTGGGCCACCTTGCTAAGGATATGTTTAACTTTATAAGAAACTGAGAAACTATTTTCCAGAGTGCCTAAATCATTTAGAGCCTTTCTCTGTTTTTTCACTGGGTTATTTGTTGTTTGTTGTTGTTGAATTTTAAGAATTCTTTATATACCTAGATACAAGTCCCTTACGAGATACGTGATTTGCAATTATTTCCTCCCATTCTTGGGTTGTCTTTTGTCTTTATTAATGGTGTTCTTTGTAGCACATGAATTTGAAGTTGTGATGGAGACCAGTTTACTTTTTCTTTGATTGCTTATGCTTTTGTGTCCTAAGAAAACATTGCCTAACCCAAGGTCATGAAGATTTACACCTAGGTTTTTATGGTTTTAGCTATTAAATTTACATCTTTGAATCCATTTTGAATTCATTTTTGTGTGTGATGTGAGGTAGGGGTCCAAACTTCATTCTTTTCATGTGGCTATCCAGTTGCCTCAGTACAATTTGTTGAAAGGTCTACTCTTTCCATATTGAATTGTTTCATCACCATTGTTGAAAATAAATTGACAGTAAATGTAAGGGTTTGCTTGTGGAACCCAGTTTTATTCTACTGATAATCATGTCTGTCCTTGTGTCTATACACATTGCCTTGATTGCCATTATTTTGTAGTTGAGTGTTGAGTCGGAAAGTGTGAATCCTCCAATTTTTTTTCCAAGATTGTTTTGGCTATTCTGGGCCTCTTGAATTTTCATATAAATTTTAGGATTAGCTTACCAGTATCTGAAAATAATTCAGCTGGATTCTTTGGGGGATTGCACTAAATTTGTTAAGTATTGCCATCTTAACATATTAATGTTTAATTAATATTAAATGTTAAACCTTAAAATATATGAATAGGTAGGACTTATATATTATCTTCAGTTCATGAGCATGGAATATATTTTCATTTATTTAGCTTTTAAAAATTTCTTTCAACTGTTTTGTAGTTTTCAGAGTATAACTTTCATACTTCATATATTGAATTTCTTCCTAAGTATTTTATTCTTTTTTTGATGGTATGGTGAATAGAATTATTTTCTGCATTTTTAAGTTTATTTATTGAGAGAAAGAGAGAGAGAATGAGTGGGGGAGGGGCTGAGAGAGAGAGAGAGGGAGAGAGAGAATCCCAAGCAGACTCCATACTCTACACCAATCCTGACTTGGGGCTCAATCTCATGACCTGAGCCAAAATCAAGAGTTGAACGCTTAAGTGATTGAGCCACCCAGGCACCCCTAGGATTATTTTCTTAATTTCATTTTGGGATTGTCCATTGCTAGAGGATAAGCATATACTCTACAATATATAATTGAATTTGTGTATTGATCTTGTATCTTGTAACCTTGCTGAACTTGTTTATTACTTCCAATAGTTTTTGGTGGATTACTTAGGATTTTCTCTATATAAAATCATTTCAGTTACAAATAGAGATAGTTTCACTCCTTTTCCAAACTGAATGCCTCTTATTTAATTTTCTGTCTAATGACCCTGGCTAGAACCCCGTGTATAATGTTGATTAGAAGTGGTAGGAGTGGACATCCTTGCCTTTTCCCACTGGGGAAATATTTCATTCTTTCACAATTGAGTATGATGGTTGCTTAAATTTTTTTTTTTTTTTTTGCTGGATGCCTTTTATCAAGCTTAAGGCATTCTCTTCTGTTCTTAGTTTACTTAGAGTTTTTAAAATAAATAAATGTTGAATTTTGTCAAATGATTTTTTACACCAATTGATGTGATTGTGTGGTTTTTCTTTTTAGGTGGTTGAAATAGTGGATTACATTGATTTTTCAAATGTTGAACCAGCCATGATGCCCAGGATAAACCTATTTGATTGTGGTTTTATTAATATTTTGATATATTTAATATATTTATATATTATATATTTTATATTTCATTTGCTAATATTTTATTGGGGATCTTTATGTCTATGCTCATGAGGGATATTGGACAGTTGTTTTCTTTTATTATATTGCTTTTGTCATATTCTAGTATTAGGATAATGCTGATCTCCTAAAATGAGAAGTATTCCTACTTCTTCCGTATTCTAGAAAAGATGGATAGAATCGGTATCATTTCCTGTTAGGATTCACCAGTTGGAGGGGCACCTGGGTGGCTCAGTCAGGTAAGCATCCAACTCTTGATTTTGGCCCAGGTCATAATCCCAGGTTTGTGGGATTGCAGTTGGGCTCTGCACTGGGCGTGGAGGCTACTTAAGAGTCTCTCTCTCCCTCTTCCTCTGCCCCTCCTCTGCTCGCTCTCTCTCTCTCTCTCTCCCTTAAAAAAATTTACCAGTGAAGCCATCTGATCCTGGAGGTTTTATTTTCCTGGAAGATGTTTTAAACTATTCAAATTTTTTAATAGTTAAATGACTATTCAGAATATCTGTTTCATCTTGAGTGAGTTTACAATTTGTGGTTTTAAAAAATTGGCCCATTTTATCTAAGTTATTGAGTTTCTGTGTGTATAGTTTTTCATAGTATTCCCATATTATCATTTTAATGTCTGTGGGGTCTGTAGTGATATCTTCTGTTTCATTCTTGATATTGGTAATTTGTACCTTCTTTCTTATTTCTTGGCACATCTTACTAGAGGTTTATTAGTGTTATTAATTGCTTCAAAGAACCAGTTTTTATTTCATTGATTTTCTCTATTCTTTTTCCTTTTCAATTTTATTGATTTCTTCTCTAATTTTATTTTTTCCTTCCTGCTGTTTGATTTACATGTATTTTGCTCTTCCTTTTCTGATTTCTTAAAGAGAAGACCAGATTATTGGTTTAAGACCTTCTTTTCTAATATGAGCATTTAATACCATAAACTTTCCTCTAAACATTGCTTTAGCTTTACTCCACAAATTTTGAAATACTTATTTTCATTTTTTTCTAGTTAAAAATATTTTCAATTTCCTTTATAATTTTCTCATTGACCCAAGAGATCAACTTGTAAGCATGTTGTTTAATTTCTAAGTTTTTTTGGGGGGGAGGTTTTCCTATTATCTTCCCATAATTGATTTCTATATTAATTCAGTTAAAGTCAGAGAATATAGTTTATCTATCTATCTATCTATCTATTTATCTATCTCTAGAATATGATTTAAATTCTTCTTAAATTTGTATTATATGATCTTTATAGGTTATGTCCTTGCTTGGTGAGTGTGTTCTGTACACTTGGAAAGAATCTGTATTCTGCTGTTTTGGGGTAAAGAAATCTGTAATTGTAGGTTTAGATCCATGCAGTTGATGGTGTTGATCAGTTCTTTTATATCCTTGCTGATTTTTTGTTTACAAGTTCTATCAATTACTGAGATAGGAATGTTCCTGTTTCTAGCTATAATTATAGTTTTGTCTATTTTTCTTTTCAGTTCTATTATTTTTTGCTTCATCTACTTTGAAACTCTGTTGTTGTGTGCGTACTCCTTTGGGATTGTTATGTTTTCTCAGTAAGCTGATCCTTTAGTCATTATGCAATGTCTCTTTTTATCTCAGACAATTTTTTTGGTCTAAAATCTACTTTGTTTAATGTTACTATAGCTATTCTAGCCCTTTTTGTTAGTGTTATTATGCTATGTCTTTTTCTATCCTTTTAATTTTTTTTGAGGGGGTGGGGAGAGAGAGGGAGAACCAGTGGAGGGGGGCAGAGGGACGAGGAGAGGGAATCTCAGAGAGGCTCTACGTGCAGCACAGATCCCGACATGATGTGGGCTGAAATCAAGATGACCATGACTTCTACCCTACCAACAGTATTGTATTTGAATTTCTTATAAACACCATCTTGTTTCATCCTTTTTCTCCAGTCTGCAATATCTTTTAATTGGTATATTTAGACTATTTACCTTTAATATAAATATTGACATATTTTGATAGGCCTATCATTCTATTTTCTGTTTATTCCTTATGTTTTAATTTGCTCTGCTTACACTTTCCTGCCTTCTTTTGAGTTACCTAACCATTTAAAAAATTTTAAGTGAAAATTTTGTCAAATTAATTATAGTCCTACATGCAGTTGTAAGAAATTATACAAATAGTATCCTTTGTACAGTTGGCTCAATTGCCCCCAATAATAATATTATTGGTAAAACTAGTATAATATAATCAGACTATTGGACATTAATATAGCCCATTGTTTGGGTTTCCCCAGTTTTACTTGTGCTTATTTGTGTAGGTGTGTGTATTAAGTTGTATACAATTTAATCACTTGCATATGTTTTGTGTCCACCACCACAGTGGAGACGCTGCGCAGTTCCGACACCACACGGAGTCAAGGATCCACATTCACCTTTCTTCAGCTCCCGCTGCCCTGACCCTTAGCAACCATTAATCTCTACTCCCTTTCTCCTTTCTAAAATTTAGTTATTTCAAAAATGTTGCATAAATAGAATCATAGAGTATATAGCTTTTGGGATTGGCTTTTTTTCACTCAATAATTTTCCGGAGATTCATCCAAGTTGTTGCCTGCATTAATAGTTCTTCCCTTATTATTGGTGAGTAACATTTCATGGCATGTAGGTACTTCAGTTTGTTTAACCATTCAACTGTTGAAGAACATCTAGGAGGATTCAAATTTTGACTATTACAAATAAAGTTGCCATGAATACTCATGTAATATTTACACATTTTCAGTATTTCATTTTAACTGATTTCTTTTGTTTTTGGAGTATCTCTGTTTCATTGCTCTCAGGATTACAATAAAAATTACTTAATTTTTCAGTCTGTTTAGAATCAATATTTTACTACTTTAGGAAGAATATAGAAACTTACCAGCATCTAGGTCTTATTATCCAACCCCCTTCATGTTACAGTTATCTTATGTATTAAACTTTCATCATTGGGGTGCCTGGGTGGCTCAGTCGGTTGAGCATCCATCTTCAGCTCAGGTCATGATCTCACGGTTCGTGGGTTCGAGCCCCGCGTTGGGCTCTGTGCTGACAGCTAGCTCAGAGCCTGGATCCTGCTTCAGATTCTGTGTCTCCCTCTCTCTCTGACCCTCCCCTGCTCGCCCTGTCTCTCTCTGTCTCTCAAAAATAAATAAAAACATTAAAAACTTAAAAAGAAAACCTTTCATCTACCCAGGTGGATTTAAGCTGCAAGTTCCAATCACATCTGTGGGTTATGGTTCCAATGTCATTCCATTTGCAAAGCCTTTGCAGTACTATTAGGTCTGTCCGAGGTATGTACCGCCACCAAAGATCCGGGACCTTGACTGTATTTATCCTGCCTTCCCCTTCACAGAGTCTGCCACGGACAGTGCAGGGGGAGGTGTAGGCATGGGCCGCTTAGCGATTTGTCCAGGAGTCGGTGAATAACTTTCTGAGGTTTCTTTTCCAGGTCCTGCCTCTTCACAAGCTCTCAGATACTTTCGTGTTTCGTGGGTATCTCTTTTTCAATCCTCTGGGGTCAGAAAACTGAAGCTTTACGGATCTAGCTCTGCCACACACTGGGCTGAGGCAGAAGGGAAGAAAGAACAAGAAAAGAGGCACTTTTTCTTGCGCTGACTCTGAGTGTTAGTAGACCCCTTTCCTTTCCTTCAAGCCTGAGCAAGGGGCATGTCCTGGCGCGTTCTCTGCATCAGGGACTATTCCAGTGCCCGGCTGTGCGGCAGTGAGGGGCTACGGGAAGGAAAACAAAATTGTTTGAGGGTACTTCAGACTGTGTTCTTTCCCCCCAATCTATCGTTTCTTTCTCAGAGTCCTCAAATAGCTGATTCATGCATTCTGTCTACATTTTGTAGCTGCATTCAGTGAGAGAGACAGGGTAGAGTGTGCCTTGCTATTTTACTGGGTCCAGAATTCCTTCATCCCTTTTGTCTTTTTTTTTTTTTTAAGTTTATTTATTTATTTTGAGAGAGAAAAAGCAAGCGTTCGTAGGGAAGGGACTGACAGAGAGGGAGACACAGAATCTGAAGCAGGCTCCAGGCTCCGAGCTGTCAGCACAGAGCCTGATGTGGGGCTTGAACTTATGAACCGTGAGATCATGCTCTGAGCTGAAGTCGAACACTTAACTGACTGAGCCACTCAGGTGCCCCTCCCTTTTGTATTTTAAACATTTGTTGACATTTGACACATTTATTTACAGGTGTTTCTTGTTGGTTTTCTTTATCTCCATGAACTTACACTTCTATTTAAAAATTTTGTTTTTACAATTTTAGTATGATCTTAAGAGAGAAAGGCGGTGGTCAGTTCTCTATCTTCCTGTCATGAAATCTAATAAAATTCTGCCCTATGCAAACTTTGACCACCTTTCCTTGCTTTTCTTGATTAGTATGACTGCATTTCTTCGTTCCATTTTAAGCTTTTAGGGTTTTATTTTTGTTTGCTTTTTGGTAATGGGGTGCTATTGGAAGAAAGAATTTGAAAAGAATTGATTGTAAATCTGTATTTTGTTTTGTCAGCTTGTTTAAAATAGAGCTTTTCTCCCATTTTAGAAGATGTACATACATATATCTGATAACTGATAAAGGAGACATCAGGTTTCCCCCTTTCTTTATGTTGACCTAATAAAATTATTTTTTACGAGTCTATGGATTTATTTTGAGAAAGAGAGGAAGCTCAAGTGGGGGTGGGGCAGAGAGAGCCGGGACCCCAGGCAGGGAGTCTGACAGCAAGAAGCTCCACTCTGGGCTCAGTCTCACAAACCATGAGGTCATGACCTGAGCCGAAATCAAGAGTCAGATGCTTAACCGACTGAGCCACTCAGGTGCCTTCAAAGTATTTTAATTTGTTTATACTGTGACAAAAAACACTTTGCAGTTTTATATTGCTTTCATACCTTAACATTAGTTCTTTAGTACCATTTGATCATTGCAGGTTTTCCTGCTTGTTACGCATCAACATCTACCGTGGGGTGTTTTTTTTTTTTGAGAATAATTCTTTTTATTTCATTTTCTTTGGAACTTTTGCTGCCCATCTTTACTAATTATTTAACCATTTTGAGGCATGTCTGTGGAATTGTGACGCTTTTGCTGGATGGAAAAATCTGTTTGTTTCTAGACTAGTCATTAGCCAAAATAGTTTAAGAATAGTTTCATCTTCCCTACCGACTTCATGAGATAAAGGAGAAATTGGATCTTGGAACTAGATTTTATCCATAGGTACTTTTAACTTGCACTTTTTATTAACAAAACTAATGTGGAAGTGAAGTGTTTTCTGTTGCCGATTTAACTTCTTTAATTAAAAATGAAAGTTATAAAGTAATAGTGCCGTGGGTGAAGCTCTAATGTCATCAGAATGGGGAAAATGGGTTTAAAATGGAAACTGTTGGCATGGTGGTGACTCTATAGCACTGCATCAGGAGTTTTGACACTTTATTTAATGAAAAATGGATACCAATGCCTTAAACTCCTCCAGTATTACCTTCAAAAAAATTATAAAACTATAAAGAGGCATAACTATGAGAAAAGCACTGATGAAAGCCGAGGGTGCCCTGGGAAGGTGGGAGTTTGAGAGATGAAAGCGTGAACAGTCAGGGTTTCAGACTCTAAAGGAATGTGTATCCCGTTCTTAAATGAGGTCAGCAAAGCAGACCCCCCTCGCTCTCACCAGCCCCGTTCAGGTGCCCAGGGTCGGAGGCAAACGCCACTCGGGAACGCGCCCAGCCTGATTACGAAGTCCCAGTGAGAAACCACGGCTTACGGTCCTCCCGCCAGCTGGGGCGGCTTTCCGAGTTAATTGTTTTTTTCTTGAGTAAAAAGCAAGTACCCAGAAACATGTTTTTTATGGAGTCCTAAGACCCTCCTCTCCAATTTTCAATTATATAGGAAATGATCTCTTCAAACAATAGCTTCACATTCACCAGCCCCTCAACCCATTGGGATTAGCCTGTCACGTCTGTGTGGTCCACTCAGAATTTTTGCTGTTTTGTAGAATGATGTTCCTTTCCCCCCAGAAAAGAAGCCAAGTGCTATACCAGACATGTCATTTTACAAAATATTAATAGATTTTCCCAATATCAGTATTATACACAGACGTATTTCAGGCATACAAAACGTTACATCTACAAAGACTTTAAAAATGTCCTCAGCTCAGGCCTCACAGTACAAGTGTAATAGTCAAACTAAATTAATTTCACGGTAATTTATCATCCCTAAAATTTAACGTGGGAGAGGCGAAGGGTCTTGCAGTCAACTCTCTTCCCCGTGTCTTCCAACCAGCACCGAATGCTGAGATTTCGCGGCGTCTGTGACGCTCGTCGGGCATTTCCTCTCCACGGAGCCCACAGGCCGGTCCTTCTTGGGGCACCGGATCGAGTCTGTAGATGTTGAGCCTCAACAACACAGACGCTTTAGGAAGATTTGATTTCTAGATGAATCCACTGTGGCTGACAGAGAGGGCCTTTCCAGGGCACCAGCCACCAGCCGGAGTGGCTGCCCCTGGGCAAGCAGGACTGCCACCCTGCGCTGGCCTGCGGGGCCCGGAGAGCCCGAGGCAGCACTTCCCTCTCAAATCAGACCCCTGGGTCAGCCTGCCATGTGGCGGGAAGGGGGCTCTGGGGCGACCTTCATCCAGCAGAGCAGGCCGCACGCACAGCTGGAAGCAGACTGTATCCTTGTTTCCAAGGGTCACCAACCGTTCAAGCCCCCGCTGTTCCCTGTATCACTTCACAGGCTGAACTGGCAGGGAATGGTCCCCCTGACACTGTCTTCCAGGGACAGCTGGAAAATGGTCTCCAACCATTTCACCTGGAAATCTCCAAAGAGGACACACAGGCCCTGTTGACATTGTTGTGTTTTCAGTAGCTTTGTGGATTCGTCTCTGGTATATTTTTCCAGGACTATGCCGTTCTTCATTTTCCCCAAGTGATTCATTAGTATTTTTCCTGTTGCAAAGGGTTATCATTAAATATCCAAATTAATAGTCAAGGAAGCATCCAAATTTAGGGCAGTGCTTTTTTTTTTCCTACAGGAAACTGGGTTAGTTGCTTTCTTTTCTAACAAAACCTCATTTTGCTGGGTTTTTAATTTTTTTGTTTTTGAGACAGCTTTATTGTTTTTGTCTGTTTATAAAAGGAAATACATACTCTTTGCAAAATCTTAAGAAAATCCTGAGAAATAGAAAGGTTAGCAAAGGCTACCCATAATTCCACTTCCTGGAGACAGTCTCTCTTCCCATTTAATTTAAATCCCTTTTTAGGTAACTAGAAGTAGAGCTATGTGTGTGGTCCATAACTACCCTCCCCTTAAAGCCCTCACAACTCCTTGTCCCTTCTCCTCCCCCAATGCCACACGAACGTGGCCCTACTTTAATTATAGGACCACAAACTTTAAGTGGGCCCTACACACAGCTCAGCAGCTGAATCCACTTCCCCAGCTGGGTCCTATCACCACTCTCTGACCACTGTTTTATGCCTGTTTTTCCCTCCTCCAGTCTGAAACATTCTTTCCCTTCCTCAAGTTCAGATGGTGATCTCATTTCTTATTTCTCCTCCTTACTCCACTCTTTTCAGTTTATTCTTCTTCCCACCTGATTCATGAGGTAAAGCAGGAGGTTTGGGGGGATGGCAAGATGAAGGGGGATGACAAGATGTGACCTCATTGGGCAGACCTTGCTGTAACTGAGAGAATCTGGTGCAGAGGGTCTAACGAAGGAAAAGCTAGTGTGTGTGCAGGCCATTGCTACATCAGAAGCTGTGTGTTGGGTGGGGAGGGGGCAGCCACTGCAGGCAGGCCTGGGGGCAGGCGCTCTGGGCCGTCATGGGGCAGCTCAGGGCTCCTCTCTGGAGAGAGGGGGAGCCCCCATTAGTTGGGCGCCAGTTGCTCCTTCCGCAGACGGTGAGGTTTCTCCCCTCCCATTAGAACTCCACATTGATGCCTATGGCCACACCACCCTGAACACACCCGATCTCGTCTGATCTCGAAAGCTAAGCAGGGTCAGACCTGGTTAGTACTTGGAAGGGAGAACCCCACATTGATGTCAGGGCCCATATTCAGGTCCCTCTGAAGGTGGTCTCTGCCATTGTTCTGTTTATGTGGGTGTGTTTTGGTTTAGCATAGTTATTCTTCATTCTGTCTAAAATGTGTTGCTAATAAAATATAGATTAGAACTAGGCAAATTTTTTCTTTTGGAATATCAAGTCAAATATTTCTTTGGTGATTAAAAAATTTTTTATTAAGATATAATTGACATCAACATTATATTAGCTTCAGGTGTATAACATAATGATTTGATATTTGTATATATTGTGAAATGATCACCACAATAAATCTAATTAACGTCTGTCACACAGCTATGGAATTGTTTTCCTTGTGATGAGAACTTTTAACAAGGTTCGAGGATGCGATACACTATTAACTGTAGCTGTAGTCTCTGTGCTCTATACTACATCCCCATGACTTATTGATTTTATGACTAGAGATTTGTTCTTTTGACTCCCTTCAACCGGTTTCCTCATCCCACACTTCCTGTCTCTGGCGACCACTAATCTGTTCTCTATATCTATGGGGGTTTTTTGTTTTTTGTTTTTGTTTTTCTTTACATTCCACATAGAAGTGAGATCAGAGATCATATATTTGCTTTTCTGTCTGACTTATTTGATTTCACATGCTGCCTTCAAGCTCCATGTGTCCCAGATGGCAAGATTTCATGCTTTTCAATGGCTGACTAATACTCCACTGTGTGTAGGTATACTGCGTCTTCTTTACCCACTCATCCACTGATGGTCATTTAGGTTGCTTCCACATCTGAGCAATTATAAATAATGCTGCATTGAACATGGGGGTGCAAATATCTTTTTGAGTTAGTGTTTTCATTTCCTTGGATCTGAGTTTTTGAGGAAACCCCCTACTGTTTTCCATAGTGGCTGCACCAATTTACATTCCCACCACCCGTGCATGAGGGTTTCCTTTTCGCCACATCCTTGCCAGTGTTTGTCATTTCTTGTATGTTCAAGTCAAATATTTTTAATTTTTTTCTTTACATCACTCTTTAGGCCCCAAGTACATCAGCCCATGCTAAACAACACAAATGGAGAGAATCCCATCATGTGTTGCTGGCATGTTTTTGTCATAGTTGTGTAACGATCCGTTAGCAATTAAGGATTGATTTCTTTGTCTAAGAGATTTGGGGACTGAAAGCTTGGCACTGCAGGGCATTTTGGGTTCCAGGATACACATTTCTTTCTCGGCTTCATAGTGGGTGCTTCCCTGGGAGATGAGTTGGCCTCCTGGAAAGAAAAGATTTGGGGGCATGGAATCACACAGAGGCCTGAGGAGTGTGGGGGGGGACTCAGTGTAGGATATCTCGAATACTTAAAAAAGAATAGAAACTTATTTTTAAACTTAAGAGTTAGCAATATTATAAGTAAAGTAGGTGGATTTTTTTAAACCTACAGTAGATTTTATTTAAAACTGAATACGTAACAGCTTATCGGGTAAGCCTAAAGGCTTGAAATCACACGTCAATGAATTTAGGCCTTGCGTTTTTGACACCTCGGCTCCTTTTCTCCTTCCTCTGCTATTTTTTAACTTGCTGCAACAGATGAGGGGCTCTTAAACCATCTGTTAACCTTTTCTTTCTCCTTTTTTAACCATGTAGAGTCGCTCCAGGCAAGAAGACCCAGAGCCATCAACATTGAAACAAAAAGCAAAGGAGGTGAGCATGGCTAGAGATCATTGGGTTTGACATTTCAAGGCTGGAGCCTATTAATTTTTTATGTCCTGCTACTTGTATATCGTTAATAAAAATCTGACGAAAAACTTTTTAGGATGTATTTGTTGCTTTGGCTTTGATCTTAATGTTTGCAAACTAATACATTAATACATGTGAAGCCTTAAGGAGTTTTTCTAAGAGAATATTTCCATACATTATATTTTCATTTCCATTTTAGGTAGCTGAGCCTCTGTGGGGCTGTTGACGGCAGAGGCATTCGGTTTTGGTGGGAAATGTAGCTTTTCGCCTGCCATTAAATGTTATTTGTTAGACACAGGAAACCTTATCATCAATATTTCACCTAAATCCACTTCTGTAGGAGCCCACACTTCTAAGATGTGTTGCCATTTCAAATTCTTCATTTTGAAACGATACGGGAAACCCCATTCGGTTATTTGCAATAGTAAAACTGGTCCCAAATCGTCTCAGCAGAGGGCTTGCTGTCTAGTTATTAAAATTTCACTTGGGTTAGACTATAGAGATCAGCTCAGCTGAATGTCATTATCTTTGCTCTCTTTAAGGGACCAGTTCCCTGGCAGTGGCATATGCAGCTAATTGAGTTGCAGAACTCAGATGTCTAGAAACAGAAGTCATGCCAGCTAAAGCATGTCATTTTGTTCCCTATATGTTATGTGGGCATCCCCAGATGCAAAATGTAGCCATGGCATGACAAAATGCTCACAAAAAACTCAACCGCATTGGAGATTTGTGGGTCTAATGACGAATTAGATTATATTTGAAATATGGCTTTATAGAAATAAGTAGATATGAAACTTGAGTTAATCCTTAGTACAAAATGATGGCTAACCCAATTGTGAGCATTTTTCCGTGACACATGGGCGAATGGGCTGTTGAAATGGCTTCTGGAGTTTGTGCTTTACTCAAAGACTAAAATTCTTTGAATATTTATGATTTATGTTGAGTGTAATACAACCTTCAGTAGTTTTCACCTTTTTATCCTTGTGAGTAATATTTGAAATGCTCATCCTTTTCTGATTTATGAGTGGTGAATTATTCAGATAAATGTTAAGTACCTTTTCCTTAGAGGATAGGGAATGGAAAAAAGTATACTATAGAAGAAAGCAAAATTAATTCACTGTAGTGACCAAAGAACCACGGATCAGATTGATTGTTATGAAATTTCTTTTACTATTGTTCCAAAAAAGATGAAATCACTATAAATATGGGGTTTTTTTTAGATCCACTAGAGGGAGTAATGCTGTACAGATGTGCATTTTTTAATGAAAAAGATTTGTTTGTCATTGAGTTAACAAATACATTTGTGCTAATAGTATTATCAAAACTCAACAGCTGTGATATTTAATGTCTTGCTCTTTATTTATGAACATTTATAGGTGGCTGATTTAAACTTGAAACCAGCTTTTCAGTGGCAGAGGGGAGTAGCTTTGTACTTCTACACATCTGTCCTACTTCTTTCTGTCCCTTCTAATGTAATTCCTTAATTTTCTAATTCTGCTTACTTTCCCAAGGCAATTTTGATATGCAAATGAGCTTTAGCATTTTAAAAAGGGGAAGCTTTTGAGATTTTGACTTTCATTTTTTAGAGATTATATGTTTGGTACAGTAGCCTCACAACAGGGAGTAAATGATTACAACTTTATTTCTATCGTTGCTTTTGAGAGCAAGTCTTTTGACTTGAGACCCTGCTCTCAGACTCCCAGGGGTCTCCCTGACCAGTGCTCTGGGTGGGGTGTGAGGGTGGGGGTGTGGAGGTGGGTGTGGGGGTTGGAAGAGTATAAATGATACCCTCCCAAACAGGAGATTTCTTCTCATGTTTTTTCTATGAAATAATGATACTAGGGAGCTTCAAATTTGAATGTTTTCTTTCCCAAAACTTAAACAATTTAAAGTAATCCATACACCTGCGTTTACAAATTGCAAGAAGTACTGAAGGGCTTAAAATGAAAAGCACACCGCCAGGCTCCTCCTCTCTCCTTGTGTCACTCATCGGGCAATCACCTTATAAAATAATATTTTGGGGGCACTTGGGTGGCTTAGTAGGTGAAGCGTTCTACACTTGATTTCAGCTCAGCTCATGATCTCCTCAAGGAGATAGAGCCCTGTGTCAGGCTCTGCATTGGGTGTGGAGAAGAGTCTCTCTCTCCCTCTGCTCATCCCCCATTTGTGCTGTCTCAAAAAATAAATGAATAAAATAAAATTTTTACTGAGGCAAAATTTACATACAGGGAAACGCACAGTTAAAAGTCTTCAGATAATTTGGTGTTGATTAATTGGTATAGTTGTGTAACTACCACCATACTCAAGATCCAGATCATTTTTTATCAACCCTAGAAAATCCTCTCATGCCTCTTCCTGTCAAAATTTATTCACCATAGGGACTCTTAGCATGACCACTGGTTAGAGTGATTGTTATCGAAATTTCTTTTACTGTTGTTTCAAAGAAAAAAAAGGTGAAATAGTTATGAGTGAGGTTATATTTTAGGTCCACTAGAGGGAGTCATGAAGTCCAGTTTACCAGTGTTTTTCTTTGATCTCTTATGCTTTTAATGTCATATCTAGGAAATTGTTGCCCCAACCAGGGTTACTATGACTTACTCATGTGCTTTCTTCTAAGAGTTTTATGATTTTAGTTCATACATTTAGGCCTTGAACCATTCTAAGCTAAATTTTGTGTCCAACTGTATCCTCGTGCGTGTGCCATTTGTTGAGAAGACTGTTCTCTTCCCCATTGAATTATCTTGGTACCCTTCTGGGAAGTCAGTTGACCATGAATGTAAAGGTTTAATTTTGGACTCTTAATTCTCTTTCAACATCCATTTTACAGCGGTACCACACTGTCTCCGTCACAGTAGCTTTGTAGAGCGTGTTGACACTGGGACATGTAAGTTCTCCAGCGTCGTGCTTCTTCCACATTGCTTAGCTCTTCTATGCCTTTGTATTTCCAAATGAATTTTATTTCTGTTTGTTTTTTGAATTTTTTTTTATTTTTGAGAGACAGAGACAGCACAAGCAGGGGAGGGTCAGAGAGAGAAGGAGACACAGAATCGGAAACAGGCTCCAGGCTCTGAGCTAGCAGTCAGCACAGAGCCCGATGCGGGGCTCAAACCCATGAACTGTGAGATCATGACCTGAGCCGAAGCTGGACACTCAACTGACTGAGCCACACAGGTGCCCCTGTATTTTCAAATGAATTTTTGATCAGCTTGTCAATTTCAAAGAGAAGAGGAAAGAGAAGAGAAGAAAAGAAAAAAGAAAAGACAAGAAAAGAAACCATCTGTGGTTTTAGTAGGGATTACAAGGAGTCTTAGATCAATTGGTAGAAATGAGTCCTTCTAATCCACTCAGATGTGATTGTCTCTCCATTTGTTTAGATCTACTTTAATTTCTTCCAGGAAAGTTTTGTAGTTTTCAGAGTATGAGTTTCACACTTTTGCTAAATTTATTCCTAAATATTTAGTTCTTTTTGATACTGTTATAAATGGAACTGCTTGCTTAATTTGATTTCAGATGTTCATTGCTAATGTATGGAAATACAGTTGATTACAGTTGATTTTTGTATGTTGATCTCATATCCTGCAAAATTGCTGCACTCACTTATTGGTTGTAGTCCAACCAATTTTTTTTTAATGTGGATTCCTTAGGATTTTTTATATACAAGATTACGTTGTCTGAGAATCAAGATAGTTGTATTTCTGCCTTTTCAGCCTGGATGCCTTCCGCTCTGTTTCTGGCCAGAGCCTCCAGTGCGATGTTGAAAAGAGGTGGTAAGACTGGTCCTCCTTGTGTTGCTGACAATCTCAGGAGGAAAGCACTCAGCCATTTGGTTAGCAGAGACTTTCAATTTTTATAAAGTGCGTACTATCAATTTTTTTCCTTTACAGTTAATGCTTTTTATATTCTAAGAAGTTTTTGCCTATATTTGTTCTGTACCCTAATCCCATCTGGGAAACAGTTTCCCATGCCAACGAGCAATACTTTGATACCAGCTGACTGTCTTACAGTTCAACTCAATTTTAACACTCTCCCCGGAAATAGCATCAGATTCCAAAGACTAAGGGCTCTGGTCCCATAAGACTGCCTTCCAGTTGAGATGCCAATCTTAAACCCAAGTTACCTACCTATGTGTCTGACTGGCCCCAGGAGCTACAGGTTAGAGGTTCCCATGACCCCTCCTTGGGTGATTAATTTGCTAGAGCAGTTCACAGAACTCAAGAAACACATTTACTTACTAGATTACCAGTTTATTACAAACAGTATTAAAAGATATGAATCAATAGTCAGATGAAGAGATACATAGGGTGAAATCCTGAACAAAGGAGTTTCTGTCCTCCTGGAAGTTGGGTCTGGCATAGTAGCGTGTGGAAGCATTCTTGTTTTCCAATCTTGAAGCTCTAAGAATCCCGTCCTTTTGAGTTTTTATAGAAGCTTCATTATGCAGGCATGATTGATTAAATCGTTGGCCATTGGTGATTGATGTAACCTCCTTCCCCTGAAGTTAGGGGTTTGAACTGAAAGTTCCAACCCTCTAATCATGTGGTTAGTTCTCCTAATAATCAGCCCCCATCCTTGGGTTCTTCCCCCAAGTTACCTCAGTAACAAAAGAGACCTCTTTATCACTGTAATCACAGGAAATTCCAAGGGTTTTAGGAGCTCTGTGTCAGAGATTTGGATGAAAACCAAATATAATTTATTAAATATAATATAATATATAAATTATTGTATACTTTCATTTAATTTATATATTATATTATCTAACATAATATGATATAAATATAAATATAATTTATTATGCTGTCACAGTCTACCTCAAGATTACGGAGATTTTCTCCTTTGTTTTCTGTAGCGTTTTGTAGTTTATCTTACAAGTTTAGGTTCACAATCCATTTCAGATTAATTTTTGTGTAGTTGTCAATTTCTTCCTCTGTGTCTATCAGTGTCACTTCATGTGTTTTGAAGCTCTGTTATTAGGTGCATACATATTTAAGATAGTTATGTCTTCCTGACGAGTTGCTGCTTTATCATTATGAAATATTCCATTCTATCTCTAGTAATATTCTTTGTCTTGAAGTCTACTTTCCTGATATTAAAATAGTCATAGCAGCCTTCTTACGCTTACTGTTAGCATGGTATATATTTCCCCACACTTTTATTTTTGGTTGCACTTTATTTTATATTTAAAGTACATCTTTTATAGGTAGCATATAGTTGAGGATTGCTTTTGTCTAATGTCTTACATTCTTTGCCATTTAATTGAAGTGTATATTTTATTTACATTTAATGCAATTATTGGTTTGGTTGAGTTTAGGTCTACCATCTTGTTGTTTATCTTGCTTTTTCTTTTAGCCATCATTCCTTTAATCCTTTTATCTTGCCTTCTTTTGGATTAATTGAATGTTTTCCAGATTTCATTTTATTTTCCCCTATTGGCTTTTTAGTTAGTCCTATTTTCGTTATATATTAGAGGGATTTTTAATGTTAGTAATTTTTTAACATTTATTTATTACTGATAAATAGAGATAGACAGAGCATGAGCATGGGAGGGGCAGAAAGAGGAGGAGACACAGAATCTGAAGAAGACTCCAGGCTCTGAGCTGTTAGCACAGAACCCAATGCAGGGCTTGAACTCATAAACCATGAGATCATGACCTGAGCCCCAATCGGATGCCCAACTGACTGAGCCACCTAGGTGCCCTAAGGTTAGTATTATATATCTGTAACTTATCAAATCCTATTTAAAATTATTTTGGGGGCACCTGGGTGGCTTAGTCTGTTAAGTGTCTGACTCTTGATTTCAGCTCAGGTCATAATCTTACAGTTTGTGAGTTCAAGCCTTGTGTCTGATTCTGCACTGAGGGTGTGGAGCCTGCTTGGGATTCTGTCTCCCTCTCTCTGCTCTTCCCCTGCTCATTCTCTCTCTCTCTCTCTCTCTCTCTCTCTCTCTCTCTCTCTGTCTCTGTCTCTCTCAAGATAAATAAAAATAAACTTAAAAAATTGTATTGTACCTCTGTTCACGTAATACTTCACATCTAGCACATCTCATTTCACACCTTATACCCATGTCAGTTCATAATTCACACTTCACAAAAGTAACAACCTCAAAACAGAATAATTTCATTTATATACTCTTCTACCCTATCCTATATGCCTTTGTTGTTATATCTTTTATTTCTACATACTTTATAAGGCCCATATTACAGTGCTATTATTTGCTTTAAATAGTTTTTATTTTTATAATTTTTAATGTTTATTTATTTTGAGAGAGAGAGATCACATGCATGTGAACAGGGGAGGTGCAGAGAGAGAGAGAGAGAGAGAGAGAGAGAGAGAGAAAAGAAGAGAGAGAGAAAAGAAGAGAGAGAGAATCCCTGGCAAGTTTTGCTCCATCAGATTGAGCCCTGAAGCTGGGCTCAATCTGCAACCCCTGGGATCATGACCTGAGCCAAAATCAAGAGTCAGACACTTAACTGACTGAGCCACTCAGGCATCTCTGAACAGTTTTGAAAGTAAATAGGGGAATAAAAAAGTCTTGTATGTTTACAAAGTAATTTGCCATTTCTAGTGTTCTGTATGCTTTACTGAGATTCAGGTTTCCATCTGGTATCATTTTTCTTTAGCCCAAAGAACACCCTTCAGTATTACTTGTGCTACGAGTCTAATGACAAATAATTTTAGCTTTCATTTATCTGAAAATATCTTTATTTCATCTCATTTTTGGAGGATATTTTCACTGAATATGGAATTGAGTGTTGACAGCATTTTTCTTCAACATTTTAGAGACGTCATTCCATTATTTCTCACCTCCATTATTTCTAGTGAGACATCCGTGAAAAATCTTATGTTTGTACACCATGTGGATATGTCTCTTTCCCTTCTCTGGCTGCTTTCAACATTTTCTTTCTATCTTTAGCTTCTGGAAATTTAATTATGAGCAACTGTATTCATTCTCCTTGCTAGATGCTGAGCTTCTTGAACCTTTAAGTTTTGTTTTTGTTTTTGCTTTTGTTTTTGTTTTCTTTGCTTGTTTGTTTTTGTTTGACTAAACTTGGGGAATTTTTGGTCATTGTTTTATTAATATTGTTCTGCTCCTCACTGTCTCCTTTTAGGACTTCAATAGTACGTATTGTTAGACCACTTGATATTATCTTTGAGTTCACTGAGACTTTTTTTTCCCCTTTACATTTTATCTCTGTTTTTTTATCTGGAAAGTTTCTATTGCTCCATTTTAAGATGTGCTTACCTCCATTCTGCCGTATCGAATTTATTGTTAGCTTATTCAGATGTACTTTTCAGTCCTAACATTTCTGTCAAGTTCCCTTTCTCTGCTGAAATTTCTTTTAATTCTTTGAATCTCTTATAACAGTTGTTTTAAAGTCCTTGTCTACTAATTTCGACATCTGGTTCATCTTGGGATCTACTTTTACTGAATGGAGCTTTTCTTCCATAACTGTTAGTCACATTTTATAGTTTCCTTGTATGTCTAGTTTCTTTTTTAATTGTATACCCAACATTTTCTGTGATATGTTGTAGAAACTCTGGATTCTGTTATGGTTCTTTACAGAGTGTTTCTTTTTTGTTCTATCAAACAGGCTAATTAGTGGTCAAGTGGTCAGTTACCTTGAATTTAAGGTTGTTTTCTTTTCTTAGGATAACACTTTGGCAGGGTGAATGTGTTTCAGTTTTCCCCTTTGTCTTATGGTAAATTCTTTGTCTTGGGACACAGCCTTCTAAAGTAGGATCCTTCTGTGGGTTTAATGGGAAGCCCAGTGTTTATCAAGTTTCCCTGACTCAGGAGGATTCCAAATCCAAACCATCTCCCCTGCAGTGGGTGACAGCTGGAATCTCTGTTCAATTTTTCCGGTCTTCTAGCTGCTGCTTTCCAGAAGGATTCTCAGAATTTAGGGCCAGCTAAGGGCTTGAGGGAAGTTTATACACAAATGTGGTGACTCCCCATTCTGTGGCCCCTTTTTTAACCCCTGGCTTTTCCCCCTTCAATTTCCCCTTCTCTGGCTACGGGAAGCCCTAACACGTCAAGCCGGCCCAGACTTTCTATCTCGGTTCTAGATGCTCCTCTTGTGCAGACTACAGAGTGACTCTGGGGAAAATGACTAAGAATATAGATCTTACCCATGCAATTCCCTTCTTTCAAGGGTTGAATTCTCTGCTCTTTATGCCTGTTTTGGGTTAGTTTCTAGTGCCTTCAAATAGCTTTTAAAGATATTTTGTCCAAGGTTTGTCATTATTATCTACAGTAGTGGTAGTCCTATACAGTGTGGTTGTTTATTATTGAACACACGACTTCACAGCAATTGTGTTTAATCATTTCTACTACAAGGACTTCTGAGATTATCTCCACACTGTAAATACTATGCTTATAGTTATGTTTCTGAATGTCTTATCTTCAGAATGATCCTGTGGATTTATGTTGTATTAGATAAAATGTAGTGGATATTTCTTTTGCCTCCTCACACCAAATGGTTACATTACTATTTTTTGTTATTTTAACTGATACCTATGCAACTGGACATATTCTTAGGGGAGCCTAGTTGGCTCAGTTGGTTGAATATCTGACTCTTGATTCCAGCTTAGGTCATGATCCCACAGTTGTGGGACTAAATTCCATGTTGGGCTCCATGCCAAGTATGGAACCTCCTTAAGATTTTCTCTCTCCCTGCTGCTGTCCCTTTCCCCTGCTCATGTGCACTCTCTCCCTCTTAAAAAACAAAAGGAAAGGAAGGAAGGAAGAGAGAGAAAGAACCTTCTTAAACTTACATTTCTCATTTCATCATCTCTGGCTAGCATCTTGATTTTCCATGTAAAAAATAAAAATATTAGCACTCTTAACCTTTCTTCCCCCTCTCTCTTCTTCTTATTTTTTGCCTTCTCACCCCCCTCAACTTCTGTGAATTGGGCCTTTATTTTTGCATTGCTAAGCACAATGTCATTTCATTTCTATCATAGAAACACAATCATGGCTTCTCTGACTTGCTTATGGCTTGATTCAACATTTATTAATGTAACAAATAATCATTGTGGACCTACCATGAGCCAGTCCCTGTCCTTGGAGCTGGGGAAAGAACAGTGAATACAATCGTTTAAAAAACAACAACAACAACAAAACCCTGCCCTAGTAGAACATGCTTTCTAGTCAGGGGGACAGAAAATAAAAAGATGAAGAAGTAGAACATTTAGTATGCTAGTTGTGCTTAGGAGAAAAATTAAGCTATATGGTGTGTGTGTGTTTTATACTTTAGATAGAAAGGTGATATTTGAGTGAATTCCTGAAGAGAGCAAGCATGAGGATATCTGGGGAAGCAGAGTTGTAGACAGTAAGCCATGTACATCATAAAGAGCAAATATTATTTGTTTTGGAGCTAAGACTATGATTACGTTCCTTTTCCGTGATTCCAGTGACCTTGCTCTGGTGCTACTCACAGAAGAATGCTCAAAAGAATTTGCCCTTACACTTGACTAATTGCTCATGGTCACGTCATGTTTTCATCTACATTATATTTAGATCGTGCTTTTCTGGTGTATTTATCCCCAACCCCCCGCTGCTTCCATTTCCTTATTCTTCATGAAAGAAAAACATTTTTTATTCATTATATTACTTGTATCTTCTAGGTCATTTTCTCCACGACTCAGAATTTATCCCATTCTTCTTTCAAGTCTGCTGACTTCTATTCAAATCGGCCTTGATTTCACAATATTTTGTTTTGACTTTATGGTGTTAGTTTTAGTTATGCTGTTATTTTTCTTAGAGTTTATGGTGTTAATTTTGGTTTTGCTGTTAATGTTTCCTAGAGTTTGTTATCTTTCCTTTTTCTTTTCTTCTCTTTTCTCTTCTTTTCTCTCCCTCTCTCTCTCTCTCTCTGCCTTGCATTCTGTGATTTTTCACATTCTGTGATTATAAAGCCTGATCAGATTCTCCAGTGGAGGGTGAGGCCACAGGATTACTCCTCCGACTTTCTCCACGCGCGGCTGCCCGGGGCTGGCTGAGTCCCTTACGAGAGGCCACAGCTTTCAGCAGGCGGCCCTGCTCACAAAGCCCTCTGGTTCCGGACGGCGCCCAGATTCCCAGTCTTACTGGAGGAAGGGCACTGCTCCTCCTCTGTGGTTTACCTACACCCTGCCCACCCCTTTGTAATAATCTCTTTATTAAACCCTCCTGGACTGATCCTGTTCGAGTGTGCTTTTGTTCCCAGGTCCCGGGCTCTCTGCGTGATGCAAAGAAAACATAAATCATATACGCCTCACCCACTCTATGGCCAGAGAATCTTAGCTTTTAAAGCACACACTTTTCCATCTGACTTCATTTATTTATTTATTCGGTACCGAACTAAAACTTTCAGCTCCTAATCCTCTCTTAGCGCTCTGGTTCGCTACTTGTCAGGGAGTCCTGGTGTCTCCTTATAATTTCACCATACTTTTTGGTCATGGGGGCCTTTAGAGAGCAGGCTTCCCATTCGAAATGTTGTAGCTAGCACTGAACTGGATGGAATTATCCAGGCACACCCTTGAGTGTGGGTCTTGGAAACGTTGTGGCTTACAATGTAGGCGCCCCCTCTGGGCGGCGATGTCTTTTTCCCGACCACTGACCCTGCAGGCCTGGTCTCAAGTTGTGTCTCTTTCAGCTCCAAGGACCTCAGGAATCATTTGTGGGCACATGTGCCCCCTCCTCCAGACTGGCGTCCCTAATGGCAGCGCCTGTGTCCTTGTTAAGTTTGCATCGCCAGCAGCCGGCCCAGAGGCCGCCTGCGGCAGGAGGGAAGCCGTCCTTCGGAGCCATAACACCACAGCCCAGCTGGGCATCTTCTCTGCCCCCGTCCGGTTCTGCTCCACAAATAAATGACTGGGGGCTCCGAGACCGCTATGCAGGGTATTCATCTCAGTCTCTAGACCCCCGTGTAAAAGAAATGAAGCTTCCCTTTATTTCCTTTAAACCAAAATAAATTGAATTCTGAATTCCCACATGACTGGCTTGGAGGGAAATTTGATCCTATTCATCCTGGGGAGTGGGAATAAAATGTCTTCCCTCCCAAGGTCGCACAAAGATCTAGGAGGTTTCTTCGGTGCCTGGACCATGTGGGAAGAGACCCATCTCCGTCTCTCAGTCACCCCAGTAGCCTCATTTCCAAGCTCCCTTGAAGGCATGGGGCTGCGCTGCCCGGATCATGAACTTGGCCCTGGGATCACAGCCAGTGCTGGGGGCCTGGGGTCCAGCGTCCAGCCTCTCAGGGCACACTGGGCTTGTACCTCCCAATGAGTGGTGCTCCGTCCTCTGCGCATGGCACCTGCTGACGCAGTCCCTCCCTAGATGGGCAGCTTGTGTTCTCTCTCTGTGCTTCTGGGTCCCCACAGATGTAGCCTTTCCCCTCTTGCCACTCAAGGAGCTCAGGCTTCCGGAAAACAAAAGCCAGGAAGGTTACTTCCCTTTAAGAAACTTCTGGCTATTCTTTAGGACAAAGTGTAAGTTCATTTCTCAGTGGATTTCCCCACCCTTTGCCTGGGCTGGGGATGGGCCGGGACGCTCTGGCCAGTCTGTTGTTCAATGTTTTGGACCCGCTCCCACAGCCAGGCATTTGTGCTGGTGTGTTTGCCACACCCCCTGGTGCAAAAGCTTAGACTCCTGTCTCCCAGCCTAGTTGTAAGTGGCGACTGAGTGGTTGCTGATGAATGTTCATTCCTCTCCTTTCCTTTCTCGCTCATGATATTAATTTTCCCCCCTCCTGCATAGCAGATCCTCTGGGAGGTTTCTGTCCATGGCTCCCATGTCTGGCGAGTAGCAAGGGCTCCTCAGTGTTTGTGGGCTTAAACCCACTTCCTCACCTGGGTGTCAGCTCTCAGTCCTCACCATTTTTAGGCTGCCATTTTGTCCTGGGCAGAGTGAGGAAAGATCTTCCTCCCCCTCAGGGTGCTGGATCTTGTCGCTGTGTTGGGTGGTGTCAGGGCTGGACCCACTCTTCCTTCTGCAGAAGACTCGTCCTGGGCTCCCGAGAGTCATCTCCCTCACTGCCCTGCCTCCTTGAGCGTTGTCGCATGAGTTTCTTAGTCTCCTCTGAGCTGCTGAGGGGCCAAATCTGCTAACTTAGAAATGAAGAGGATTCTGAGCTTCTGGATTCAATGAAATAGCCAATGGCTTTTTCATCACTTTTTTTGGGACAAAATAAGTATTAAATAGCAATAAATAAATATTATTATATTTAATAAGCATGTAATCAAAATATTATAGTGACAAATAATAATAGCAATAAATAATTAAAGGTAGTATAATCCATTATGGAGCATTTGAACACCACAGGTAGATATGTTTGTGGGCAGGCTGTGTATTTTCTGTCTATCCAGTAGCTTCACTTGGATGTCAAGTACACAACAGCCTGAGCCACCCTGAAGCCTGTCTCATCTCCAGGCTTGCCCAGCTCAGGACTCTATTATTGCAGCTACGCATTCTTTTTGGGATCCACTCTTTCTCACCCACACTTCTAAATCCATTAGCACCGTTTGTTGGTCCTTTCTTCAAAATCTACTCAAATCCAAGCACTTTTCACAGCTCCGCCATTCCTGTTCCAAACCACAGCTCTTGCCTGGATTACCACAGAGCCCCACTGCCCTGTCCCCTTATGGCCCAGACTCCCTATGGTCTGTTCTCTGAAAGCAGCCAGGGATGTGCGTTTCTGGCAGATGGGAGGTGCAGGGCTCGGTTTTCCTTCTGCCACAAACAAGAAGATCAGTCAAAATATATGAAACATACATTTACAGACATGAAACATGCATTTACTAATACTAACTCATACTAAATTTGTACGTATGCACAGCTCTATGAACTTTCTGTTCTCCTTCACTGGCCTGCTATCTACTCCTCCAGCAGAAAAATATTTCAATTATTGAAACTACATGATACATGTCAGTATCTGGGTAAGTTTCACCCCATTACCCTTCTTCTGCAAATTATTCTTGGCTGAATCAGGTATTTCTTTTCCCAGGTGAATTTCATAAGGATTTTAGTGGAATTGTGTTGTATTTGTAGAGTTATCTGACAATTAATCGATTTCTTTCAATACTAAAACTACTCATCCAAAAATAAAGAAAATCGCATACAGCCTTGATTGTTATAGCTATATAATAGATCTTGAACTTGGGTAGACAGATTCTTCCCATGCTTTTCTTCTTTTTTGAGTTGTTTTAACTATTCTAGTTTTTTTACCTTTCCATATAAATTTTAGAGTATGTTTGTATCTCCGAGTTTCAGACCTCAGTCAAGTTTTATTTTTTTTTGCCATATAATTCCAGCACACTTCTATTGACTATATTCCTAGACTTTAATTTTGTTTATTGTTAACTGTGAATAGAACTATTTGCCATCATATTTTAATTGAATATTGTTATTGCTTTTTATGTATTTATTTTATAACTGGCCACTTCGCAAAATTAAAAGTTCTCTTTGAGTTGATTCTGATTTCTCCTGAGACTTATCCTTTGACCCATGGAATATTTAGAAATTGGTTGTTTAGTTTTCCTATCATCCTTCCGTTATTGGTTTCTAGTTTGATCCCACTGTCATCAAGGAACTCACCCTGTATGATTTCAATTCTTTTAAATTTATTAAAGTTTGTTTCATGGCCCAGGATATGGTCTACTTGGTATGTATTCCATGGACACTTGAAAAGAATATGTATTCTGCTGTTGTTGGATGGAATATTCCATAAATGTTTAGATTCTGTTGGTTGATGGTATTGTTGCCTGTATCCTTGGTGATTTCCTTTTTAGTTTTTTTTTTTAATTTAATTTTTTTGAGAAAGACAGAGACAGTGAGAGTAAAGGAGGGGCGGAGAGAGGGGGAGAGAGAGAATCCCAAGTGGGCTCCACCGTAGAGCAGAGCCAGATGCAGGGCTTGAACTCATGAAACCGTGAGATCATGACCTGAGCTAAACCAAGAGTTGGATGCTCATCTGACTGAGCTACCCAGGCACCCC
>NC_043715.1:40271046-40347471 GCF_006229205.1 Suricata suricatta | reverse complement strand
ATGTACCCCAATATTCATAGCAGCAATGTCAACAATAGCCAAAACATGGAAAGAGCCTAAATGTCCATCAACTGATGAATGGATCAAGAAGATGTGGTATATATACACAATGGAGTACTACATGGCAATGAGAGGGAATGAAATCTGGCCATTTGTAGGAAAGTGGATGGACCTCGAGGGTGTCATGCTAAGTGAAATAAGTCAGGCGGAGAAGGACAGATACCATATGTTTGCATTCATAGGTCTAACAGGAGAAACCTAACAGAGGACCATAGGGAGGGGAAGGGGAAAAGAAAGCTGGGGAGAGAGAGGGACACAGATCAAGGGAGACTACTGAATACTGAAAACGAACCATGGACTGAAGGGGGAGGGGGACAGAGGGAGGGAGGGATGGTCATGGTGGGGGGCACTTGTGGGGAGAAGCACTGGGTGTTACATGGAAACCAATTTGACAATAAACTATCAGAAAATATTTGAGAGAGAGGTGTTGAAGTCTCAGAGTATGATTGTATTTTTTAATTAATTAGTTAGTTAATTTTAGAGAGACTGCGAGGGGGGAGAAGGGCAGAAGAGAGGGAAAATGTTAAGCAGGCTCCATGCTCAGCACAGAGACCACAGGGCTCAATCCTACAACCCTGGGATTATGACCTGAGTGGAAATCAAGAGTCAGATGCTCATGCCACTGAGCCTAGCCTCTGAGGTGCCCCTCGGTGTATAATTGTAAATTAATCTATTTATCCTTCTGTTTTTATCAGTTTTTGCCTTATATAGAGATGGTCCTGACTTATGGTGGTTCTACTTCTGATTTTTAAACTTTATGATGGTGCAAAAGGGATACACATTCAGTAGAAACCATACTTCAATTTTTGAATTTTGGTTTTCCCCCCCAGGATAGCAATGTGTAGTATGATCCTCTCTCCTGAGGCTGGGCAGCGGCAGCAAACTTCAGCTCCCAGTCCGCCACACCGTCACGAGGGTGAGCGACTGATACACTCACAACTGCTCTGTGCCCGCACAGCATTCCGGTTTTCCCTTTTAGTACAGTATTCAATAAATTACATGAAATAACGCTTTCTTATAAAACAGTCTTTGTGTTACTGTAGGATAACATAAGTATTTTGAGCATGTTTAAGGTAATCTAGGCTAAGTGATGTTGTTCGATAGGTGTTTCAAATCCGTTGTTGACCTACAATATTTTCAGCTTAGGATGAGTTTATTGGGGCATAACCCCATCATAAGTTGAGGAAGACTTGTATTTTGCAGCTCTGTTGTTTGGAGCATACACAATCAGGGTTCCTGTCTTCTAGGTGGACTGACCCATCTGTCATGTAATAAATCGCTTTTCTGGGGTGCCTGGTGGCCCAGTCAGTTAAGCGTTCGACTCTTGATTTCAGCTCAGGTCTTGCTCTCAAAATCTGTGAGTTTGAGCCCCGTGTTGGTCTCTGTACTGATGGTGTGGAGCCTGCTTGGGATTCTCTCTCTGCCCCTGTTCTCTTTCTCTCAAAATAAATAAACTTTAAAACAAAACAAAACAACCTCTTTTTCCCTGGTAATTTTTTTTCCTCTGAAGCCTACTGTATCTGATACTAATATATACACTCCTGTTTTCTTTTGAGTAAGGTTTGCATAGCTTGGCTCTTTCCATCCTTTTCCTTTAACCTATCTACATCATTGCTATAGGGTAAGTGTTTGTGTCCCCTAATCCAAACCATGTTATACCCAATCCCCAGTATGTCGGCATTTGGAAGCAGGGCTTTTGGGAGGTGTTTAGGTCATGAGGGCTGTATCTCACGGATGGGATTAGTGACCTCATAAAAAAGACCCCAGAGAGACCTTTTGCACTGTCTGCCATATGAAAACACAGTAAAAGATGACCATCCATGAACCAGGAAGTGGGCTCACACCAGATACCAAATCTATGATGCCTTGATCTTGGACTTTTCTCCCTCCAGAACAATGAGAAATAAATATTAGTTGTTAATAAGTGACCAGGCATATATAATTTTGTTATAGTAACTTGTATGGACTAAAGCAATCCTTATATTTGAAGTGAGTTTCTAATAGACAGCAAGTATAGTTGGGTCATGTTTTTCAATCCAGTCTGCCAATCTGTTTTTTAATTGGTGTATTTAGGCTGTTAATTATCAATATATCAATAAATGGAAATATATCGATAGTGCTTAAGTCTTCTATTTTATTTTTTGTTTCCTGTTTATTACTTCTGTTTTTATTTCTTTGTTTTATTTTTCCTGCCTATAGATTTTTTTAGAATTCCATTTTAATTTATCTATGGTGCTTTTCACTGTATTTCTTTGTATCTATTTCTTAGCGGTTCCTCTAGATAATGCATTATATAGACATAACTACTCATGGTTTACTGGGGTTGACATTTTACCAGTTTTTAACAATTAATTAATTTGGGGTGCCTGGGTGGCTCAGTGGGTTAAGTGTCCAACTTCAGGTCAGGTCCATGAGTTCGAGCCCCGTGTCAGGCTCTATGCTGACAGCTCAGGGCCTGGAGCCTGCTTCAGATTCTGTGTCTCCCTCTCTCTCTGCCCCTCCCCCACTCGCAATTCTCTCTCTCAAAAGTAAAATGAAAACATAAAGAACTTTTAAAATAAATAAATAAAAATTAATTGCTAATTAATTTTTAAGTGCCAGTGCAGAGCTTGAACTCACAGCCTTGCCATCAAGACCTGAGCTGAGATCAAGAGTTAGACATGTGGGGCACCTCGGTGGCTCGGTCAGTTAAGCATCTGACTCTTGACTTCGGCTTAGGCCATGATCTCACAGTTTGTGAGTTCAAGCCCCACATCAGGCTCTGTGCTTACAGTTTGGAGCCTGCTTGGGACCCTCTCTCTCTCAAAATAAATAGATAAACTTACAAAAAAAAGAGATTTAACCACCTGAGCCACCCAGGCCTCCCAACATTTTACCAGTTTGAATGAAGCACAGAAACGTTATCTCCCTTTATGTTCCTTTCCCCTTCCCCACTGCAAGTATTTATTGTGTGTACATTTATTTTTTAATGGTTATTTATTTTGAGAGAGAGAGAGAGAGAGAGCATGCAAGCGGGGGCTTGTGAGCACTGAGCCTGACATAGGTCTCTCTCACGATTGTGAGACCATGACCTGAGCTGACATCAAGAGTCTGACACTTAACCCACTGAGCCGCCCAGTCCCCCCTCTCATGTATGCATTTAGCACCTCATCAGACAGTATTATGATTTCTTTAACTGTTAGACAGAATTTGGAAAACTTAAGAGATGAAGGGAAATGTATTTAACCATATTTTATTCTTTTTATTATTCTTTCTTCTTTCCTAATGTTCCAAATTTCCTTCAATCATAGTTTCATTTCTTTTTTTTTTTTGTGGCATAATATTCAGATTTATTTAAAACACACACATACGAACAAAGCCCTAAACTGGAAGACAACATTTAGCTTGGCCACAGAAGAGACGTTTGACTCCAGTTGCTTAAAGATGGTGTGAAAACTGCCCACATACCGTGTCTTCCTTTCACTGGATGCCCGACCACCTCCGCAAAGAGCCAGTGAGCCGGCGTGGTGGATCCATGCTGAGAGCGAGCCCATAGCTTCATTTCTGTTGAGAGATCCTCCATAGCGATTCTTTGCAGGTAGTCTGTTGTCAATAAATTGTTTTAGTTATCCCTCATTTGAAAATGTCCTAGTTTCTACTTTATTCCTAAAGGATATTTTCACTGGATATAGAATTCTGGGTCAACAGTCCTTTTCTTTCAGCACTTGAAAATTGTTATACCACTTCCTTCTGATCTCCATGGTTTCTGATGAGAAGTCTGCAGTCATCCAAATTTCTCTTAACTGTAATTAAAATACTGTTGTTCTCTCACTGCTTTGAAGATCTATTCTTTGCCCTTAGCTCTAAGAAGTTTGACAGCTATGTGTTTTGGCCTGGATTTATTTGGATTTATCTTACTTAGCAAATGGATCAGAAACGCTCTTTGATCTATAGGTCTGTCTTTGCCAAGTTGGAGGAAATTTGAACCATGATATCTTTGAATACTTTTTGGGCACACCTTCTTTCCCCTCTCCTTCTGGGACTTTGATGGCATGAATATTAAATCTTTTGTTATAGTTCCACAGGCTCCTGAGGTTCTTTTTATTTATTTATTTATTTATTTATTTATTTATTTATTTATTTAATTTATTAAAGTCTGCTTTCTCTCTGTTGTTGAGATTGGGTACTTTCTATATTTCTAATTTCAAGTTTACGGATTCCCTCCTCTGTTCCTCCTTCTTCCTCTGTCCCCTCCATATTGAGCTTTTAAACAAATTGAGTATTTAAATACATTGCCAGTTATTGTGGTTGTTGTATTATAGTATATTTCTGAAATTTCCATTTATTTCTTTTATCTTCTACCATTTGCTGAGATTTACTGTGTTTTTCATTTCTTTCAAGCTTGTTCATAATCACTTTTTGAAACATATGATGATGGCTACTTTGAAATATTCCCTAGGTAATTACAACCTCTCCATTATCTTGGTATTGGCATCTCATGATTGTCTTTTTTTCATTCAAGTTGAAATTTTCGTGGTTCTTGGTATGATGAGTGATTTTTGATTGAAACTTGGACACTATGTTATGAGAATCTGGATCCCATTTAAGCCTTCTGTTTTAGCTGGTTTCTTTTGACACCAAGGAAAAGGAGGTGCTGCTTTGTTATCAGGCAGTGGTAGGATTGGTACCTGTAAAAGGAAGAGGCTCCTTGTTACTGCTGGTGGGGATGGGAGTTGGGCTCCCCAGTAGGGCTTCACTGACACCACTGTGGCTGGGAGGGGCTTATTATTAAAAGTGGCTTATTGTTAGTGTCCCCATGGCCTCCACTGACACCACGAGGGGAGGGGGTGCTAGCCTCATTAGCACTGCACAGTGTTGGAAGTCCTGGCTCTAACACTCCTCTGTGGGGAGAGTGACTGCAGGAAGGGGTGGAAACCCCAGCTCCCCACTCAGCCTTCTCTGGGACCGCCCAGACAGGGGGTTCGAGGTACCTCATTACGGTAGCGAGGGTGGAAGTCTAGGCTCTACACGCACCCTTTGCTGGCAGGTGGGAACCACGGTTTCTTCCTAGGGCATTTAGTTGGGGTAGAACAGGTATTTTCTAAATGTTTTCTGTCTTTCTAGTGTCTTTTCTGGTCCTTTGGTTAGAAAGAGCAGAGCTTTGAAGGGGATTTTTATTTGTTTCTTTGTGTAGCTTGGCGTGCCACAGTGTGGCTGCGTTAGATCCAAGCCTGGGATATTGAAGCAGAAGAAAATCCAGGGAACTACCTACCATGTTGTTCCTTTAGGACAGTATGGTGGTCACCCCCAAAGTCCCTAGCCAGCCTGCTGCTTGAGCATTATTTTCATTTTGTATAACATCAAGGGTCTTTAGTTGTACTTAGCTGGGGGACTAGGGAAGAGCACATCCATTCCATCTTCCCAGAATTTTATACAGCATTTTATGTCCTACCTTTTTCCTGTGTAGCATACTGGCTGGTATTTCTGGGACAGCATTAAATAATAATAGTCCTTTCCTCATTCCTCATTCACCGAGGATGCCTCTAATGTTACCACATTAAGTGTGATGCTTAGTGTTGGACATGAGGTTGAGACATTAAATCCAGTCCGTAGACTTACATTCAGTTGAACAAATATTCAGTAGTTCTTGCCATGCGTGTTACTGCCCTCTCGCTGGGAAGACAGCTCGCAGGGAATGAGGAGGTCGTGATTCTTTTCTTCCGTATTGGAAGGTAGCTTTTTCTCTACCACAAGAGCCACCTTTCGATTAACACTATGCCTCCCGTTCCTTCATCCCTCTGGCTTGCTCGGGACCGGGACTGGATGGTGGAGAACACTGTGACTCACACTTAGACCAGAGAGAAATGAGGGATCCTAAGTTATATTAAATCTATGGTCCTATCTTGTAAGCAAATAGAGGGAACCAGTGCATCCATTGTAACACAGAAAGCCATTTAATGGAGCAGAGTCTCAGGCCTGAGAAAGGACTAGAACCAGGACCCACCAGGACTCTTTGTACCTATGTGGTCCCTCTTTTCTGGGTCCTTTGGCTCCCCTTCTCCTGCAGAATCAGCTTTGTTCCTCTCCTGCCTCAAAGGCGGCGATAGACACACTCTGTTTTCCAGGTTCATGTCCCATCATACAAGGAAACAGTCCAAACTGAACTCCTCATTCTCAGCATCAGATTGGCTCAGCTGGACACTTGTCCACCCCCCCGATCCAGCCAGCTGTGGCCAGGGATGCTGGTCCAGTGGTACAAACATGGCTGCTGGGAGTTCACCTTTATGCTGGGGGTGGGTGCCACCCTGAAAGATGGAGTGGGCGTTCTCCTTACACTTTATGACTGTGCAGTAATAAAACGAAGCTACAAGGACTAGATAAGGAATCATTCTATACATGCAACGGTATAACTGCACAGACTAACTGCGCTTACATCGGGCCTCCAAATTAGGGCTTCTGTAAATTGCTGTGAGAACGTTTGGCCTGAGGTTGTGCCCTTTCCTGGTCCGTGCACTGCATTTTTATCACCAGTGGATCCTTTGCCTTGCTATGGGTCATATTATGGCTTATAGCAGACGATTTGTCTCTAATTTATATTCACCTTCACCTCTGCCTGGGCTTATAGATAAAGCCAATACAGAAATTCTTTTGAATATAAATACTTTCAAACAAGAGTAGCATATTTCCTAGCCAGCAACATTAAGCCATGAATTCTATTCTCATGGGTTGAATCTAATCTTCCCCCCACATCTTTTTTCTTTACAGACTTTTTTTCTTGTACTGGAGTCATGAAGAAATATTTGGTGTGGTTGAGGATGTCAGCACCTCGTTTCCACCTCGTTGCTAATTCACATATAAACATACACTCACTAAACTCCCAGGGCTGCAGGTTGTTATTTCCCATCCTTTTTCATAGAATCACTCACTGCTGCCTTCCCTTTTTGTTAGACCAGTATTCCAGCATATTCTACCATTTTAGTCAAGGACCCTGGCTCCAGCCTGTGCTTCTACCACTTAGATATTCTAACCTCTTCTCTCCACTACCTATCCAGGTGTCCCGGTCCTACCTCACCCTGGAAGAATTACAATTAAGTTCAGTTTCCAGAGCTCAGAGACACCAGTAGAAGGGCTCACCCCTTACAGCAGCCCCAGCTGGCATTTAGGACAGCCTGGGAACAAAGGATCTGGTGTGCCCTTTGGTGAAGTCTTTGCTCGTGTCGGTGCTAATGGCCTATTCAGCTAGACATGTCGTTGGATTGGTATTCCTCAAATCTCCCCCCAAATCAAAGCCCATCAGGGTTGTCAGGAGACACAGGCAAATCACCTGTCAAGAACCTTCAGGAGAAGGATACCAAATGTTATTGTTGAACAGCTTTCACCTGGGCAGTTCAAGCTGGATGATTTCCATAAGCTCAGGTCCAATAGGTTTACATTTCTTTGGTTCTCAAACACCACTAATTTTAAAATGCATCGTACATATAATAACAAAAGACAGCACTGACAAGTTTCTTTTGACATCTTGATCACAGCAACAATAAAATACGGGGGAAATGGATCTTAGAATTGAAGAATTACATTCGTATCTCCCAGGAACTCAAGAATCACATCACAAAGTAGACTTAGCCGGATTCTAGCGGTGTGTAAAAACAGAAGTGATTGAACCTTATAAAACTGCAGTCCTCTCGCATCACATGGTTATTCCATTTCAATTTGAGTGTAAGTTACTAAAAGCCTGAATGCATTATGATGCTGTGGCTAAATTTCTGATTTAGCATTCTGTGGGGAGTAAATACCCCTACAAAGATAAAGAACATTAAGGATTTAAATTTCCAGGAAAGAAAAGTAACCTAATTACCATATTAAAATTGTTGTTCATTTCACTGAGGCAAATCAATGAATAAAATTCCTAAAATGATGATTGATTCTATTCAATTGTAATTATATAAAACATCCTGTACCACTAAATGGAACTGCCTGATTCTGGTATGGTGTTCCTTCTTGCCGGGATCCGATTGCCGATCAAGGATGTTCTTGTTCCCTGCCCAAGTTCAAAACCAGCCAAGGAGAGACATGAGAATCACATGGACGGAGATGAATATCACCCTGTTACAGTGATGATGTTAGAGAGAGTGGCCAGACATCCTGGCTAGGTGGCCCCTCTGACTCTCTGAAGTCGATTTAAACCTTGGAGCCAAAGAAATGTTTCGGTCCACAGAGTAGACTCACATAGCCAGGATTTCCTCCATGAACTAGTTCAAAGGGAAGACAGCATTTTTACTCATATGTTCAAATAGATCAATTCCACCCAGTCTAGAAATAAGGGCATGTTCCTTCATTAATTTAATGTGGTGGCCAGCTCCAAGATGGTCTCCAATGGGCCCCCCTTCCCAGTACTCATTACCTGGTATGGTCTCCTCCCGTGTGTGTGACCAGTAACTTATGGGAGAAGTGGAGATGTGTGACTTCTAAGGTTAAGTCATAAAAGACACTGTGAGTTCCATCTTGGGGGCTCTCTCTTTCTTTCTTCCTTGTGTGGTCTGAGGAAAGCCAGTTACCATGTTGTGAGCTGTCCGAAGGTGGCATTATGTAGAGACTAACTGAAGCCCCCTGCCAAGAACCAGTGAGAAACTGAGGCCCAACAATAGTATGTGAGTGGGCTTGAACGTCGAAGTGACACTTGAGCCTTGTGATGATGGAAACCCTAGGTAGCAGGTTGACTACAACCTCGTAAAAGCCTCTGAACGATAGCCGCCCAGCTACTGTGCTCTCAGATTCCTGACTCTCAGAACTTGTATGATATGATACATTTTGCTGTTGTTGGTTTTTTTTAATGGTTATTTATTTTTGAGAGAGAGAGAGAGAGACAGATTGCGAGCAGGGGAGAGACAGAGAGAATCCGAAGCAGGCTCCAGGCTCTGAGCTGTCAGCACAGAGCCCAACACAGGGCTTGAACCCACAAACCAGGAGATCATGACCTGAGCTGGAGTCAGACACTTAACCTACTGAGCTACCCAGGTCTCCCCATTTTTGTGTGTTTTTTTTTTTAAGTTGGTGAAGGCCATAGCCTTCTTTTTTTTTTAATTTTTTATTTATTTTTGATACAGAGAGAGACAGAGCATGAAGAGGGGAGGGGCAGAGAGAGAAGGAGACACAGAATTGGAAGCAGGCTCCAGGCTCCGAGCTACCTGTCAGCACAGAGCCCAAAGCGGGGCACGGGGCTCGAACCCACGAATGCGAGATCCGACCCGAGCCAAAGTCGGATGCTTAACCGACTGAGCCACCCAGGTGCCCCCATTTTTGTTGTTTTTAAGCTCCTAAGTTTGGGGGTAACTTGTTAGGCAGGAAAAGATAACTAGAGCACCTCCCTAACATTTATTTCATGTATTTATCAGCTTTCACAAGTGTCAGGCACAATGGGAGTCCTTGTCCCCAAGATCTGCTGTGTTGATAGGGGAACTGTGAGCTGCACAGCTTTTTCATTAACGTTTCTTACAACTCTGTGGGGCCAGTGAGCTGGGTTCAGTTTTACAGATGAGGAAACTACGACTCAGAAAGATTAACATCGTGCTCAACGTGTCAATGGATCAGTTACAGTAAAATAAGTAATAGAAATTGTTCGGTTACCTGCGTTGTGTTGTGGGTCTCCTTAGTTTCTAGATATGTGAGAGAGAAAACCAGACCTGCTGCTGCTGTCTCACTGGGAACACAGTGTGGTAAAGCTTTATCGCTGGAGGCGGCAGACGGACGCCCTGGGGTGCGGGCCTGGCCGGGGGCAAGGAGCCCAGCCTCTCTAAGTGTCTTAGGGTGCCCTGCAGGGAACAGTGCCCGTATCCTCTTCGTCACAGGTCACATGTCCCCTGGAAAGCATGAGGCACTGGCTGGGATGATGGCAGCCACTTGTGATACAGAATTCCAAGTTTTTAAAAATAAATGTTTATTTTGAGAGAGAGGGAGAGTGACAGCACCTGAGCAGGGGACAGGCAGGGGGTGGGAGTGGGGGGGACGGGGCCACAGAATCTGAAGCAGGCTCCGGGCTTCAAGCGGTCAGCAAGGAACCCAAAGTGGGGCTCTAACTCACAACCGTGAGAAGGTGACCTGAGCTGACGTTGGACACTTATCCGACTGAGCCACCCAGGCGCCCCCAGAATTCCATTTTAAAGCAGCCCTTATTCAAAGATAGCCTTGGCAAGTGGCCAGACTTGAACTGCTAGATGTCACGAGGAGATTGGCCTACATAGTACATAGCTGTGATTCAGCATCAGTTAGCTTTGAACACACATTTTATCATGTTCATCTCCTGGGTATTGAGGTGGTTTTATTTGTTCTTGGTTTTTAGTGAGTAGCAGTATAGAAACCATAAATTTAAGTATACAATTTTTAAAATATTTATTTGTTTTTGAGAGAGAATGAGAAACAGATAGTGAGCGGGGGAGGGGCAGAGAGAGAGGGAGATACAGATTCTGAAGCAGGCTCCAGGCTCCGAGCCATGAGCACAGAGCCTGACACGGGGCTCAAACTCACAAACTGTGAGATCATAACCTGAAGTCAGATGCTCAACCAACTGAGCTGCCCAGGAGCCCCTCAATATACAAAATTTAAATGCATCAAATGTATGGGGCTCTTTGGGGGCATTTTTGTGGTTACCAAATAAACATATTGTTATAATAATTAAAATCATGCATCCTTAATTAATGTTAACCCTTTAATGGTAGAGCATGAAAAGATACTAATCCACCCCAAATTACCAAATTAAGAAATTTTACCTCCACCAAACTGCAGAAAGTACTATGTCAGGAAAGATTCTTTTCTAGCACTGACTCATAATTGCAGTTAAGAATTAGTTCTAAGTTTGAAGAAATTTAAATCTTTAGACAGATGGTTATATCAGGTTTGATTATCCATATTTTTGCTATGAATACATTCATTTATGAATAAATAGGTTGTATCAATTAGCAGTGTGACAACTGGAACAATAACAGTGAAAATTAATGTCTTTACATCTGATTTCTTGTTCCAGTTGGGATTTCCGTGTTTCTTGGGTTTATAATTTCAAATTGGGCTTTGTTTCTTTTTTTTTTTTTTTTTTTTTTTTTGCTTGTGCCAAGGAATCAAAATGCAGTTGGAGACAGTTCTGGAAGGGAGGAGGAAATGCAGGACCGTTCTCTATAGCCAGTGTTAGTAAAGATTAATGCTACTAACTAGATTATATTTAGGCCAACTCTAGTACAGATCAATCGTCATACTTATTCTTCAAAAAGCCCAATCACCTCCCGTTTCCCCAATGCCACCACACCCCCAATGGCTGTTCTTCATTTTGCTCTGCTCTTTGAGACCTGACCTGGCGCATGTTGTTTTTCTAAGCGAGAAATGGGCATCCTGTGCTGCTCAGAATTTTGTTAGGAAGATGCAAGACTGTGAGACAGTACTTCTCTGACTTAACTGCCTGGAGTTTTTCTGAAGAAGAGAGAACATATGACTTGTGAAAAATCCTAAGGCTTTGAACTTTTTGGAAAATTCATATCAGACTAAGGTTATCTATCTCTTTTCTAAGTTTAAATTTTATGAACTATTCTTACACATGTCCCCTATCTTTTATGGAATCTTAGTCCATTCTAATACTCAGTAGGCTCAGACCGATAGCAGTAATGGTTTGTTCACTTCATCGCTTAAGAAATACTTGTTGAATACCTGTTATGGGCTACCGCCTATGCTGGAAAATTATATCCTGTGGTTTCTGTAGGGATTAATCTAGCAACAGATTATTTAAGCTGCAATGAGGCGTAAGCAGTGTAGCGTTTGTGAACAGATCAAGAGAGCTCGTACCCGGACTGAGTTTTGGATGGTTTTCTGGGAAAGCAGTGGCCAGCCTGGGAGAAGAGATTACATACAAAAGACAGAGAGACGTGAGCGTGTGGTGCAGGTGGGTAAGGTAGAGAGGTGAGCAGAGGCCATTGAAAAATCTTTGGGTATCAAGCTAAGGAGTTTCCATCTTATTGTGAAAGTATTGAAACCACCGAAGATGTTTAAGGACTAAAGCAAAATAATCTTGTTGGTGTTTCAGAAACATTACTCTAGAGGATGGCCAATATAGACAGTGCAATGGATGAGACACCCTGGCCAAACTTCCCAATGAAAACAACTAAAAATTCCAGATGAAAGCAACTTTTACACAAATTATTAAATGAATCAATGAGCTGGCAAGAAAGTATGAAACCAAAAGCCAGGTAAAGAGAGGAGCTCAGGAAGAGAAGCATAGATTTTTCCTTTTTATCTTCAGGGCATTTAAAGGAGATGAACTTAAAGTTTGATTTTTATTTCCTTTTTGGCTATGGAGTGCAGGACACAGCTTGGGGCCTATCTAAAATAGGGAGTCTGATAGGAGACCTACGTTATATAACTGAGGTGCCAGAAACCACACTCTTAAAGTAAGGACCAACTAGAAAGAAAGCAGGCCGTCCACTACCCTCAGGGAATTTTCAGAGAAAATTACCAATCTGGAAATATACTGCTAAGAGAGGATGAGAAGCGGTCTCTCCTGAATGTAATCACAAACAAGTCCTCATACAAGTTTGTTCCCAAAAGTCATATTATTTAGACAGTCTGAAAAAAAAAAATCTCAATCTGAAGTTTTAGCATAAAATGTTTCCATTCTAGTAGTGTCTAAGAAACAATTGAAAATCCTTTCTGGAGGAACCCACCTTCCTTTTGAGCTCAAAGAATTTACCTAAGTGAAGTGCTAAAAAAATGAGCACACACTAAAATTAAACAAACAAAAGCATACACAAAGTATACCGAGAGAAAGAGAAGAGAGAGAGAGAGAGAGAGAGAGACAGAGAGAGCATCATAAAAAAAAAAAAGCCAGCAAAAACAATACATGGCAGAATCAGACTAGCAAAGATGATAGAGTTCTGTAAATTTATATTAAATGTATGACAACATCATAAAGATCTTGATAAAGAGAAATGGGAGTATACTATTGTAAGATTCTTATACTATATATGAAGTGGTATGATATCATTATAAGGCAGATTGTGATAAATTAAATACGTATTATAAACTCTAGAGCAAACACTAGAGTGAAGAGTTATGTCTAATAAGCTCACAAAGAGGACAAAATGGAATCATAAAAAGCCTTCAGTTAATTCAAACAAAGACAGAAAAAGAGGAAAAGAGAACAAAGGACAGAAAGAAAAATTAGAAAACAAGTAGCAAGATAATAGACTTCAATGTAACCATATCAAGGGCGTCACGCTAAGCGAAATAAGATAGGTGGAGAAGGACAGATACCATATGTTTCCACTCATAGGTCTAACAGGAGAAACTTAACAGAGGACCATGAGGAGGGGAATGGGGAAAAAGAGTTAGGGAGAGGGAGGGAGGCAAATCATGAGAGACTCTTGAATACTGAAAACTAATTGAGGGCTGACGGGGGAGGGAGAGAGGGGAAGGGGGTGATGGTCATGGAGGAGGGCACTTGAGGGGAAGAGCACTGGGTGTTATATGGAAACCAACTTGATAATAAACGATATTAAAAATCACATTAAATGTAAATGGTCTAAACACCTCAACAAAAAGGTAGAGAATCTCAGAATGAATAAGAAAGCAAGACTCGACTATATGTTTATTGGATGCATGCTTCAAAAATAAAGACACAAATGGGTTAAAAGTAAAAGAATGAAAAAACATATGCCATATTATCACTAATTGAAAAACGTTGGGGTGGCTGTATTAATATCGTATAAAATCATTTCACATTAAAAAATAATAACAGGGATTATCATTATGAAATAAGTGCCCTAAATGCTTATTCACCCAATAACAAAGATTCAAACTATATGGAGCAAAAGCTGCTATAACTTCAAGAAGGAATAGACTATTCTACAATTATGGGTGGAGATTTCAATGCTCCTTTATCAGTGGTTCAGTACGCTTTGTTGGGGCTGAGATTCTGCATTTCAAACAAGCTCCCAGATGATTGCCAGTGTTGCATCTAGAAGTATTAGTAAGATGCTTGAAGATAAATCAGAAAATAATGTTTACAGTGAACTTTAGATAGAAAGGCAAATGCAGTAGAAAGGGTAAGATATAGTGACAAAGTTCAACATATATGCAATTACTTGAAGAGATCATAATTGCTAAGAATTTGCTTAAAAGACATGAAACTGTAGACACATGAAGACTAAAAACTTCAAGTAGGGCAAATACAAAGAAAACCTCACTCTCAAATAAATATGTATATGATTTGTTAATATATACACCCTGAACTATATGTGTGATATACTAATAAATTAATATACATATATTATGTTAATATATGTTAAAAAACTGTTTAAAGACAAAGAGATCTTAAAAGCAGCTATAAAAGACAAGATTACTTTCAAAGGGGTGACAGTTGGACTAAAGGCTGACTTGTCAATAGACGAAAATGGAAAACTACAAATAGAAATATATAAATGCTTATTTACAGTGGGAGATTTTAGGATATCTCTTAGTATCCAATAGAACAGGCAAAAAAAAGCTGAGGAAGATATAGCAATAGGTTTGTTGATACACTTGACCTAATTTCTTATAAAAATCCTATACTCGACAGCTGCAGAATAAACATTCTTTTCAAGCAAACATAGAATATTAAAAAAAATTAAAAATTAATTGGCCATACATTTGTGGGCCCAGTTCTGGGTTCTCTATTCTATCCCATTGGTCTATGTGTCTGTTTTTGTGCCAATACCATACTGTCTTGATGGTGACAGCTTTGTAGTAGAGGCTAAAGTCTGGGATTGTGATGCCTCCCGTTTTGGTCTTCGTCTTCAATATTACTTTGGCTATTCGGGGTCGTTTGTGGTTCCATACAAATTTTAGAATAGCTTGTTCTAGCTTTGAGAAGAACGCTGGTGGCAATTTTGATGGGGATTGCATTGAATGTGTAGATTGCTTTGGGTAGTAATGACATTTTCACAGTGTTTATTCTTCCAGTCCATGAGCATGGAATGTTTTTCCATTTCTGGGTGTCTTCTTCAATTTCTTTCATATTTTTTCTATAGTTTTCATCATATGGGTCTTTTACATTCTTGGTTAGGTTTACTTCTAGGTATTTTATGGTTTTTCATGCAATTGTGAATGGGATCAGTTTCTTGATTTCTCTTTCCACTACTTCATTATTGATGTATAGGAATGCAACCGATTTCTGTACATTGATTTTGTACCCTGCAACTTTACTGAATTCATTGATCAGTTCTAGAAGGCTTCTGGTGAAGTCGATCGGGTTTTCCATGTAGAGTATCATGTCATCTGCGAAAAGTGAAAGTTTCACTTCTTCTTTGCCGATTCTGATGCCTTTTATTTCCTTTTGTTGTCTGATTGCTCATGCTAGGACTTCCAGCACTGTGTTAAACAACAGAGATGAGAGTGGATTAATTTTTGGCAAAGCAGGAAAGAGTATCCAATGGAAAAAAGACTGCCTCTTTACCAGGTGGTGCTGGGAGAACTGGACAGCAACATGCAGAAGAATGAAACTAGACCACTTTCTTACACCATACACAAAAATAAACTCAAAATGGCTGAAGGACCTGAATGTGAGACAGGAAACCATCAAAACCCTCGAGGAGAAAGAAGGAAACTGCCTCCTTGACCTCAACCGCAGCAATTTCCTACTCAACACATCCCCAAAGGCAAGGGAAATAAAAGCAAAAATGAACTATTGGGACCTCATCAAGATAAAAAGCTTCTGCACTGCAAAGGAAACAATCAAGAAGACTAATAGATAACCAACGGAATGGGAAAAGATAGTTGCAAATGACATATCAGATAAAGGGCTAGTATCCAAAATCTACAAGGAACTCACCAAACTTCACACTCACAAAACAAATAATCCAGTGAAGAAATGGGCAGAAGACATGAACAGACACTTCTCCAAAGAGGACATCCAGATGGCCTACAGGCATATGAAACAATGCTCAGCATCACTCATCATCAGGGAAACACAAATCAAAACCACACCGAGATACCACCTCACACCCATCAGGGTCGCTAAAATGAACAAATTAAGAGACTATAGATGCTGGCAAGGATGTGGAGAAATGGGCACCCTCCTACACTGTTGGTGGGAATGTAAACTGGTGCAGCCGCTCTGGAAAACAGTGTGGAGGCTCCTCAAAAAAAAACCAAAAAACTATCTATAGAACTCCCCTATGACCCAGGAATAGCACTTCTAAGGATTTACCCAAGGGATACAGAAGTGCTGACACATAGGGGCACATGTACCCCAATGTTCATAGCAGCACTGTCAACAATAGCCAAATCATGGAAAGGGTCTAAATGTCCATCACCTGATGAATGGATTAAGAAGATGTGGTATATATATATGTATATATATACACAATGGAGTATTACATGGCAATGAGAAAGAATGTAATATGGCCATTTGTAGCAAAGTGGATGGACCTCGAGGGAGTCATGCTAAGTGAAATAAGTCAGGCGGACAAGGACAGATACCATATGTTTGTATTCTTAGGTCTAACAGGAGAGACCTAAGAGAGGACCATAGGGAGGGGAAGGGGGAAAGAGAGTTGGGGAGAGAGAGAGAGGGACGCAAAACTTGAGAGACTATTGAATACTGAAAACGAACCAAGGGTTGAAGGGGGAGGGTGAGGGCGAAGGGAGGTGGTGGTGATGGAGGAGGGCACTTGTGGGGAAGAGCACTGGGTGTTATATGGAAACCAATTTGACAATAAACTATTAAAAAAATTAACCATATGCTCAGCCATACATTTCAAAGAATTGATTTATTTTTTTTAATGTTTGTTTATTTTTGAGAAAGAGAGAGAGAGAGAGAGAGAGAGAGAGAGAGAGAGAAAGTATGTGAGTGTGTGTGTGAGCAGAGGAAAGGCAGAGTGAGTGAGGAGACAGAATCTGAAGAGGCTCCAGGCTCTGAGTCTGTCAGCACAGAGCCCGGTGTGGGCTCGAACCGCAAACCATGAGGTCATGACCTGAGCTGATGTCAGACATTTAACCAACTGAGCCACCCACGTGCCCCTCAAAGGATTGATTTCATATAGCATCTGTCTTCTGTCAACATTACAATTAAGTAGACATGAGTTTTTGAAAAGATAACAGGAAAAATCCCCACATTTTTAGAAATTTAATTATTCATGTCATGCTAATATTCTCTCTATACATATCTCTAAGATCTATGGTAACATCCCCTTGTTCATTCTTGAAAGCACTTATTTGTAACTTTCTTCCTTTTTATCTTGTTAGGGTTTATTTTATTAGCCTTTTCAAAGAAAAGGCCTTTGTTGATTTTCTTTACTGTATTCTGGTTCTGTATTTCATTAATTTCTACTCTTAAATTGTTTCTTTCTTTCTACTTTCCTTTGATTTAATTTTTTCTAACTTCTTGATGTGGGTGCTTGGTTCATCGACTTTTTTTAGGCTTTGTTTTTCTTTAATATATGCCTTTAAAGCAAAATATTCCTTTAAACATAGTTTTAGGTATACCTAATTACATTGGTGTGTAGTGTTTTCATTAATTAATCAAATTTTTCTGTAATTTGCATTGTAGTTCACTCTATGACTCATAGGTTATTAATTTTCAAATGTATAGAAATTTTCTAGTTGTTTTATTCTTACTGCTTTTTAGCCGATTACATTATGATTAGAAAACATCATCTATGATCTCAGACATCAAATGATATCAGTTGATGCTTGCTTTACGTGTAGTCTTTAGTGGAATGCAGTGTTCTATGCCCTTTCAATAAGACAGGTTTGTTATTGTGTGTGTATTGGTTCAAATCTATACATTCCCTGATTATTTTTTGTCTTCCTAATCTGTCACTAAGAAGTGTGTTAAAATCTATCATGATTGTCAATTTGTCTATTTTCCCTTAGAGTCCCTTCAAAGTCTGTGTTATATATTGAGTCTATTATTAGTTACATGCAAATTTAGAATTATTTCCTCTGCCCCATTAATTGAACTCTGTTATCATCATGAATTTTTCATACTTATGTATGTTAATGCCTTTGCCTTAATATACCCTTTGTTGAGCTCCTAATATTAACGTAGCCATACAGCTTTCTTTCAGTTAGTGTTTCCTGGGTACATCTTTTTTCATCCTTTTATTTTCAACTTTCTTGTGTCCTTACATTTTAGATGTAACTCTTGTGAATAATATACCATTGGTTTTAAAAAATTCAGTACTTCTTTGTCTTTTTCTAAGAAATGTTTATTTATTTTGAGAGAGAGAGAGAGAACATTTCTGGAGGCCAGATCCAGCAGGTCCAGGGCTCCTGAAGGATGGACGGTGTCAGCAAAAGGGAGTGAGAGAGCCTCGAGTTTCTGGTCACCAGGCAGGCATCTCTGCACCGACTGGAGAGTCAACTTTATTTATTAAAAAAATGTTATGGGGCCAGTACAAAAGTGGCAATTGCCTTAGACAGTGATTTCTGATGACAAATTTCTTTGGAATGTAAGAATTTCCCAGAACATAGATTGGTAGAAGATTCATGCATAATCTTAATCAATAGTGATTGATGTAGGTGACTTAGATGCTTGTCATATGGAGAAGGAAGGTATCTTTAGCATTCAGTTACAAGGAAATGTTTTTAGCAGAGCAAAGTCAAAAGTTAGTTCTTTGTGAGCAGGGGTCAATAGCCTGTTTTCTCAAGGGAAGAAAAACAGGTTTCTCAGGAAATGTAAGATTTGCTCCTATAATCAGAAAAGAAGAAATTCCTATAATAAGTTCCTTCACAAGGTACATTTAGATATTTTTAGGATAAGGGGGAAGTCACTCCTGATACCAGTCAACAAGGTGCCTTGGGGGTTGGTGCTCAAGCAAAAGTAATTGAGTGGCGGGGGTAGACACTGGTCACCATCTGACGGTGGGAGGCCCCCCCTTGCAAACCCACCTTACCTCACAAGGAGTTTTTCTCATCTTAGTGAGTTCAGAAAATGGCTTCCAGCAGAACATGAGCTGGAGAAAGGCAGAGAGAGAGAGAGAGAAAGACCTAGCAGGCTCCATGTCAGCACAGAGCTTGACATGGGGCTTGACATCACAATGGCAAGACCATGACCTGAGCTGATATCAAGAATTGGATGCTTCACCAACCAAGCCACCCAGGTGCCCCAACTTCTTTGTCTTTTAATTGTCTTATAAGAAATATTTATTTTTGAGAGAGAGAGAGAGAGAGAGAGAGAGAGCAGGAGGGGCAGAGAGAGAGGGAGACAGAGGATCCAAAGAGGGCTCTGTGCTGATGGCAGAGAGCCTGATGTGGGGCTCACACTCATGAACCATGAGATCATGACCTGAGCAGAGGTTTGGATGCTTAACTGACTGAGCCACCCAGGCGCCTTCTGTCTTTTAAATTTTGGAGAATTTAATCTATATATATTATTTCCATTACTGATATATCAGAGCTCAATACTTTCTATTTCTCTTGCATGGTCTATATTTCCATTCTCTCATTTCAGGCTTTGTTTTGGATTAATCAAGTGTTTTCTGTAATTCCATTTCCTCCTCAGTTAGCCTAAATGTTATAGACTCTTTTAAACAATTTAAGGTGCTTTATTCTTTGCTGTTTACAGCAAATATATACATGTTTACTTATGCACATGTATACTTGACTTATATAATTCTAATTTAATTAGTACCTTTATCTCCTCCCAGAAAATTGCAAGAAGCATAGAATTCTTTAACTGTTATTGGCTTAAAGGCCACTGTTGCCTAATATTTTAATTGCATTATACCCACAATACATTATTATGCTTATGTTTAATAAAGCCAATATTCATTTTTATTTAACCACATATATGTTGCTCTTTCTTCCTTTCTGCACTGTCAGACCTCCATTTGGAACTATTTTCCTTTTGTCTGAAAAATATTCTTTAATATATCCTTTAGGGTAACTCTACTGATATTCAGTCCTTTTTGTTTGTATAAGAATGTTCCATTTCACCTTTTTTTTTTAATGACCAGCTTGCTGAATATAGACTTCTAGATTGATAGTCATTTTCTTCTAGCATTTTAAAGATATTATTTCACTGTTTTTTGGCTTCATTGTTTTTGTTGAGTAGTTATCTATCAGTCTAACTGTTGCTTCTTTCAAAGCAGTCTGTCTTTCTTCTTTGCCTAGTTAAAACACTTTGTCTTTGTCTTTGGTTTAGTAGTTTTATTATGATGGGTTTAGTTTTGGATTTCTTTTTTTAATTAACTAATCAATTAATTATTTTTAGAGAGAGACAGAAAGCACAAGTTGGGGAGAGGGCGAGAGGGGGAGAAAGAGAGAATCTTAAGCAGGCTCGCTCCATATTCAGCACAGAACCCGATATGGGGCTTGATCCCACAGCCCTGAGATCATGACCTGAGCCAAAATCAAGATGTCCAACCGACTTAGCCACCCAGGTGCCCCTGGTATTGATTTCTTTGTATTTATCTTCCTTGATAATCTTAAGCCTTCTTGAGTTGATGGATTGATGTTTTTAAATTTTTTTAATAAATTCTTAGTCACTGTTACTGTTCTCTCTTGTTCTTGGACTTCAATTACCAGTATGTTAGATCTCCTTTCTGTGTCTTCTATATTTCTTCTCTTCAAATCTTTCCAAACCATTATCTTTCCTGCTTAAGCATGAATATTTTCTTCTGTTTTATCTGCCAGTTCATCAATTCTTTCTTTATCTGCGCACAGACTGCTGAATAATCTATCGACTGAGTTCTTAATTCAGATTATTTTATTTTTCAATTCGTGGATTTCCTTTAAAAATTTTTAATGTTTATTTATTTTTGAGAGAGGGAGGGGCAGAAAGAGAGGGAGACACAATCTGAAGCAAGCTCCAGGCTCTGACCTATCAGCACAGAGTCTGACACAGGGCTCAAACTCGTGAACTGCAAGATCACAACCTGAGCTGAAGTTGGGTTTAACGGACTGAATCGCCCAAGTGCCCCTTGAATTGCCTATTAATTTTGTTTCTAGGTCACTGCTGAAATTCTCAAATCTGATTTTCACCTGCTCGAGCATAGTAACTATAGTTCTTTTGAAGCTTCAGTGTCTGGAGCTTCTGTGTCTGTTTCTATTGACTATTATTTCTATTAATTTTCATTGTGTTGGTTTTTTTTTGTGGCCTGATTATTTTTATTGTATTTTTTACATTGTATGTGCAATATTGTTTGTAGAAAGTTTTGAGGACTAGGATCATGTTAGTTTACTCCAGAGAAGATTTGTCTTTGCTTCTGCCAGACAGCTGGGGACACTAGCCATTCAGGACTATTTTAAAACAGTATCTGGGCCTGAGAGGATTTTTAGCTGAACAGAAGTCCTTTCCAGGGCCCACCTGTGGCTCATACTTATACCCTGAATGGAGACTGTTGCGATCTCAAACCAAGCTGATGGCGGCTCACTCATCTTTTATGTGCTTGCCAGGCCTAGCATCAGCCCCTCTCACCTGTGAGTCTGTCCAAGTGTAGCCTAATCTCTTGGCTTCTCAGTTTTCACACCTCAGAATTGGCGAATGTCTCCTGGAGGAAAGTGGCCCAAAACGCTGTGCTCCACTCCCAGGGTCGTCATCCTGTCCTAGATCCTATCCTGACGATTCACTGTTGTCATGGTGGAGCTCTGTGGTGCTTGCTAGCAGACTTTGTTTTACTTTTCTAGATTCTCTAATTTCTTTTATATATATATATATATATTTTTTTTTTTTTTTGAGAGACAGAGAGAGACAGCATGAACAAGGGAGGGTCAGAGGGAGAGGGAGACACAGAATCCAAAGCAGGCTCCAGGCTCTGAGCTAGCTGTCAGCACAGAGCCCCATGCAGGGCTTGAACCCATGAACCGTGAGATCACGATTTGACCTGAAGCCGGAAGCTGGACGCTTAAACGACTGAGCCACCCAGGCGCCCCTAGACTCTCTAATTTCTTTTGTGGTAGGGTTAGTGGGAACTAGTCCATCATTACTTGAAATGGAAGCGTTTTGCTCCATTCTTTTCCTTCAAAATTGACTTGTCTTGAGAAAAGAAAAGTGAACCTCTACTTTACTCCAGACACAATAGTATGTTCAACATGAATTAAAAGCCAAAATAAAAATAGTAAAGCTTTATGATATTTAGTAGAAAATAGAGGACTTTATCTTGATATGCTTAAGACAGAAGTACCAGAAAGCATACCTAAGAGAAATAATTGCTGAATTAGATAAAAATAAAATATAAAGTTTAGAATAACAAAAGTGGACAAAACTAAGATTAAAGTTCAACCCCATTTCAGAAATTATTTTTAAATTTTCATAGCTAATCAAAGATTTGTATCCAGAATAAAAAAAAAAAAAGGAAACCCAAGAGGAAAAAAATAGCAGAAGATACAATGATCCCAGAAAGGAGCCTTAGTGACTGAGTGCGCGTCCCCACAAGCAGCTGCAGGGCTCAAGATGGCGACGTTGATGACACTTCATGTGGAGAATGTTGTAAAAAAATTCATTCCAGTGAAAGTGTAGGATGGCGTCTTGGCATGTGTAGAAAGCCAGCTGAAAAAGTCATGAGGTTAGAGATGAACAGTCTGGAGCCTTACCGATGTCAAGAGAGTCACCTTGGTTTAACATCTTTATCCATAATCTCGAGGTCACAGAGCACGGGAAACTGGGTTTGGAAAGGGCATCAAGCCCTTCCCGGGTGTGAGATTTCAGGCTGGTGTCACTGAGCCATGGAGTAGACCAAGAAGGGGGTAGGTATGACGGGGTCGTCTGAAGTCTCCAGAATGGGTGCTGAGTGACGCTCAGTAGGCATGAAGGCCCCACAGCAGGCATGAGGGTCCAGGTGTCCTCAGATGTCCTGGGCCAGTGTGTCATCGAGGACCAAGCCGAGAACACCAGCTGGGCGGTGACTTGCACTCAGCAGATGCCCAGGGAGGAAAGTGTGTTCAGCAGGTCGAGAGCAAGCCAGGCCGGGCCAGAGAGGCATGAGTCGAGGTTCCTGAAGTTGTGGCGCAAATGTTTTTGTTCACCAAAACTTAGAATGTAGAATATCAATGTTTAAGGAAATCTAGGATAAAGGAAAAGAAGCTGTGTACGAGAACTTTCAAGTTTCTGCCTCTAAGCTGGTGGTTCCCAACTGAAAGATAAAAATTGGTCAAAAAGATTTTGTTTAAATTGAGAAGACTTTGAGCTGGTTTGGACAAGCAGTGTCTGGATAAAACCAAGTGTGACAGGGAACCCCAGTCTGGGCCTTCCTGTAGGGTTGAGGCTGATCTAGATTGTCCCTTCCTTCCGGAAGGGCGCCCCGCAAGCTCACGTCTGGGGCACTGTTTACCCTACATGTAGCCAGTTACCCAAAGAGACATAAAACTCCCATTTCCCCAAAGGATTAAAGAACCTAATTCTAAGCAAGATACAGTCATACTCTCCAAATTCAGCTTATGTGTAAATTAAGCAGTGTAGCACTAATTGGTGCTGAGATGAGTAAAGAAGCCTTTTTTGAATATCTATTTTTAATTTCTTATTTACGTGGGAAATACCTTATCTTTCAGCTTGTTAAAGAGCTTTCTGATTTATAAGGGTGTCATAATTGAATAAAGAGATGCTGCTTAGCATCTTGTTTAAAAATGTTTCCCCCTCCAGTTACATTTTTTAAAGGAAATAAGTGCCATTATTTCCATTCTTAATGTAAACAGCATGGTCAATTTTCTTATAAATCTGTCTCTCTTAAAATGAATGGGTTTGTAATTTAAGAGAATTGGAAGGAATTTTTTAAAAAAAATGTATTTAGAAAGGTACTGAAATAAATTAGGGTCTGTCTGTGAGACTTATAAAAGTGGTAAAAATATAAATCTATTGACCAGTTACTGGAGGTGTTCTTTCTTTTTCTAATGTTTATTTATTTTTGAGAGAGAGAGAGTGCACAAGTGGAGGAGGGCAGAGAGAGAGGGAGACACAGAATCTGAAGCAGGCTCCAGGCTCTGAGCTGTCAGCACAGAGCCCGACATGGGGCTTGAACCCACGAACCGTGAGATTGTGACCTGAGCTGAAGTTGGATGTTTAACCGACTGAGCCACCCAGGCGCCCCACTGGAGGTGTTCAAAATGAACTGATAAATTTAAATTTTTATTGAATATCATTCTAAAAGTCATTGATAGTTATAGATTGTTTGCCTTAACTCTGGCTTAAAGAAGATAATTTTTTATTAATATCCATTAATTGTATTTTCCAAATTCTGTATAAATATAAAGAATAAATATGTTGGTAGTATCATATAGATTTTAGCACACAAAGGTGGGCTGGCATCAAAAGGGGCCCCCATTCCTACTCTATCCCTTTTCTCTAAAGACTTTTTGGTTCAGTGGAAGTAAAGAGTTCATAAGATCTTTGCATTGCAGAGATGGTAGCAGCTGATGAAAAATGTTCACCCTATAAGACAGAAATGAAAATCTCAACTGAATATTTATCAAATCTCTGGAGAAGGGAGGCCTTTCTAAGCAAAGAGGTGATAGAATTATTACAATGAAACATTTTTGTTGGATTGGACTGCATATGTTTTCCCCCTTTCCCTGTTTTATCTACCAAGTTCTTATCTACCAAGTCCCCCCCCCCCCATTTCTACCACTAGCAGGCCACTGTCATCTCCCAAAAAAACCACAGCAGGGAACTAAACACAGCAACAATATAACAAACACATAAATCTAAGACTTCAACATAAACAGTTTACTCTGGTTGCGATGGGGGATCCCTGCAGTTTGACCAGTGGAAGGATTACGATCTGACTTAGTTGATGGCAAATGCGGTCAAGTTGCAGTGAGAATAACCATAAAGCGTCCTGGGCGGAAGTCTGATTAGGGCCATTGCAATAATCCTGGGAAAGCAGATGACTCTCTGCACCAGGAGACAGCAGTAGAGTTAGAGAGAGAAGTGGTTGGACTCTGAATGTATTTTGAAGACTGAGCTGACAACATGTTGATGCAGTGGATGTGGAGTTTGAGATGAAAGAATTAAGAGTGATTCCAAGCTTTTTCACGTGAGCACCAGAACTAGAGAGCTAACGGAGCTGCCTTTAACTGCGATGGGGAATGTGGGCTGGGCAGGTTAGGGAGGGAGTTCAGGAGCTTAGCTTTGGCTGTGTTAACTTTGACTTGAGTACCCCACAAGCGTGCGGAGATGCGGAAGAGCCGTATACAGGCAGAAGGATTATGAGACAAGTCAGAGAAGCAGTAAAGACAGTAAAGGTTTAAAATGTTCACACAGAGATAAAGCCTTGCTGACCTGAATCTTGGGTCCGATAGCCAGAGTGTGGAGCAGACGCCAGTGTCCCTGGATTTCAGCCGCTGTAGTTGACTTTGACTGTTACAGACCAGTGTAACATACTTTACATGATGCAGTTGATGATGGCTAAAGAACTTTGAACGTTTTCCCAGTTTTTTTGAGATATAATTCACAAATAAAATTGTATATGTTTAAAGTGTGCAACATAATGATTTCATATCTGTGTATATTGGGAAAAGATTCTCACACTAAATTTAGTTAACATCTATCACTTCAAATAGTTCCCATTTTTTTTTTTAAGTAGGCTTCACACCCAGCAGCATGGGGCCCACCATAGGGCTTGAACTCAGGACCCTGAGATCAAGACCTGAGCTGAGATTAAGAATCTGACATTTAACTGGCTGAGCCAACGAGGAGCCCCTATAATTTTTTTTCTTGTGATGAGAACTTTTAAGAACTTAGCAACTTTCAAGCATACAGTGGGTGCTGTTAACTGTAGTAGCCGTGCCGTGTATCACGTCCCCCGGCATCTACTTATCTTATGACTGGAAGTCTGTACCCTGTGACTCCCTCTACTCATCTTCCCCGCTCTCCACTCCCTCTCTGCAACCATCAATCTCTTTTGATGGGTTGGGTTTTATTTAAGATTATACATCTAAGTGAGATCACACAGTTTTCGCCTTTCTCTGATTTATTTCACTTAGCCGAATGCCCGCAAGGCTGTTTAGATTGTTGCAAATGGCAGGATTTCCTTCCTTTTTATGACTGAATAATATTTTATTATATATGCCGTATTTTCTTTATCCATTCATCCATCAGTGGACACGTAGGTTATTTTCATATCTTGGCTATTGTATATAATGTTGCTATGTAGGTGGGATATAGCAAATTCTTCAAGATAGTGATTTCATTTCCCTTGGATATATACCCAGAAATGGAATGGCTGGGTCATATAGTAGTTTAATTTTTAATTTTTTGAGGAACCTCCGAATTGTTTTCCATACAGATTGCACCATTTTACATTTCCACCAACAGTGCACAAATGTTGCCATTTCTCCACATCCTTGCCAACACTTGTTATCTCTCTTTTTTTTCCAAGAGCTAGTTTAACAGGTGTGTGGCCAATACCCCCCTGCGGTTTTGATTTGTACTTCCCTGGTGATTTGTGACGTTGAGCATCTTCTCACGTACCTGTTGGTCATGAACGTGTCTTCTCTGAGAAAATGTTTATTAAGATCCTCTTTGCATTTAAAAATTGGATTGTTTTGCTTTGTTTTGCTGTTGGGTTGAATGAGTTCCTTATGTATTTGGATATTAACCCATTATCAGATATATGGTTCGCAGATATTTTCTTTTGTGCTATAAGTTGCTTTCTCATTTTGTTGATATTTATTTTGCTGTGTAGGAGCTTTTCCGTTCGACGTAGACCCCCTTGTTTATTTTTGGTTTTGTTACTTGTGCTTTTGGTGTCATGTGCAAAAAATAATTGCCAAGACCAATGGCAAGGAGTTTCCCCCTGTGCTTTCTTCTAGGAATTTTATGGTTTCAGGTCTTATGTGTAAGTATTTAATCCATTTTGGGTTAATTTTTGTGACTGGTGCGAGGTAAGGATCCAGTTTCCTTCTTTTTCTTGTGAATGTCTAGTTTTTCCAATGCCACTTATTGAATAGACTATCTTTTCCCCACTGAGCATTCTTGGCTCCTTAGTCTGACATTAGTTGACTGCATATTCATGGGTTTTTTAATGGGCTCTCTATTTTGCTATATTGGTCTATGAGTCTGTGTTTATGCCAGCACCAAACTGTTTTGATCACTATAGCTCTGTAATGTAGTTATAATCATGACCTGTGGTATTTTCTTTCTTCTTCTCAGGATTGGTTTGACTTTTTGATATCTTTTGTAGTTCCAAATAAGTTTTGGGACTTTTTAAAACATTAAAAAAATTTTTTATGGTTTTTATTTATTTTTCAGAGACAGAGACAGTGCGAGCAGGGGAGGGTCAGAGAGAAGGGGAGACACAGAATCCAAAGCAGGCTCCAGGCTCTGAGCTGTCAGCACAGAGCCTGACGACGGGTTCGAACCCACGAATGGTGAGATCATGACTTGAGCCGAAGCCAGATGCTTAACTGACTAAGCCACCCAGGCGCCCCGTTTTGGGATTTTTAAAAATTTCTGTAAATAATGCTGTTGGAGGGGCACCTGGGTGGCTCCATTGGTTAAGTGTCCGACTTCAGCTCAGGTTATGATCAGGTTCATGGGTTCAAGCTCTGCGTTGGGCTCTGTGCTGACAGCTCAGAGCCTGGAACCTGCTTCGGATTCTATGTCTCCCTCTTTCTGCCCCTCCCCTGCTCACACTCTGTTTCTTTCTATCAAGAATAAATAAACATTAAAAAATTTTAAAAATGCTGTTGGAATTTAATAGGGATTGCACTGAATTTATAGATGGGTATTATGGACATGTTAGCAATATTTATTCTTTCAGTCCATAAACAGAATATATTTCCATTCATTTATGTCTTCTTCAGTTTCTTTTATCAATGTTTTACCAATAGTTTTCAGGTAGAGATCTTTCACTTTCTTGATTAAATTTATTCCTAAGTATTTTTGTTGTTTTTTGATATTATTATACATGGGATTGTTTTCTTTATTTCTTTTTCAGATAATATATTAGTGCATAGAAATGCTACTGATTTTTGTATGTTGATTTTGTATTCTGCAACTTTACTAAATTTGTTGATTAGTTCTAACAGTTTGTGTGTGTGTGTGTGTGTGCGCACGCGTGTGCGTGTGCAATGGTTAGGATTTTCTGTATATAAAATCATGTCATCTGCAAACAGTTTTACTTCTTTCTTTATCATTTGGGTGCCTTTTATTTCTTTTTCTTGCCTGATTGTTATAGCTAGGAATTCCAGTAGAGTGAGAGTGAGGGGTGCCTGGGTGACTAGTCAGGTAAGCATCCGACTTTGGCTCAGGTTTGTGAGTTCGTGCCCCACATCAGGCTCTGTGCTGACAGCTCAGGGCCTAGAGCCTGCTTCAGATTCTGTGTCTCCCTCTTCCTGCCCTTCCCCTGCTCATATTCTCTCTCTAAAAAATAAATAAACATTAAAAAAAAAGTGGTGAAAGTGAGCACCCTTGTCTTATTCCTGATTCTTAAAGCAAAAATTTTCAGTCTTTCACCACTGAGTACGGTGTTGGCCATCGACTTGTAATACATGGCTTTCTTTTATGTTGAGATACATCCCTTCTATGCTCAGTTGGTTGAGAGTTCTTATAAAAGGATGTTGTATTTTGTCAGAAACTTTTTCTGTATCTATTGAGATGGTCATGTGATTTTTGTCTCTCACTCTATTAACGTCATATATCATTACTGATTTGCATATATTGAAAAAGCCAGTATTGCAGAGCAAGGATAAATCTCACTTAATCAATATTGATGTTGAATTCAATACAACATTGAATTCCAGCTTGCTACGATTTTGTTGAGAATTTTTGCATCTATATTTGTCAGGAATATTGGCCTGTAGTTTTCTTTTCCTGTAGTGTCCTTATTTGGCTTTGGTATTAGGGTAATGCTGCCCTCTTAAAGTGGGTTTTGGATTGTTTGCTCTTTGGTTTTTCTAGAAGAGTTTGAGAAAGATTGGTGTTCGTTTTTTAAATGTTTAAAATTCACCAGTGAAACCATCTAGTTCTGGGCTATTCTTTGTTGGGAGGTTTTGACTACTAATTTAATCCTTTGTCATTATTGGTTTATTCAGATGTTCTATTTCTTCATGATTCAGTCTTGGTAAGTTATATGTTTCCATCAACTTACCCATTTCTTCTGGGTTGTCCAGCTTGTTGGCATATGATCGTTCATAGTGGTCTCTTATGACTCTTTTTATATCTGTGGTATCAGTTGTAATGTCTCCTCTTTCATTTATAATTTTATTTATTTGAGTCCTCTCTCTTTTTTTTCTTGGTTAGTCTAGCTAAAAGGTTTGTCAATTTTATTAATTTTTCAACAAACAACTCTTGGTTTTGTCAATCTTTTCTAGTGTTTTCCTGTTCTATCATTTATTTCTGTTCTAATCTTTATTCTTTCTTTCCTTCTGCTAATTTTGAGCTTAGAGTGTTCTTTTTCTAGTTCCCTGAAGTGTATAGTTAGGTTGTTTATTTGAGATTATTTTTCTTGATATATGTGTTTACCACTGTAAACTTCCCTGTTAGAACTGCTTCTGCTGTGTCTTATAGTTCTGATTTATTGTGTTTCCATTTTCATTCATCTCAAGGTATTTTTTAAATTTCCATTTCGATTTCTTATTTGATTCATTGGTTGTTCAGGAGTCTGTTGTTTCATTTCCATGTGTATGTGAATTTTCCAGCTTTCCTCCAGTTATTGATTTCTAGTTTTATACCATTGTTGTTAGAAAAGATAGTTGGAAGGATTTCAGTCTTCTTAAATTTGCTGACTTATTTTGTGACCTAACATATGACCTAGCCTAGAAAATATTCTTTGTGCACTTGAGAATTATGTATATTCTGTTGTTGCCAGATGGTATGTTTTGTGTATGTCTGCTAGATCTATTTGGTTTACAGTGTTGTTGAAATCTGCTATGTCCTTATTGACTATTTATGTGGATGACTATATGGATGACCTATTCATTTTGAGAGTGGGTTATTAAAGATTCCAACTATAATTATATTGCTGTTTCTTTCTCAGACTCAGACTCTCAACTGACTGAGCTACCCAGACACCTCCATCTTTGTGTGCCATTAAAACTAGAATCTCTTATAGGCAGCATATAGTTAGATCTTGTGTTTATATACATTCAACCTTTCTATGTCTTGTGATTGGAGAATTTAATCCATTTACATTAATAGTAATTATTGATAAGTAAGGCCTTACTCTTGCATTTTGTTAATTTTTTCTGTTTTGTAGATTTATTATTTCTCACTTATGTTGCTATCTTTTTTTGTGATTTGGTAGCTTTTTGTAGCTGTATGCTTTGGGTTCTTTTTTTTTAATAACATTTTTAAATTGTCTTTTATTTATTTTTGAGACAGAGAGAGACAGAGCATGAGTGGGGAGGGGCAGAGAGAGAGAGAGAGAGAGAGACCAGAATCAGAAGCAGGCTCCAGGCTCTGAGCTGTCGGCACAGAGCCCAAAGTGGAGCTCAAACCCAGGAACTTGAGATGATAACCTAAGCCAAAGTTGGAGGCTTAACCGACTGAGTCACTCAGGCGCCCTTCTTTACCACAATCTTTTGTGTATCTACTGTGGGTTTTTCTTTTGTGACTACCATGAGACTTACATAAAATACCTAAGAATGTCCTATTTTAAGCTGATAACAACTTCAATAACATACACAAACTTTATACATTTACTTCCCCCTTTCACATTTTAGGTTATTGATGTTACAATTTACATTTATTATATTATGTATCCTATGACAAATTATTGCAATTATGGTTATTTTTAAAACATTTTCTTTTTAACTTAAAAAATTCAAGTAAAATTAACATAACAGTGTTATATTAGTTTCAGATGTAAAATATAACAGCCTAGCAGTTCTATACATTACTCAGTACTCATCACAATAAGTGTACTTTTAATCTCCTTTACCTATTTCACCCATCCACCCACCCACCTCCCCTCTGGCAACCACTGGTTTGTTCTCTATATTTAAGATTCTGTTTTTTAACTTTACTTTTTATTTTAAATTTTTTAAAAAGTAGGCTTCATGCCCAGTGTGGAGCCCAGCATGGGGCTTGAACTCTCCACCCTGAGATCAAGACCTGAGCCGAGATCAAGAGTAGGATGCTTAACCAACTGAACCACCCAAGCACCCCTGTTTTTTAACTTTTAAAGTAGAGTTGCAAGTAAATTATGCACTGCCATTATAATATTAAAGAATCTGCCTTTGGCTGCTTATTTACCATTGCCAGTGAATTTTATACATACATTTGTATGTTTATGAGATCAATCAGCACCCTTTTATTACCACTTGATGAACGACATTTAGCATTTCTTGTCAGACATGGGTAGTGGTGATGAACTCCCTCCACTTTTGTTTATTCAAGAAGGTCTTTTTGGGGCACCTGGGTGGCTCAGTCAGTTAAGCATCCGACTCTTGATTTTGGCTCAGGTCATGATCTTATGGTTTCTCAGCTCAAGCCCCAATTGGGCTCCACACTGACAGTGTGGACCCTGCTTGGGATTCTCTCTCTCTCTTCCTCTCCCTGGTCATGTTCTTTCTCTTTCAAAGTAAATAAACTTAAAAAAAAAAGCTTAAAGAAAATCTTTTCTTGTCCTTTATTTCTAAAGGATAGTTTTGCTCCAGTAGTATTCTTGGTTGACAGGTTTTTTTTTTCTTTCAATATTTTGAATATATCATCCCACTCTTTCCTGGTCTGCAAAGTTTCTGTTGAGAAATCTTCCCATATCATATTATGGGGTTCCCTTGTATGTGATGGACTGGGATTCTCTTGCTGCTTTTAAGATTCTCTCTTTGTCTTTATTGACAATTTAATTGTAAGGTATTTTGGTGAAGTTCTTTTCAGGTTCAACATATTTAGGGTCTTTTGGACCTCATGAATCTCCATGTCCATTTATTTCTCCAAGCTTGAGAGTTCTTCAGTCTTCATTGCTTTTCTGTCCCTTTTTCCTTCTCTACTCCTTCTGTGATTCCCCAAACATGTAATATTGTTCCTTTTAATGATGTTCCATTATTCCCATAGGATGGGGACTTTCCTTGATCTTCTCATTCTTTTTCTTTTTTCTTCTCTGACTGGATTTTTTCAAATGAATCTATATTCTTGTTTATTGCTTCTATCTCCTGCTTGGTCAAGTCTGATATTGAACCTTCTATTGAATTCTTTAGTTCAGACATTGTATTTTTTAGCTGTAGGATTTCTGTTTAGTATTTTGGGAGGTTGCTATTTCTTTGTTGAACTTCTCATTTGTTCATGTTTTCTCATTTTTTAATTGTTTTCTGAAGTTTTAGTTGTTTGTATGTTTCTATAGCTCACTAAATTTTTTTAAGAGGACCATTCTGGATTCTTCATCATATAGTTTATAGATATCCATTTCATTACAGTCAGTTACTGAAGCATTGTTGGTTTCCTTTGGTCATGTCACATTTTCCTGATTCTTCATGATTCTCAATTCCTTACTTGGTATCTGCACGTTAGAGTAAGCTGCCTACTCTTCCAGACTTTAGAGTTCGCTTTCACAGAGATAGTTCTTCCCCAGTCAGCTCAGTTTTGGGTTCCGGATGAGTCAAGTGGTGGGGTTTGCCCTCAGGGGTCTCTATTTGTGCAAGGCCACTGCCCAAGCTCTGAAGTCAGGGAGATGCTGCTGGTTAGGAGAGGTCAGATAGGACTGCTGGCGTGGTTCCTTGTCCAAGTGTAGCTAGAGGACCAGAGAATCTGGATGAGCTTCCTGGTCAGGTGGGATTGAATGCCATACTCAGGAGTAGGTGGGGCCATGAACCTGCTTCCCTCCCTGAGTAGAACAAGCAGAACAGGCTCAAAGGCTGGCATGGCTTATTGGCAGGGGACCCAAATCAGGCAGAACTGCCCACTGGCTTGGCTCTGCGTGTGTACAGAGCTGCTGGCTGGGCCTCTGCTCTGGTGCCACTATAAGTAGATTGTAGGATGGGCCATGCAGACGCCCTGTGCTCCAGCAGGGCTAACATGGAGACTGTATTCAGTAGGAGGCAGGCTTCAAATCTGTGTCCCTGCCTGAACAGGGCTGTATAACAGGCTCTACATCTGGTAAAACTTGTTGACTGGAGACCCAAATCAGGCAGAACTATACCCCAAGCTCCCTGGACAGACAAGGTCACCAGGTTGGCTCTGCCAAGGGGTAGAGCTATTGGCTGGGCCAAGAATTTGGAGCATTTTTACTGTGTGCCAGGCACCGTAAGAAGCACTCTGGAGGCATGATGTTATTGAATTGTTTCAACAACACTACTGAATTCCATTTTACAGATGAGAACACTGAAGTTGACAGTAACTAGGGAGCAGTAATGAGGGGAGGCAGAGAAGCTGGGATTCAAACCCAGGGCTACATTACTCAAGAGTCCCATGTTCTTAACCTCCAGGCCTTTCTGTTTGTTCTTTAGAATCCTTTCTTGGTCTCTTCACAGGTGAGATCATACAGATTCTTAGTTCTAATGGCTTCTCTGTAACTCTTGATCATAGAATTTACTATTTTTATGGTGCAGGACAAAGAGAATCTATCTGCTGTTATATACAAATATCACAGAATCACAGGCACACCTTTAAAAAAATCTTTAAATATACCAATATTTGGAGGAATCTTCTTTGAGGTATTCCTATTTTTAAAACTACTGACAATTCTATTTTAATGACTTTTTCACTCCTTTTTCTTGGCCAGAGATTCTGTCTACATGTCAAGCCTCCCAAAAGTCTATTAATGTCCCCAAATTGCAAGAGTAGGAAATCTCTCTTCTGAAAAAGCCCTAACATCCGGCAAATGCGTCAGACAAGTCAAATAGGTGGCAGGGAGGTGTCAGAGATATAAATGGGAGATGAGTCTGAACTTAAAAGCAGGGAGCAGGTGCTAATTGTATCCAACAAGACAGTAAAGACTGAGATGTTCACTCTTAGGAGATATAGATGAAATGAAGGAATCACCTCCTATTTAGTAAAAATTTATTTAGTTATTTATTTTCATGATCTCAACTCCTCGTTTTGAATGATGATTTTAAAGTTTATTTCTTTTGAGAGAAAGAGAGTACGAGCAGGAGGAGGGGCAGAGAGATTTTTTAGAGAGAATCCCAAGCAGGTTCCGTGCTGTTAGCAAGAATCCTAGACAGGGCTCGATCTCACAAACCGAACCATGAGATTGTGACCTGAGTCGAAATCAAGAGTCGGGACACTTAACCTACTGACCCACTTAGGTGAATGTTGATTTTTTAAAAAAAAATATTTTTTAGTTAAAAAAAATTTTTTTTAATGTTTCTTTATTTGGGGGAGAGAGAGAGAGCGAGCGAGCGAGAGTGAGAGCGCACAAGTAGAGGAGGGGCAGAGGGCGAGAAAGAGACACAAAATCCGAAGTGTGTTCCAGGCTCTGAGGTATTAGCACAGAGCCTGACATGGGGCTTAAACCCACGAACTGTGAGATCATGACCTGAGCCAAGTTGGACGCTTAACCAACTGAGCCACCCAGGCGCCCCTTTTTAAATTTTTTTAATATTTATTTATTTTTGAGAGAGAGAGAGACAGAGTGTGAGCAGGGAGGGGCAGAGAGAGAGGGAGAGACAGAATCTGAAGTAGGCTCCAGGCTCTGAGCTGTCAGCACAGAGCCCGATGCGGGATTTGAACTCATGAACCATGAGATCATGACCTGAGCCGAAGTCAGACATGTAACTCACTGAGCCACCCAGATGCCCCAATTTTAAAGTGGTTTCTATGTCCGAGCATGATTCATGTTGTTACTAGTTGCTTACCCTCAAGTAATTACATTTTAATAGGCATGTGTTACTGATAGTGGAATGAGGCTTGTTTTTTCTTATCTTGTGTCTAGTTGTCTTGTCTTTATGAAAAATCAGTGATCTTTTTTTCCAGCTTTCTTAAAGTATCATTGTGGTCAGTGATCAACCTGAGCCTGTCACATAGCATCAGAGAAATGATCTAGTTGCAGACCTTTTCTCAGGAGCTATAAATGTCCCAGTCCAAACAAGAGAAGTCTTACAGTACTTCCTTCTTCACCACACCTGTGTCCCCCCAGCCTCGGTGTGCACTGCGCTGGACCCCTATGTCTTCCTCCTGGCCGTTCCTGCCCGCTGCCAACTCTTCTCAGAGCCAATGGCATAGGTCTTGCTGAGCTTGTCTGTCGGCCCCTAGGCCCCTATTTGTGAGGGAGACAGAATAGACTTTGTCAAGAGGGGCACTGAATATGATACCATAGTCAGAAGGTAGGGATTGATTGATTAAAAATGGTCTTTTTACTATTTTCTTAATTTTAATTTTTTAAATTAAAAATTTAAAAACGTTTATTATTTACTTTTTGGGAGGGCAAGAAAGCAGTTGAGGGGCAGATAGAGAGGGAGACACAGAATCCAAAGCAGGCTCCAGGCGCTGAGCTGTCAGCGCAGAGCCCAATGTGGGGCTCAAACTCACCAACCATGAGATCATGACCTGAGCCAAAGTTGAATGCTTAAGTGATTGAGCTACCCAGGTGCCCCTTAATTTTACTTTTTAAAAAAGTAATCTCTACTTTCAACACGGGGCTCAAACTCACAGCCCTGAGATCAAGAGTCACCAGCCAGATGCCTGCGTGTTATTTATTCTTATTTATTTTAAATTTTATTTTTTTATCAACTTTTTTTTAAACTTTATTTATTTTGAGAGAGAGAGAGTGAGTGTACATGAGCACAAGCAAGCAAACGGAGGAGGGACAGAGGGAGAGGGAAAGAAAGAATCCCAAGCAGGCTCAGCACTGACAGCACAGAGCCCCACACAGGGCTTGATCTCACAAACTGTGAGCTCATGACCTGAGCCAAAGTCAAGGGTCAAACGCTTAACCGACTGAGCCATCCAGGCACCCAGGCAAACATGTTCTTAGAAAGGCTGTGGATGTATAGCTGGGGACCATAGTGAGATACCCCAGGAGCCTGGAAATGATGGAGAGAATGACCTCATAGCTAAGCAATTTGATCTATAGGAATTGTATTGAAGCTGAGTTTTCACAGTCAGCTTGTCAATAGGGAGCTTTCCTGGGAATATCCCCCCAAAATATATGTCTCTTAGAAGAATATCTTGTTCACTGAAAGTCGGCAGGGGTTGACTGTGAGAGACCCCTGTAGGCACCTCATCCTCTGAGCAGGGCTGCTTCTGCTGCGGGGGTGGGGACATGTCCTCAAACATGTGAACCCACATTCCCCTCACGGCTGCCTATCTTCCTGGGGGAGGGGGCAGGCAGGTCATGCGGACCGGACCCAAGCGTTATTGTCCCTGTGAGTGGTCTCCATCAGTAAATGGGCACGTACGGCAGTTCTGAGAGCTTGCCTCATGCCACCCGGCCTCTGAGAGAAGGATGTGCTCTCCACATGTCGGCCACTTCCGTTCCCAAACCTGCAGGGCCAACGGGCAGACGTCACCCCCAGGCTGTTTGGTCAGCTGCCTCCTGGGAGGCCTGGCATCAGTGGTTCAGCCGTACTTTTCAGCTCCCTGCCCAGCCTCAGCCTGGGAGACTTTACTTCAAACCAGTGACTCAGTTTTCCTGGTGTCCCTAAAAGATATGCACGTCCTAACAGAGTACCTGTGAATGAATGTTGATCCTGTTTGGAAATAGGGTCTTTGTAGATGATCAAGTTAAGATGGAGGTCGTCAGGGTGGACCCTAATCCACCCTGCTGTCTTTGTAAATAGGAGGAATTTGGACTTCACCCTGTATGTGAAGACACAGAGAGAACATCATCTACAAACCGAGGAATGGCCGAGACCACCAGATCTAGGAGAGAGGTGAGGAGCAGACTCACAGCCCTCCCAAGGAACCCATCCTGTTGACCCCTTGATTTAGAACTGGGAGCCCACCTGGTGTTTGAGCCACCCAGTTCGCGGAACTTTTTTACGGAAGCCGTAGGAAGCAAATAGACCTGATGCTGGACAGATCACCAGGGAACTCGTGAACAGTCTCCCATTTAGCCCGGGGCCCTGACGTTACCTGTGATTGGAATAGCAATGCCCTAAGAATAGGACCTGGGCATGGCTGGCGTGGCCCCCGCAGCGTCCCTGGGGGGTCTCTACGAGCGGGAGCAGGTGTCCTGCAGGGCTGGACAAGCGTCATTTCGTGTTTTTTTTATTTCTAGGTGGTTTTCAGATAAAAATAAGTATTTTGGCGATGCGGGTAGAAGGCATTAGCACCCAAAGATATTCCTAAAGACAAACTATAATTTACTTTGTTTATTTTGATGCTTTGCAATGCCTAAAAATTTACTTTGGAATTTTATTTTTTTTTAAATTTAAAAACATATTTTTGCATTTACTTATTTTTGGTAGAGAGAGATAGAGCTTGAGCAGAGGAGAGGCAGTGAGAGAAGGAGACACAGAATCTGAAGCAGGCTCCAGACTCTGAGCAAATGTTCAGCACAGAGCCCGATGCAGGGCTCAAACCCACAAACCGTGAGATCATGATCTGAGCCAAAGTCGGCTTAACTGACTGAGCCACTCAGGCGCCCCTGGAATTTTATGTTTTAACTGTGTACTAACTTTCCAGTAAGAAAGTTCAGGCACTTAAAGCTATTTGCACAAAATGGCAATTTTTTAAACAATTTTTAATTTTTTTTTAATTTTTGGGAGAGAGAGAGAGAGAGGGAGAGAGAGAGAGAGAGAGAGAGAGAGAGGGAGAGGGAGAGGGAGAGGGAGAGGGAGGGAGAGAGAGTGCGCACACAAGCAGGGGAGGGGCAGAGAGACAGGGAGACACAGAATCTGAACCAGGCTCCAGGCTCCGAGCTGTCAGCACAGAGCCCCATGCAGGGCTCCAACCCAAGGACCATAAGATCATAACCTGAGCCGAAGTTGGCTGCTTAACTAAGCCACTCAGGCACCCCCAAATGGTAATTTTTTAAATGAAACATTGACATTCCCATGTTGAATGTAAAAACAGCTGTCACAAATTACCTCAGATGACTTGCCTCCACAGATTGCAAAGGCATATACCTTTTGTTTGATATCAAGCAAAAAAAAGTGACCAACAAATTTTGGCCAACTAAAAACACGGCATTATAAGTGTCATATGTATTTTATCTATCATAGTCACTCCAGGTGAAAGAATTCCCTGAATTTCTGAAATAGTCTTTGCTTCATAATCTGACCTACTTTTCTTCTAGATTTTCTTTTTATAAAGGATTAATTCTGGAAGCAAGCCAGTGAGGTTGACAGATTGTCTCCCATTAAAAAAAAATTTTTTTAATGTTTTTTATTTATTTTTGAGAGACAGGGAGAGACAGTGCAAGCAGGAGAGGGTCAGAGAGAGAGGGAGACACAGAATCCGAAGCAGGCTCCAGGCTCTGAGCTGTCAGCACAGAGGAGCCTGACGTGGGGCTCGAACCCACGAACTGTGAGATCATGACCTGAGCCTGACGTGGGGCTCGAACCCACGAACTGTGAGATCATGACCTGAGCTGAAGTCAGATGCTCAACCGACTGAGCCACAGAGGCGCCCCTGTGTCCCATTTTAAAGACTGAAAATGCTGAGGCTCGGGTAAGGCCTCTTGTCCAAAGCCAAAAAGAATAAAAATTGCAAGAGGAACACGTATCTATCACACTTTTTGCCTTCTTATTCCTTCTACAAAGCATTCATTGATTGAGAGTGACATTCATGTTCGAATTCCTTGTAAGGTTTGGGCTCATACAGATGAAGGAGACACAGTTCTTGCTTCTGACTCACATTTATAGGGTGATCCCATGCCAAGCGCCCGGCACCCACAACTTCACGAAACCACACCTGTGAGTCAGGTACAGCCAACCCCATATTATGGAGGAAACTGAGGCTCAGAGGGGTTTAGCGCACTGCACAAGGTCACAGAGCTAGTTTGTGACTGCTTATGGTTGGCACCAAACATAAGTGAAGCTCAAATCCATTGTTAAAAAAATATACCAGACAGTCCCCAAAATGACAAGAATTCTTGCTGAATCACTCCCTAGCACCCACTGTGCCAGATACTACAGGAAGCCGGTTCATAGCTTTCTCTCATTTCATCCTCTGCAAAGTAGGAGTGTTATTTCTGCTTTTTCCAGCTAAGGAAGCAGAAACTTAAGGATGTAAATATGAGTAAAGTGGTATGGCCGGAAATTGCCAGGGGCAGGAATATGAGCCCAGGTATGACTTGGTTGAAAGGATGATTTTGTTCTGCTGCATGGAAGGCAATATGGTATGAGGCTGAATATGACAAGTGTCAGGAAAGTGCCGTCAGGTCCCCACGGGATTCCGAGTTGGTGATGAGGGTGATCAGGAGAGCTTTGTGGCAGAATGGGTCCAGGAGGGGGGCTATGTAACCCCTCCCCCTATGGCGGGGAAAGTGCGAGAGGGCAGGGGAAGGCTTGTCCTTCCTGTCCCCTTGGCCACTGCTGTCCTTGTGGCCAGTGTGTGCTGGAGACTCTTCAGGCCTAGGACGAGAGACTATGTAATCGTGAATGAAGAGAGGAAACAGGAAGACAGGGTGTCTGCTTAGATGCAGACAGAAGCCAGAAGAAAAGTTAAGCCAGGCGCCTCCAAGGCCCGCGGCAGGAAGGGAGCCCAGGTCACAGTGGGGTGGACCAGGTGTGTCCCCCCGGTGGGCCACTGCGTCCCTTTGCCTTCTTATTCTGCCCGGCCCCTTTCCCCGACTGCTATACAGATCTTTTTCACAGGTATCTGCCCTGAAATAATCTTTCCCGAGGCTCAGTCTCTCAGGGCAAGTGATGCCTTCTGCGGCGCCCCCATTTCTAAACCTGTGATCCTGGTCTCTCTTTAGAGAGAGGCAGGACGACTCTCCTCTGTGGAGAACTGTTGGATTGCTCACCAGCCTTAGAGTTCACTGTTGTGACTTCCCTTCGATTGAGCAGTGCAGGGAGTGTCATGAAGTGACACCTTTTGGCCTGTCAGTCGGATGCTGGTAACATGAGGCTGAGGAAGGAGAGGGAGAGGAGAGATGCAGATTGTGGTACGAACCCAGAATTCATTGTCTGCTTCCAGAGGCTTTTTTTTAAAAGTTTGTTTATTTATTTTGAGAGACAAAGATAGCACGAGTTGGGGAGAGACAGAGAGAGAGAGAATCCCAAGCAGACTCTGTGCTGCCAGTGCAGAGCCTGACATGGGGCTCGAACCCATGAAGCTGCAAGATCCGAGCAGAAACCAAGAGTCGGATGTTTAACCAACTGATCCACCCAGGTGCCCCAGAGGCATTTTTTTAGTAGGCTTCATGCCCAGCATAGACCCCAATGTGGGTCTTGAACTCATGACCCTAACTAAGATCAAGATCTGAGCTGCGATCAAGAGTCAGACACTTAACGGCCTGAGCCACCCAGGCACCCCTGGGTATTTTCTGAAGGACTCATGGCACACTTTTCCACCCTCCTGATGCGCTGTTTCTATGACTTTAAAACAATAGTAACAGCGGTGCCAACTCCAGAGGAAGTGCCCTGTGCAGTGTTTGGCACAGAGCTGGTGTCCGATAGTTGTGGTATCTGAATCAGAGTCGTCCGTTCTCCCTCCGTAGCTAGCAGGTAGCTAACAACTACTCCCTGCTGCTAAAGAAGGCAGCTTTCGAGGGGCCCCTGGGTGGCTGGCTTGGTCCCTTAAGTATCTGACTTCGTCTCAGGTCATGACCTCATGGTTCATGAGTTCAAGGCCTGCATCGAGCCTGCTTTGGATCCTCTGATCCCCTCTGTATCTGCCCCTCCCCTGCTCCCCCCCAGCCACTGGGCACACTCAGAGGACTAGCTCACACGCATCCGCCAAAACTGAAGTCAGGCAAAACCAGGACAAGCGGCTAGCATGCCATCCGCAGCCCGGAGTCCCCTTGGGGCTGCACTGGTGACCAGGTGTGGCCCTGTGTGGTTCTGCCCCTCTTTGGAGAGTGGGCGTTTCCATCTGTTTCTGCCCTTTGGGGGCTCCCTGCTGCCTGTCCTGTGGGACTGAGCAGCTCTGAGTACGTCTCCAGACAGGGTTTTGCATCAGCCATCTCCAGTTTCGGGAAGAATTAGGAATGAGATGTCGCAGGTCCTACGTCCTGGGCTAAAACACACACAAATTGATCATAACTCCCGAACGAAGATGTTGATTCTTATTTCAAGTAAAAACGCCCACCTTGCCTGAAAATGTTGCACAAAGAACCGAGGGAAACTGACCAAAGAGCTAGTGATCCCTGAGAGTGGGCGGGGGGCACACATGAAAGGCGAGCATCAAAATGACGTGTTCTTTCCCCCCAAACATCTTACTTTTAATAGTTATTTAGCAGAAATCTGCATTTTTTTTTTTACTCGGAATGTGCTGTGCCTTTGTTGGCCAGCTCTGTGTACCAGTCCGCCTGCCTGTTTCCGCCGGCTTGTCATGCTCACTAATTAGAGAGCTGCTGCCTGATTCACCTTGTTAATTAGAGGGACTTGCACACGGAGCCCTTCGGGCAGTGCGCGCGCGAGCCTCGCACCAGCGCCCCCGGAACGAGGCGTCTGTGAAGTCATTCTTCTCATCTACCTTCTATTTTTCATTTGAAATGAATAAATCATTGAGATTTTCCTTGTGGAGTGAGAATACGAGAACTCACATCTTTGTAAGATGTAAATTACATGTGATCAATAGGAAGGCATGACTCGTGCATGGTGCGTACATGATCTCCTAATTTGCTTCTTGTCAGTGTATGAAAAATGGCCTGGCACGTGTGTCTCCTCTCCATGAATCAGTGTCCTTCGTCCGGCGAAAGGGTGGAGTTGAGTGAGAAACAGCTGCTCCGTGTGACCTCTCGGGGCCTGGGCCGCGCTCGTCGCTCGCCCACGCGGAGGGAGGGAAGCCTCTGGAACCCCGGCCTCCAGGAGGGCGTTTGCCCAGAAACTCCTTCCCAGCCTCCCCCAGGCGCCGCCTGCTCAGGAAGAAACAGGGCACACCAGGTGATTCTGATGGACACATGCCTGTAATCGAGATCCGCTTAGTGGAACCGGGGGTTTAGATGTGTTTGTGTGCCTTTAAAAAAGACTTAAAAAGTTTAAATAATATTTTGGCTTCATCAGCCCATGGACCCAATCCCAGAAACAGTAGTATCTTTAAACAGCATGTTGCCTCCTTTTCCTACCTGCGTACGGCCCTTTAGAAAGTAGTTTCAGCGGCTTCTACTCCAACTACTTGGTTAAAACTAAGTATTCTAGTTACAGGAGAACGGGAAGAGGCAGTGAACTCTTATTGGTTGAAAGGCAGGTAGGTAAAGAAAGTAAAGAAAGGAAGGGGCTCAGCCCCACCGTATCTGGGTGTCTCTGCTGTGGAGCCTGATCAGAGAACCCCATTATCTGTCTTTGTGGTTAATTAATCTTAAACAGTTAACCTTCCTGCTCATCCATTGCATTCACATACATGTTCACTTGCAGAGGTTTAGGCAAAAGACTTTCAAATATTTCTTAGGAAATAGAAATTTATGTCTGCTTCTCTTGGGAAGGGCACAGACCATGGCAGCTGTTTTCTAGAGTGCTTTTTCCAACATCATAAACATCCCTTTTTGTGCCCGCAAGCACACATTGAGCACTTGCTGAATGCAGAACACTGCCCCAGCCCCGAGGGAAGCCCCAGCCCGCAGAGACCATCCCTGTCCTCAGGACACCAAGCGCAGATGGGGGAAAGAACCAGAGAGGCAGCAAATGGTACGGCACAGAGTGGCGGGTGTTCTGAGCCTGCGTAGAGGAAGGGGGTTGGGACTGAGGTCACAGAGGGAGGGACGTCTGCGAAGGCGTTTAGGGAGCAAGAGAGCTTGCCACATGGAGATGACCTTGAAGGCAGGGCATACTGCGCCCATGATGGCGTGGAATGCGCAGCCCAGCCCATTGCAGGGATGTGAGGGGCTGCCAGGGCTAGAGCTGAGCGAGTGAGAGGAGAGACCACTGTGGGGCAGGGCCAGCAGCCAGGTCCTGAAGGCCAGCCTTCTACCCTGGATGTCACCAGAGGTGCTTCTCACCATGTCACTGCTGTTCACAGCTTTCACACCATTGTGTGGCTGCCCCAGGCTGGCCTGCAGGAGCCCATGCAGGTCTGTAGGATTCTAGAGAGGATGCAGAAGTGGGCTTGACTTCTGTGGCACATTTGCCCTTCACACAGCTCCGGCCCTGAGTGCGGGAACCATCAGATGGAGGGAGCGGGCCAGGGCTCGTGGTGGATACTAGTCTGCCAGGAACTCAGGGGAAAGCCGCCTCTGTGAGAGCCTTTACCTATGTGACCTTGAGAATCTGACCACAGAGTCCAGTGGCAGCGTGGCACACAGTAGTTCCTAAGCACTCGGTTCAGTTTCACAAATGGGATTTGAGCATCTGCCTTTGCTAGGGTCCCTGCAAATAACTGGGGACGCAAAGATGAAAAAGACACCATCTCCTGCCTCTTCGAGGCTTACAAGAGACAGGCAAAGTGACGCACGTTTGCAGAGATATAGGGGGCACACTGCCAAGTATCAAAGCAACAGCCGGGGGAGGGTGGCATAGCGGGGGAGGCGACACTGGCACCGAGTCTTACGGGATGAACGGGCTGAAGATGGACAGGGAGCAGCAGGTGCACAGCAAGGAGATGTGAATGTGCACAGTGTGTTCAGGGCCTGCAAGGACTCATCCAGATTCCAATTCAGGGAAGAGTCTGGAGGCTTTGCAGGAGGGTGAAGGGGACGGAAGGATTTAGGGCAGGTTTGAATAGACAAAGGAGGCTTTTGCCACCCAGGTGTGCACCAGGGGCACCTGTCACACACTTTCCAAGGTATCCTACAATCCGGTGGCAGCAGCTCTTTTACCATCAAGGCAAAGAGCCAGGCAGGGTCTGAACCAGTACAGACTGGAAGCAGATTCTGAGGTTCAGGTCTTGGGGGATGGGCGGGCAAGGGCCTTCTGGGAGGAGGCTGCCAGCCTAGAGACTAAGCATCAGAGTGAATTAATGCCTTCTGTTTGTAGATCCAACAGCTATGGCTTGTAGCTGTGTGCGACTTCCTCCTTCACAGCTTACGGGGTCCTACCCACGGAATGGAAAATCCAGCCACGGTCACACCCGCCGTCCAGGTGGTGTTGGACATGACAATGAATTCATCACCGCCAGAACACAGTGCTGCTTCTAAACTGGTTACACAATACCAGTTGTGAGCTGTACCACCCCTAATGTGGTACGCCCCCCCCTTTGTTTTTTAAAAAAGTTCCTCCATACGGTGGGTGCTCAGGCCTGCACCAGGCGGGAGGCAGAGCCAGGGGGCCCAGATGTGGATGCCTTCTAAATCAGGAATCCCTGGCCCCCAGCTCACCGCCATGGGGGAAAGCACCTGCTTTTTCTCAGAGAAGCCCTGTCTATGGAGCGAGCGTTTCAGATCACCGCATGAGGCTCAAGTTCACAGTGGTGTCTCAATATTGACTTAAAGAGTCCGGCAGCCCCCAAACTTGTCTAGTTCTCTCTGCCTGGGGGAGACCAGGAGGCATGACTCCACTGTCTCCAGGACGCTCACACTGCCATCAGGCTTTGCTGTGTCCAGGGTTAGAGAACATGTGCGGATTAATCTGTAATCCATCGAGATTTAATCAGCATCACTTACGTAGGCTGGGCTCTGAACCGGTCCCTCAGAGAGCCCGTGCACCTGGGAGGGGCTTCTAGAGGGGGAGGGGCTTCTAGAGGGGGAGGGGCTTCTAGAGGGGGAGGGGCTCCTGGAGGGGAGGGGCTCCTGGAGGGGGAGGGGCTCCTGGAGGGGGAGGGGCTTCTAGAGGGGAGGGGCTTCTAGAGGGGGAGGGGCCTCTAGAGGGGAGGGGCTTCTAGAGGGGGAGTGGCCGTGCTCTTGGGGCCTCTCGAAAACACAATGGTGCTCTGATGGAAACCTGGGTCTCTGTGAATGTGGAGAATACTTTTGGTGCCAGACTTTGCCATTTGCTTCAGTAACATGAGTGACAAGAAAACGAAGATGTGGAACACGCACACACAGAGTGAAATGAAAGCAGGATTAAAATAGCAACTGAGGGGCGCCTGGGTGGCTCAGTCGGTTAGGTGTCCGACTTCGGCTCAGGTCATGATCTCACGGTTCGTGGGTTCGAGCCCCACATCAGGCTCTGTGCTGACAGCTAGCTCAGTGCCTGAAGCCTGCTTCGGATTCTGTGTCTCCCTCTCTCTCTGACCCTCCCCCTCTCATGCTCTGTCTCTCTCTGTCTCTCAAAAACAAAATAAAAGACATAAAAAAATAAAATAAAATAGCAACTGAAAGCCCCATCAAGTTTTCTCCCAGGACAGGAGACCCTCTCAGCCCGCGCCGCCCCCACCGTGGGCTGAGTGCCACACGTGGTGCTCATGTTTCCCAAGTATGTGACACGTCCCTGGGGGGCAAAGCCTTGCCCACCTCCCATTGTCCCCCCACCCCCGGGTCCAGCCGCACTGGGGGCTCTTGGGAAGCTTCTGCTCACTGAGTTAACAATGAGCTTAAAATTTAAATTTTAAGTCATTGTTTAAGCTTAAAATAAAATTTAAATTTAAAAACACTTAAAAATTTCACTTTTTGCTGGATTCTAAGGGTAATATGTGCTGATGGCAGACAATTTGGAAAACACAAAGCCGCTTGATTCTGTTTCAGGAGTGGCTGTTCCCAGCTCATTCAGGCCACATATATGATGCCCACCCCTCTCTGAAACCCACCTAGACGATGCTCCAGTTGGTTTCACAATCTAATGTCTGGACTTTGTATTGGTTATTGTGAGAGAAACAGTCTATGTTTTGTGTTCTTTTATGGTAACAGTTGATACAAGAGTGTAAACTCCCGCAGGTCGATTTTCCTAAGGCGGTGACACTTCGCCTCCTTCCTGGTAGGGGTCTGGGGTGCTACGATGCCAAGGGGGGTCGAGCTGGTGTACGCAAGTCAGTGACGTGATCGCCATTCGTGCTCCGGAGCGGGACTGGGGGTGCTCAGGAAGCGCTGGTGTGCTGGCTGAAGGGGCGTGCGGGCGGGGGCGGGGGCGCGCCCAGCGCTCTCAGCGAACCGCACACAGATCGATGGGCGGTGACAAGGTCGACTTTGTTCCCGTCTGTCCTTGGCGGGAGTAGACCACACAATCCTGAAGTCTAAATTTCAGAGCTCATTTTGGAACAACTGTAACCCATATTTATACTTCCAAGTTTGGCAATCCTGTGGCTATGTTCTGAAAATAACATGCTGGATGTTTTCTTAAGGGTGAAGACACGGTCATAACAGGACAGATAACTGTTGAGCGCCCCCTATGGGCCAGATTCTCTGCTCCTGGGGACCTCGTCCTCGTCTTTGAGGTGATCAGGGTCTGGAGGGAGCCGGAGACCCTGGCAGGCACCACCCTTGCAGGGGGATGTCTGTGAGCAGGGGGTGCGGCAGGCCACCAGAGGCGCCAACTAGGAACAAAGGAGAGCAGGGTGTAGTCAGACGAGGAGCATGGTGAGGCCGGGGTGGGATGGGGGGGGGTGGGGAGCGTTCCCAGCCAAGGCGGGGAGAGCAGGCAAAGGCCTGGGGCCAGGCGGGGGCACAGGGTGCGGCTGCTGGCCGGAGAGTTCGCTGAGGGCACCCTGAGACCGCTTGGTGGGGCCTGTCCCGTCACACTTTCTTTTTAAATAAGCCACCAACACTTAAACGCTGAGAGGTTTTACATTCAAAACCAAACCGGACCTGGGTTTTTGGGTTCTCCTAAAAACCGTGCATCTGCAGTCCTGCCTGACAGCAGGGCCATGGTGACAGGCCCTTCTGTGTCTGTGCGGGGCTCCGGAGCCCCCCGGCCCCGGCCCCCGGAGCATCTGGGGAGAGCGAGGGCAGTGCAGCGGGCTGCGGCCCTGACTGGGCCCTGAGCACCGTGTCTGCTGCAGCAGGAAGTTTCCAGTGTCTGCGAGCACAAGGCCACCTGAGCGGGTTTGCCTTCCAGAAGGGCGTCTCTGGTTACAGTCTGGAGAATGGGTTTGATGGGGTCAGAAAGGAGGCCCTTTGCAATAGTCCAGGGAGGGGTCATGGTGAGATTGTGGGGGCTGAATGATGATCGGCCCTTCAAAGACAGCAGATTCTGGGGACGTCCGCGTGACGCAGTCGGTTGAGCATCTGACTTTGGCTCAGGTCATGACCTCACGGTCTGGCAGTTAGAGCCCCTCAGGGGGCTCTCTGCTGTCAGCCCAGAGCTCGCTTCGGGTCCTCTGTCCCCCGCTTCCTCTGCCCCTCCCCTGCTTATGTGCTCTCTCTGTCTCAAAATAAATAAATAAATAAATATTTAAAAAAGATCAGATGTGACCTTATAACGGCAGAAAAAAGCTTTATGGCCACGATTAAGTTAAGGGTTCTGAGATGGGGAGATTATCCAGGATTTAATGGCCCTAAATGCATCCCATGTATCCTTGCAAGAGGGAGGCAGGGGGAGATTTGACACACACAGGAGAGGAGGCAGGGGACCGTGGAAGCAAAGACAGGAGCGATGTGGCCACAAGCCAGGAACGCCAGCGGCCGCACACGCGGAAAGAGGCACGGACCAGGTGGCCCCTCGCGCCTCTGGGAGGAGGAGGGTGGGCCTTTCACCCCTGCCTTTCAGCCCAGGACCCAGCTTCGTAACTTCTGACCTGCAGAACCGTGGGAGAATGAACACCTTTCTGTCCTTTCAACTCTCGAGCCCGTGGTGGTTTGTGAGAGCGGCCACGGGAAGCCAGCGCGGACAGCGTCACACGGCCCGCAGCACTCGGACGTGTCCAGGCCGGCCCGCGGCCGTGAGGCCGGGGTGAGCACAGAGGGAGCAGAGCGCGAGGGGAGAGGCTCCCACGCAGGCGCGGGCCTGGGCTGGGGACCGCGGCGGCCCGAGAGGCCCGTGGACGACTGCTCAGGACCGTCCCTCAGAAGGGCGGGAAGCTGAGGCACTTACCCGCTGGCTCCCGTTTCCCGCCAGCTGGCAGTGGCCTGTGTTAGTCGGATTCTCCATAGAACCAGAACCAGAACCAGAACCAGCGACAGAAACAGGACCGATACAATGGATATATTGTAACGAACTGGCGCACGTGAATATGGAGATTGGCTCTGTGAAGTTCCAACATCCGGGGCCGGTGAGCTAGGGGCCCAGAGGAAACCCAGTGTTTCCGCTTAGTTCCAAAGGCAGGAAAAAACTGATGTCCCCACTCAAATAGGCAGGCAGGGGGAATTCCTTCTTACTCATGAGAAGATCCATTTTTTGGTCTATTCAGACCTTCAACTGTTTGGACGAGGCCCATCCGAATGAGGGAGGGCAGACTTCTTTGTTCAGTCTACCCATGGCACACGTTAATCTCATCTGAAAACACTCACAGATACCTCAGAAGTAGTATGACCAAACAGCTGGGCACCTTGTGGCCCCGGTCAAGTTGACACATAGAATTAACCGTCACATTGACCCTCCCTCCACGTCCTGCTAGTGGCCTGCTGTGCCACTGAAAAGTCTGGTCGGTGCCGAGACATTTGAGATGCGACCCAGGCCGTGTGCATGAGACTTCACGGCTGCTGGGCGGAGTCACGCGGGCCCAGAGGAGGCAGCTAAGACACGGAGAGCACCTGCCCCCCGGCTCTGGAGTTTCTGGTTTGGGCACCGGCTGGAATGGGGAACCCAGTGGGAGGGGCAGAGGCAGCGGACGATGCTGGGCCCAGTCAGCGCTGGGTGGGGCTTGCATGTCCAGGCAGGTTGCCCTGGGCATGGCTGAGGCTCCAGAAGCCACCAGAGTAGGTGACACTCGTGGCCTCAGTGGAGGCAGCGCAGCAGAGTGGAGGGGAGAGGGCAGCGTCTGACTGGAGGAGGGGTAGACGTGGTGAAGCGGAGACAACTCCTTCAAGGAGGAGAACCATCAGACAGAGACTTGGAGTAAAAGGAAGACAGATAAACGGATAAGGAAGATGTGGGTGGACCATTCCACAGTCACAGTAAAGGGTGAGCCCGCGCCCTTTGTGACAACACGATGGGCCTGGAGGGTGCTGCGCTAAGTGAAACTAGTCAGACAGAGAAAGATAAGTACCATCTGATTTCACTCACATGTGGAATGTTAGAAACAAACAAAACAAATTAATAAATAAAAAGCAGCATCAGACCTATAAATACGGAGAACAAACTGACGGCTGTAAGAGGGATGGGGGTTGAGGGTGGAGGGTAAAAAGGGTCAGAGTGGGTGGGACACAGGCTTCCAGTTGTGGAATGAGTAAGTCACGGGGATAAAAGGCACCGCGTAGGGAATACAGTCAATGACATTGTCACAGGGATGTGCGGTGACAGATGGTAGCTGTGCTTGTGAGGATCAGAGATGCAGAAGCACTATGTTATACACCTGAAACCAATGTAATGTTGTGTATCAACTATACTCAATAAAAAATTTTTTTATGTTTATTTCTTATTGAGACAGAAACAGAGCATGAGTTGGGGAGGAGCAGAGAGAGAGGGAGACACAGAATCTGAAGCAGGCTCCAGGCTCTGAGCTGTCAGCACAGAGCCCGACATGGGGCTCGAGTCCACGAACCGTGAGATCATGACCTGAGCCAAAGTCAGATGCTTAACTGACTGAGCCACCCAGGCGCCCCTAAAAAATATTTTCAAAAGGGACCTTTAATTTATTTTATCTTTTTAATAGTTTATTGTCAAGTTGGCTTCCATATAACACCCAGTGCTCATCCCCACAAGTGCCCTCCTCCATGCCCATCACCCCCTCCCCCATCAGTCAGCAGTTGGATCTCCATATTCAAGAGCCTCTCATGGTTTGCCTCCCTCCCTCTGCCCAACTATTTTCCCCCTCCCTCTCCCTCATGGTCCTCTGTTAAGTCTCTCCTGTTAGACCTATGAGTGCAAACATATGGTATCTGTCCTCTGCCTGACTTATTTCACTTAGCTTGACAGCCTCAAGGTCCATCCACGTTGCTACAAATGGCCAGATTTCATTCTTTCTCGTTGCCATGTAGTCCTCCATTGTGTATATAAACCACATCTTCTTGATCCATTCATCAGGTGATGGACATTTATGCTCTTTCCATGATTTAGCTATTGTTGACAGTGCTGCTATGAACATTGGGGAACGTGTGCAAAAGTGACATTTTAAAAACAAGATTATCCCATCAGTCGGTCAACAAACATTACCGAGTGCCCAAGGTGTGATAGTCCCTGAGGACATAGCAGTTATCAACACAAACTAGGCTTCTGACCTTGGAGAGTAAATGTGCAATGAAAAATAAATAATTTTAGATATGGATAAGATGCATGAAGAAATACATCAAGACGATGTGATAGAGAGTGACAGGGCTACTTTAGCTGGACTGGTCAGGGAAAGTCTCCCTGAGGAGGTGACCGCAGCACTGGCTGTGGGTGATGAGAAAGACCCAGTTGGGCAGAGAACCGGAGGGAGATGTGCCAGTGCAAAGTCCCTGGGGCAGGTGTTCAAGAGAGAGGAAAGCCGCCATGTGCCTGGGGGGCCAGTGGGGAGAATGAGACCGGACACCGCTGGACCACAGCCCGCAGGGCATGGGAGGCTGTGCATGAGGCGAGGTGAGCTGAGCTGCCATGTGGAGCTGTTGGGGCTTTCGAAGCCGGGATTGACATGACCTGATTCACATTTAAATGTCAAAAAAATATTTTAACATTTATTTATCTTTGAGAGAGAGAGAGACAGATCATGAGAAGGGGAGGGGCAGAGAGAGAGGGAGACACAGAATCGGAAGCAGGCTCCAGGCTCCGAGCTGTCCGCACAGAGCCCGACGCGGGGCTCAAACCCACGAACTGTGAGATCATGCACTGAGCCGAAGTCGGACGCTCGACCAGCTGAGCCACCCAGGCACCCATGATTTACGTTTTTTAAAGGTCACTCTGGGTCTCCTGGAGAGAATGGACCCAAGGAAGGCAAGAGTGAAGGCAGGGAGGCGGGGGGTCGGAAAGCGCAGTCTGCAGGGACAGGCCTGTCTGGATCTTCAGCTGTAGTCACATTAGGATTAAGACGGTACACAGAAGGACATGATTGCCATTTGTAGGATCATTGTGCTGCAGCAGTGATGTAAGGTGTCGTATTCAACAGAGTAGAAACTTGCTAATTGCCTCGCACCAGTTCGCAGGCATGCATTCTATCAGATGTGCGTTGTTAGCAGGTCTTGTACCTGTTTAAGAGGACTCTGTCAGTTAATTAGCTCTTGTGAGTGGGTCCTGGAAAACATGCCTTTAACAGAGGTCAACTTTTCACGGATTCGCCAGTGACGGCAGTGGAGTTTTCAGAGTGGGAGCGCTTCCCCCAGCACGAGTGAAAAGCCCGCTTGGTTGGGGGGAAGACCGGTGCCGGGAGCCAGTAGTCCCGGCCGTCCGCCCCTCCCCACGTGGCCCCAGAGGACTGACTGGAAGGAGAGTGTAAGCTGGTCTGCTGCTGGCCTGGAGGTGGCTGTCGTCACCTCATGCCCATGGGCAGGGGCGGAGGGAGGAGGTGGTGAGGCCAGCGGACCAGACGAGTGCTTTGGGAAGGGGCTGGCTGGAGACCAGCGCTCCCAGAAAGATGGGAGAATTATGCAAGACACTAGCGACCAGGGGCAAGCTTCTGGAATGTGCCATTTAGTCTCTGGATTTGGGGGGTTGTGCATTCATGCAAGTTCAGCATGGGATAACTCGGTGTGAAGAGCCCGGACCACTGCCCCTTGCCTGACTCTGGACGCTTATGGCTTACGGCAGGTTTCCTGCTGCCCGCCGCGAGCAACGGATACAGTCAAACCGAAGAAAAGTCTCCGCTTTACCTTCGTGGGCCTCAGTTTCTTCAGCTGCCAAATGGGAACAATTACTGATCTGCAGTTCCAAGAGGACTCAGGGGAGGGAAGAGCGGGGTGGGTGCACCAATTCGGAGGAAGCCTGAGGAGGGCCTGGGCTAACGGAAGGCGGCCAGGTGCGGAAGGACCAATGTATGACCCCACTTACGAGAGGGTCCTGGAACAGGCCGATCCGCAGACACCGACGGCGGGCCAGGGTACAGAGGCTCTGTCTGGGATGATAGAAAGCATTCCCGAGATAGGTAGTAGCAGGTTTGCACAACAATGTGAATGTCCGTACTTTGCCACTGAACTGTATGCTTAGAAATGGCTAAAACGATACATTTTATGTTATGTGTATTTCACTGCAACACTTAACAAACAGCACCTGCCTATGAAACGGAATGGGGCTCCTGGGGCTGCTGTGGGCACGGGGAGGAGGAAGACTGCTGAGTGGATGACTTTGGGAAAGGATGTAGATGAAAGCAGAACGATATCCCACATACTCCTAAATTATCTGTGAATATTTTCTTTATAAGGTTTTATATAATTTTATACCTGAGTGTTGTGATAGCAGTTGCTTAGTGTTATTCCATGAACATTTTCTCCTATCTCTTAGAAACTTTTTTTTTAATGTTTATTTATTTTTTTGAGAGAGAGAGCATGAGTGGCGGAGGGTCAGAGAGAGAGCGAGACACAGAATCGGAAGCAGGCTCCAGGCTCTGAGCTGTCAGCACAGAGCCGGATGTGGGCCTCTAACTCACAAACCACAATATCATGATCTGAGTCGAAGTCGGCCACTTAACTGACTGAGCCACCCGGGCGCCCCCTCTAGAAACTGTACAAAGCACTGTGACTGCCATTCCTATTCTATCGAATGCCATAAAGCACTTGACCCATCCCAAATGCTGGCTATTTAAATCCTTCACAATTTTTTGCATTGTAAACAACACTGTGGTTGACATCTCTGTGCATAAATCTATCTATACCCTGATCACTTCCCTGAGTAGATTTGTGGAAGTAAGTATGCGTGGGCATCGCATTGAGCCCTCTCAGAGGCTGCCCTATGGCAGCAGGTGGATTCCCAGAAAAGACCGCACCTTTGGCACCTCCCTCAGTGCCCAGCCCACTTCCGGTGTCCCAGCCCTGCTGACCCCACGAGGGGAAATGGGTTATCCTGACTTTATGTGTGTCGGCCCCGCGGGAGGGGCTGCCGGTCCCAAGAGTGGCCATCATTGGTCTCCGGGGACACCGAGCTCGGTAAGTAGGGACCGTGAAGGTGGGATGGGGGGGCAGATGTGAGGCCACCCCAAGCAGGACCGCAGCCAGCGCTCCAGCCCTGCTTCCCATGAGGTGGGCGGAGGGAATGTCTGCCGTCCAGCAAGGGTCATTTTTTAAATATTTTATTTATGTTTGGGAGAGCGCAAGTCTGGGAGGGGTAGAGAGAGCGGAACAGAGGGTCCCAAGTGGGCTCCGCACTGATAAGCCTGTCTGCGCAGAGCCTGGTGTGGGGCTCGAACTCATGACCCGCGAGATCATGACCTCAGCCAAAGTGGGACGCTCAGCTGACGGAACCACCCAGTTGCCCCAGCAAGTGTCATCTTTGCCAAGTGCCTTGTGGCTCCTAAGGATGCAAAGGGGGACAGATTCTTCTGGGGTGTGGAGGAGGGGCAGACGCAGGTTTGGACAGTGGGCATCACCACCACTGCCCTCAGCAGTGACCCCACCTGGGACGAGAAGAGGCACCTGGCTCTGGGCCCCACTCTGCCACCTCCCTCCAGGTGGCCTCCGCCACATGTCTGAACCTCAGTGTGCCCCTCTCCCCGTCGGTAATGGGGGGCTAATCGTGCTTATCTCCAGGGCTTGCAGTGAGAGTTAAGCTTATGGAAGTCAAAGCTCCAGGCCTACCCTAGTGTGACTGGCCCTCCCCCGTCACTCACAGGACAAGCAGACCTTCCTTCTCCAGCGGGGCTGGGGGGGCCCTCTGTCCCCAGTCATCGGCAGGGTGGGCACAGAGGTGGTGTCTGCAGTGCCCACTTGGGGAGGGCCTCCTGGAAGCTCATTTCCAAGATGGTCCGGAGAGCTCTGCTTCTGCCTCCCCCGTGTCCCTCAGCGGCCGCCCACCGCGCCCCCAAATGTCAGCTCTGCAGAGTCCCCGCCGCGGTTGAGGCCTTTGCTTTCTTGGTGCTCATTTTTAGCAAGCAGACCCTCATCCTTAATATATTCAGCAGACATCTGATGATTGTGATAACCCCGATGGGTGGTGAGCAGGGCAAATTAGCTAAAAGATGATTGATTTTTTACGCGCAATTTTATCTTCAACCTTTCCTAGCAACGTGCAATACCAGAGTAATAATTTCTTCTCCCAGGTACTTGCCAGTATCGAGATTGCACATCTATTTACGGTTGCCTGGAAGCCCGATAATTACAATACAGTCCAAGTGCCCATTTTCTTTCCTTGACGACAAATAGGGATCAATCGAATTTTAAATGACGGCTCCGGGGCGCGCTCCCAATCGTGACCTTTGTAAATGATGAGAGCTCACCCCTGTTGCTGTCTGCCCAGAAAGAGCGAGTGGGCAGAACTTTCTAACTGGCATTTAACCTGGATGTGGGCCAAAGATATGTCAGGAAAATCCGGCCAGGAGCTGCCTGCAGAGAGAGGTCGTGTGGACTCTCGGCCCCGGGGACACTTCCGGTGTGTGCCCGCACACCTGCTCTCCTTTGTCTGAGTCCCGGCTTCTGTGGGTGTCTGTTCGCTTCAGGGCCCGCGAGCAGAGCCGCCTCCAGCACACCCCCCGGGCCGAACTCAGCTCATCCCCGGAACTTTAGACCTGTAGATAGGTAAAAATTGTTACCTGCCGGAAAGAAGTTTCTTTTCTTTCCTTTTCTTTCTCTTTCTTTCCTTCCTTCCTCCCTCCCTTCTCTCTCTTTCCCTTCCTTCCTCACTTCATTCCTTCTTTCCTCCCTTCCTCCTTCCTCCCCTCTCTTTCTCTCTCTCTCTCTTTCTCTCTCCCTCTTCCTTCCTTCCTTTTTTTTTCTTTCCATCACGATTTGGTTACAAATGCTAAGCTTTCCATCCCAAAGCCTGAGGAAGCCGCAAGGTAAATAGTGTTCTTCCTGAGGAGGCCAGACGGGCCTTGCCTGGGGTTTCCATCTGATGCCCCACGTCACCCCCAGAGTCCAGGGCCACTGAGTCAGAGCCAGCTGCGGTGTGTTTAAGCCACCCAAGGCCCCTGGAGCTGCTTAGGACAGCCGGCTGAAGGCCAGCCATAACGCCCCCCAGGACCCCAGGCCTTCTGCATTTCAGGGGTGAGCAGTCCATCCAGAAGGCTGCTCTCACCCACCCCTTGATGGCAATGAAAGGCCGCTGGGGACAGTAAGAAGGTGTCGTCCTGTTTGGGTATCCACCCATCTCCGTGTCTTGAACCACTGCTGTGAGGAATGACCTTTGTGGTCAGCGTGCTGACTGTGTCACTGAGGTTACTGCTGTCGGCCTGTCCAGGGTCTTATTCTAGGCAGTAGTGATGTGTTTCCATCTGGGCAGTGGCCTTCAGGCTGTGTCCACGCACAGTCTTGGGTTCTTTGGGAATCCCTTAGCCTGGTCGCGGCGCCCGCTGCTTCTCCCGTGTGCCCGCCTTCCCTGCTCTGGCCAGGGCCGCCTCCCTCCGGCACCGGCGCATCAGCTGCTCCCCGTGTGATGCCCCAGGACATCACCACCTCTGCTCCTCCCTTGTCCCCGTCCGCCCAGCCTCACCTCTGTGCCGGCTCCCCTGAGCCCTCCTGCCAGCAGGTAAGGTGCCACCCTGCCAGGGCTCAGCACCTCGCCTGTCCCCGCCGGCCGAGCCCCGGCTGTGTCTGTACAGACACTGCGGCTCCCCCGCGTCCACGCCCCTGCCGGCTGCGAGACGTGTCCTCGGCTCTCAGACACCTGGCGTCCCAGGACGTGCAGGGGGAACCTGGCGAGGGGGTAAGCTGGCAGATCGGCCTTGTCCCCGTGGCTGGCCTGCCTGCGGCTCAGCCGCTGACGGAATTCTTAACGGAAGCGCCGATGTCCCCAGAAGTGAAAGCCATCATCAGGAGTTTAAGATTTAAATCACATGAAAAGTGCGACTCGAACCCCTGTTTGGGCCTGCCGCGGAAGTCTCTGGAAGGTGCGCGCCGAGGCGGTGCGCCCCGCCGTGGTCACGGGTGCACGCGTGTTGGGAGTCGTACAGCCACGTGCAAGGGAATGTGGAGGACCACGTTCTCTCTTTGCCACAGATGCAGAAACGGGGCCGGTTGCGCTGGAGCAAAGACAAAAGGCCGAGCAGCAGCGCCCGCCCTGGAAGGGGGTGATGGGCTGAGGTCACCGCAGCCATTTCCCGGGGGGGACAGCCGCGTGCGCACGCGTGAGCACAGGCTTCCCTCCAGGCCCCGTGCCTGAGCGTCGTGTTGGCTTCTGAAACGCAGTGAACGCCGGGCACGTGTGTCCTTTGTCCTCTCCCTTTACTTGTAGAACAAGAGGAGGTAATCTCAGAGGTTCGGCTCTCCGGTTGTCATAATTGACTTTAAAGGATAAATTCCAGCAGGCCCCCGAATGGGAATGCGGCATATTGCAAGATCTTTCTGTGGCAGCACATTCAAGGACTACAGTTCCAAGCAATCGATTTCATTCCCAAACACCGCGTCAAGTTGCAGTCATCCCATTGGTGTCACGTGTCTCTGGGCTCTCACATGTGTCCCCGGGCCCAGCAGCAGATCGGAGCCTGGAGCTGGAACCCAGGGCACTGGCGTCCCCGAGCCCCTGCCCTCATCGGGCACGAGTCCCCCACGCTCTGTGAGACGGGCTGTCTTGACATCTCTTCTGCATCTCTATTTGCAGTTTCCTTTCTGTTCGCTCCCTGAAGGGCAGCGACTTTCCCGATGTTGGTATGGTTTACTTTCCCACTGTTAGCGTGTGTACAGGGAAGTGTTTTCGGAGATGCTTACCTTAGTGTCATGTTTGCGGATGGTGTGAGGCAGTAGGATTGAGGTGAGAACTCCAGGGCGAGCTCTCGTGCTCCGGGAGCGAAGGGCGCGCATGGTAGGCGCACGAGGTCTGGTAACTGATCCCGCCGCAGGCACCTTGTGTCTCTCGCATTTCACCTTTGTCTTGGCACAGACGGTGTCAGTGATTATCCTGATTAGAATGATGGCCCCCATTTTGAAAATGTGGCATCTGCACTTTCTAAAGTCGCTGTTTAGTCTCCGTGGTAATGTCATTTTTTGCAGACTTCTGCTGATCGTACAGACACCCAGAAAACACAAGTGAGAGACAGGAGTCTGCTCCCGGGCAGAAAGGGTTATCCCCACTTCCGGCATCTTCTGGGACAGTCAGGAACCTGTGTCTATAAATGATGAATGTTTGATTGGGAACTGGTTCCTTTCCTAAATCCTTTTCTGACTCGTTATGTTAAGAAAGGGGAAAAGTAGCAGCTAAGTGCCCCCAAGATTCTGGAACAATTGATTCTTGTAGCCAAGTCAATATAATGGAGTCTCATGTCCAGACCCCCTGGCGTGGGCAAAACCAGCAGGTGCTTTTGTAAATGAGAATTTAGCCACAACAAGAGAAGTGCACGGGCTCATTTCCCACTGTGTGTTCCATGAAACACGGGAGTCGGCGAAGGGCGGTTGGTTCTAGGATGAAAGCGTTTCTTCATCAGGGGAGTGTGGGGAAGCCCCGGGCCACACCACGTAAAACCGTGTTCTGTACTGCTCTGGCCGGTCCTGCTTCACACCCCGGCCCCTCTCCTCTGGACAAATGCACCAGGCCCCAGCTGGCACCCTGTTGCTCCTTTGTCCCCAAGAACCCATTCCTCATACACAGCCCGAAGGGCTCTGTAGAAAGTGATTTGGCAAGTCACCCACCGCCGTTGGCTTCCTACTGCGTTCGGAGCAGACCGCCTCCGGCCTGCCCTGGCCCTGCCTCTCTTGTCCCGCGAGCCTCCTCCCCGGAGGCTTCAGCCATCCGGGCCCCTTCCAGTCCTTGAAGCTCCTCAAGCCTTTTCCTACTTCAGGGCCTTTGCACTTCCTGTGTTTCCTGCCTGGAAACTTCTTGCCTCTGATTTCACACCTGTCTTCTCCTTGTCATTTTGGTCACAGTTTAAAACCACCTGTGAGACGTGCTTTTCCCTCATCACAGACTCTGTCGCGGCCCCCAGCACCTATTTCTTTGTATACCATTGACCTTGATTCACTTCTTGATAGCACTCGTTGTCCTCTGAAATCATCTTGTTTATTTATTGCTTTATTATTTCTCCCTGCCTGGAGGTGAATCTCTCGAGGACAGATCGGTGGCCTGCTCTGTCTCATTTACACTGGCCCCATATGTTTAGAACCATGCCCGTGACTTGGAAGACTACAAATACTTGAGTAACAGTGTGGACTGCAGGCACATGTTTATGCACCATGAGGTGCAGGCCACAGGCACTTACTGATGTGTGCTGTGCACCTCGACCATGGCGGCGGCCCCTGGCCCAGGTGAAAGCCACACTGTTTGAATGTGTTCAGTGTTTAGAAGATGGATTAGAATCAAAGGATTCAGGGGGCGCCTGGGTGGCTCAGTCGATTAAGTGTCTGACTTCGGCTCAGGTCCTGATCTCATAGTTCGTAGATTTGAGCCCCACATCGGGCTCTGTGCTGACAGCTCAGAGCCTGGAGCCTGCCTCAGATTCTGTGCCTCCCTCTCTCTCTGCGCCTCCCCCACTCGCTTGTGCATGTGCACGCTCTCTCTTTCTCTCTCTCAAAATAAAGATATTAAAAAAAAGAATCAAAGGATTCAGGGCACTTGGGTGGCTCTGTCAGTTGAGAGTCTGACTCTTGATTTCAGCTCAGGTCATGATCTCACCGTCCTGGGATTGAGCCCCACGTTGGGCTCTGTGCTGAGCTTGGAGCCTGCTTATGGTTCTCTCTCGCTCTCCTTCTGTCCCTCCACCCCTGACACATGGGCATGCACTCACTCTCTCACTCTCTCTCTCTCTTTCTTAAAAAAAAAATCAGTGGGCTCACAGCTACAAAGTGTTCTGCAGGTCTCACCTCAGAGCACCAGATCAGGTGGCCCTCCAGGTACCTGGGTCTGATCACAGATGTCCTGTCCTGCTGTTTCTCCTGCAGGAAGGGTCCTTTCTGGGTGACGGGGCCTCAAGTGGATCTTGTCTCTGGGGTTTTTCTCCCACTCCCTCTGCTCCTCCCGTGCCTGTAGGCATGAGCCCACCTCACCCAAGTGGACTAAGGGGATCAGGAACGTGTGTCCTGGACAGGGAGTACTGGTTGAGGGGAGCAGGCCCAGGGCCCTTGGCTTGGCTACTTCTGCTCTACCAGGAGTCACCAGCTTTCCCAAGCTGCTGTATCCCCAAGCCTAGAAGCATCTTCTGGTCTGAGGCCTCCCCCTTGGTCAATGTGCTATGTCAGCGAGGTTGATGGGATTGGCAACAGTGGCGTTGGAGTCCTAGGATTCTGGATCATCAGGAGGCGCAAAGTGATGGCAACCTCCCGTCCAAAGCCAGGACCCCACCTCTGTAGGTGATGGGGCTGGCCTCATCCAGAGGATGCCAGCCTGCCTCCTGGCCCCCGCCCGACCCCTGCCCATCCGCCTGCAACCTGCCGTCATCCACCCCCCCATGCTCTGTGCGGCCCCTCTGGCCTCCTGCTTCCTTCCTTTCCTGGACTTCCAGAATCATCATTCACCAGCCGGGGATGGCTGGTTTGTCCTTTCTCCTCGTTTCTTACCTCCCATGCCAAGTTCCAGGCCATTCCCTCATCCATCTCTCTGCCATCTCTCTTGCTTGGCCGAGCCCCACACGGTAGCCAGAGAAGGCGGGGCAAGTTATGACTAAAGTCAGAATATCCTGTTCATCTATAGAAGGGACGTTTCTCTTCTAGCCACACTCTCCAGAAGCATTTTTTTTTTTAATGTTTACAACCACCAGGCTGTGAAACAGGACCTCGGACAGGGCCAACACATCCCCGAAAGAGACCCTACTTGTCTGTACTGTGGTGTGAGAGCCAGTTCTTTAGCTTGTGAGGAATATGGATTGATGGACACATTGATTGGCTGAAAGCCCAACAGGAAGGTGTGGGCGTGGATGTCCTTATTCCTGCAGAGAAGCACGTTTCAGGACGGTCACCAGTGCCAGGTGCAGGGGAAATGACTTCAAAAACGCACATGGTCCCCTGTGGTGTCAGCTCTTTCTCTGTGGGTGTGTAGATCTCTCGGGGATTGGGCTCTGACGTAGATGTCAATAAATGGTGTCTTTGACTCGAGAGTGGCTCAGAAATGAGACCTGGATTTTGGGTGGCAGTGTCACATCACTAGCAGAGGCTCCCACTAGGCCTTTTTGTACCTCTAAGCACATGAGACTCCCCGGCAAAGGAACCCCTACTGAAGTTGAATTCATGACCATAAATTGCAAAGCACAATGGGGGAGAGTCTGCTGCAGCAAACAGAAGAACTGGCATTCCAAGAACCAGAAATAGTGGGCCAATCAGAAAGAGATTCTAAAATATGTCCAAAATAGAGATGGTTGAAGATGGATCACTACTTTTTTCTCTGCCTGAAACCAATTGGAAAATTTACGAAAGAGAATCGAAGAGGGAAGGCAGTCAACAGTTTAAATGAAACAGCGACAAGAATTTTAATTAGAAATTCCAGCCTCCACCTACTGACACTCACCCCTTTCATTCTGTTCCCTGTTCCTCTTGGTGATCCAGGCTCTATGAAGCCAGCTTGTAATCCAGGGCAGCGATCAGGGCGATATGGTCTAGCCTTTATTTAAGACTCCCAAACCAATATGTCTTGTCAGACAAAAAGATAAGAATTTATTTCTCAGGGATTGATAGAACAGGTACGAGTTTCCTGTTTGTTCAGTCAGAGCAAAGTACATGGCTATGTATGTTTTCACCTTCACTCTCTCCAGCAGCCAGACCCTTCATTTCCCTGGGATGCTATCCATAACAGAACTTGCTTGTTGCCATGGATTTCTGCTATCAAGTTGTTGGGGGTTTTTTCCTTGCCTTTTCCAAGACTTGAGCAAAGCCAGTGTAGCTGAAAAAGAAGTGAGTTATTTTTAGTTCTTTGAATGGTTTTTCATGAATCTTTCCATCCTTTGGTCTAAGGCCACTGGGCCATCAAAGACATTTTAATATTAAGGTTGGAAAAGGAGAAGCGTCTTCGCCGGGCCGCTTGCCTGCAGGCCTGGCCACTCCCAGCTAGAACCCTGGGCGCTCCCTTGCTCTCATTTGCTGGGTCCTTGCAAGGAACACATTGCTTTGCAGACCCTCCAAAGGTACTTCAGGCTTAACAACATTTAAACAGAGACTTCTGGATTCTTCTCTTCACTGGGGAGGGAGGGCTACCAGCGCCAGGAGCCCTGGAGGCCCTCTCCCAACCATCCTTCCCCCCAGCCACACCCCCACCACTTCATTTCTATTTGTCAGTAAGTTGCAGAGGGAAAAGACACGGAGGAACCTCAGAGGCATACTTCAAGGGAAAGAAGACAATCTAAAAAAGTTACACACCGTATGTTTCCAACTGGATGGCATTTTGGAAAGGGCGGAGGTCTACTGAGCGTGAGAGGATCAGTGATTTTCAGGCATCGGGACTCGGGGGGGATGAGTAAGTGGAGAACATGGGTTTTTAGGGCCCTGAGACTGGTTTGCATGATGCTGTCATGCTGAAAACATGTGAAAACCCATCAAACAAGGTACAGCACAGAATGAAACCTAATATATTCTATGTAGCTGTTAATTAATAATAATGTATCAACATTGGCTCCTCAGTTGCACAAATGCATTGCAGTAATGCAAGATGTCAACGCTGGGGGAGACCGTGTGGGAGTGAGGGAATAGATAAAGACTCTCAGTACTTTCTGCTTAATTTTTCTGCAAAGCAATTATTGCTCTAAAAGTAAAGTTTGTTAATTTATAAAGAAGACTCTTAAGGACCAAGGGCCTCCCAGAGTTTGCCTTCTAGCTGAAGTCCAAGGCAGTTTTGGAACATTCCACGTGGACTGCTAGCATCAACCCAGAACAAGAGTGTCGCAGGATTCTGTCATGCTTGCCAAACCAACTTTAAACTCTAGTGATAAAGAATATACATTTCCCATCAATTCGCCCGTCCTGCAGGCTGTAGGTTTGACCCGATGCCAGCAGTGGAAGCAGCGCTCACCCCGTCCCTGACCTCACTCAGCCAGGCCCCTGAGGTGTGCACGTCTTTGGAAGCCTCGCTCGGTAGCCTTCTCCCATGCTGCTGTGGGGTCAAGGCAGCCCAGACCTGTCATGGAGATGGCGAATGGAAAGCTCCTAGTCCTCTGACGACAGACTGGTCATTGTCCTTCCTGATCTCAGCCCGCTCCTCTGTAGAGAGAGGGTGACATCCGGCCAGCTCCAAGGAGTATTGCTGTGACAGTAAAGTGACTATCTTTTCTGAGTGATGGGGAACCCATGCAAGCTTGCTCCTGGAGCTAAGGGGTGGCCTCCCACCTCTCCCGTTAGGTGCACCTGGGAGGCTTGGCTTTGCTTGGTCCCCACTAGATTACCGGTCTTTTGAAGAGGATCAGAGGACAGGAGCCTTTTCCTTTTCCTTGTGTTAGTTTGACCAATGACAATCCACAGTGCCCTAGCCAGTCTGGGACCACACAGGAGCTCAGGTCCAAGACCGGGGTGGGGCCGTGGTCTGCCTTGCTCAGCCTTTCCTCTAGCCTCTAGGAAAACACAAGTGGATGGGGCGCCTGGGTGCCTCAGTGAGCTAACCATCCAACTTTGGCTCAGGTCGTGATCCCACAATTCATGGGTTGGAGCCCCACATCTGGCTCTGGGCTGACAACTTGGAGCCTGGAGCCTGCTTCGGATTCTGTGTCTCCCTCTCTCTGCTCCTCCCCAAATTGTTCTCTCTCTCTCTTTCTCTCTCTCAAAAATAAACATTTAAAAAAGCCTCAAACTGGGCGCCTGGGGGGCTCAGTCGGTTAAGCGTCTGACTTCGGCTCAGGTCATCATCTCACAGCAGGTGAGTTCAAGCCCCACATCAGGCTCTGTGCTGACAGCTCAGAGCCTGGAGCCTGCTTTGGATTCTGTCTCTATCTCTCTCTCTCTCAAATATAAATAAACATTAAAAAAATAAAAAAAAATTAAGAAAAAGAAAACATAGCTCGTCCACTTCATTTTATCTGTTTTGTAATTCAGAGATTCTCTGATTACTTTAAACGCACTAACACTAATCTACTGCCACGTGTCCTCGTCTAAGGTTTCAAGGACATTTTCAGGGAAGACCGTGCGAAGCAGGAGGCATGCGCAAAAGGATCGGGGAGCTAAGCCAGGGGAGCCGCGGGAAGGCCGGTCTCTGAAGCGCCCAGAAGCGCACCTGCGGGGCCGCCCCAGACCTGCGGGGCCTCGGAGCCGCTCAGCCCCACAGCCCGGGACAGAGGACCCGACTAACCCCGGGCCGAGCCGCAGACAAGCACAGGGAAGGAGGGCGGCCGCACCGGCAGCCTGACCAGTGCGACGCCCCACCGCAGCCCACGCGTCCGGGCGGCCTCTGTCCAGCGGGAGCCGCTCCTAGCGCGGCAGCTGAGTGGCAGAGTGACCGTAGGCAATGATTGTTTCTCCAGCATCATATCAAACTTTAAAAAATTCTAAAAATAATGTTTTAAGTAGAGGTTTTATTTTCATTCGTTTGAGATTAAAAAAATTTTTACCATTTATTTTTGAGGGACAGAGCATGAGCATGGGAGGGTCAGAGAGAGAGGAAGACACAGAATCCAAAGCAGGCTCCAGGCTCTGAGCTGTCAGCACAGAGCCCCATGCGGGACTGGAACGCACGAACTGTGAGATCATGACCTGAGGCGAAGTTGGATGCTTAACTGGCTGAGCCACCCAGGCGCCCCAGTTTGAGACTTTAAAAAAAAAATGTTTATTTATTCTTGAGAGAGAGAAAATGAACGAGTGGGGGAGGGGCAGAGAGGGGAGACACAGAACCGGAAGCAGGCTTCAGACTCCAAGCTGTCAGCACAGAGCCCGGTGCAGGGCTCCAACCCACCAACTGCGAGATGACCTGAGCCGAAATCAGACGCTTAACCAGCTGAGCCACCCAGGGGCCCCTTGATTAGTCTGAGACTTACAGAAAAGCTGGGAAGGTAGGACAGAGTTCCCATATGCCCCGCACCCGGGTTCCCGTTACTGACATCTTGCCTCGGTGTGGTACGTTTGTCACAATGAAGCACATACTTTGTTCACTTGGCCTCATTTTTACCTAATGTCCTGTTCTGTTTTGTCTTCTGTTCCAGGATCCCAGTCAGGACACCGAGTGACATTCAGCTGTCCTATCTCTTTGGGCTCCACCTGCCTGTGACAATTTCTCTGACTTGCCTTGTTCCTGATGACTTGAACAGGTCAAGTATTCTGGAGAACGTCCCTTCATTGGACCTTGTCAGATGGTTTTCTCACGGTCAGACGTGTGGGTTTGGGGAGGAGGGCCACAGAGGTGAGGTGCGTGCTCATTACTCCCTACCAGGGGTACAAGCCATCCCCGACCTTGGTCACCTGATGGAGGGTGTTTGTCAGGCTTCCCCGTGTAAACTTACTCCCCCAAACTTTCCATATGTGCTTTGTGGAAGGACGTCGTGATGCTTGAGGGGTGGGCAGGGAGGCCCTCCTTGCGAAGGCAGACTACGTGCGTAAGTTATTTGGAAATCTTCTGCATAGACGTGTGTTGATTCTACTCCACTTATTTAATCAACAATTTATTTGCATTATATGGACTCATGTGGGCTCAATAATTATATGGATTCACGCAGTATGAACATTTTATTGTGCTTTGACTCTTAATCTAATACTATGCTGTTTAGTTGTTGGTCAGATTATGCCAGCCTTGCCACCTTCTCAGTGGGTTCCTAGCTTCCCCACTGTGCCTTTCCGGGCTTCTCCTTACCCTGAGGCACCGTAGAACGATCCAGGCTCCTTTTGCATTTCTCAGGCCTAGGGTCAGCCATTTCTCCTAAGAACCCTAGTGCCTTTTTATTGGAGGATGATGTTCCAAACTAAGGTCTGGGCAATAGGTGCATTCATTGCTCCTGGGGTCTGTTCCTTTTGGTCCCTCTCAGATGGCACACAAGCAAACGTACGTGTGCATACGACTGTGTGTCTGCACCCATTGTAGATACCTCAGTAGGTAGCCAGATGTGTCTGTATTAAGCTGAACACGGGTCATACTGATGTCTTCAGCTTTGATGTGCTACACATGGGTTGTTGGAGCTCCCTCCCCTCGCTCGTCTGTGAACTCCCACTCTAGAGGTGAAAGCACCTGGCACTGACCATCCACTGCCCATTGATTTAATTGTTTGTCTATAGTGGCCCCGTTCCCCAGGGGAAATGCTGTCTCTGCTAGAGTTCTGTACCCACGCATGGTTCCCTTTGCCTTCTGTCTTCAGGCTTCACTCATTTCCAGAGTGACGAAGGTCAGCACCCCCTTCAGTTCTGTCATACCTTGTAATACAATTAAATTCGTTTATCATTATTTGCATTCCATTCTGAGAGTCTCCAAACACCTAAGGGATTTTTTAAAAAAGAATCCATACAAACTATAGTTCGTTCTGTGTGCCATGACATTCTATGGGTTTGACACACACATGGTGTCATCTGTCCACCACACAGATTCATACAGAAGAATTTCACCTCCTCAAAATATACCGCCTGTGTTCACCTGCTGGCCTCCTGCCTTCATGACCACCTCCCCGCCACGTGTGGGTCTCTGTGCCAACTCTGCGGTTTTGCCTTTTCCAATATGTCATATGAATGGAGTCATATAATATGTGGCCTTTTCAGACTGGCTTCTTTCATTTAGTCATACACACTTAACATTTATTCATGTGTTTACATGTTTAATTTCTATCACTCAATAATATTCCACTGACTAGGTCTACTACTGTTTGGCCCTTCACTTATTTTATTTTATTTTTTTATGTTTACTTATTTATTTTGAGAGAGTGAAAGAGAACCAGCAGGGGAGGGGCAGAGAGAGGGGGGGACAGAGGGTCTGAAGCAATCCCTGTACTAATAGCAGAGAGTCCGTTGAGGGGCTCGAACCCATGAATTGTGAAATCACGGCCTGAGTGGAAGTCAGATGCTTAACCCACAGAGCCACCCAGGTGCCCCTGTCCCTTCTCTGATTGGTGAACATCTTGGTTGCTCCCAGTTTGAAGAGACTATGAATTAATCTACTATAACTATTCACATACAGACTTGTTTGGTGGACTTAAGTGTTCGATTTGACGGATGAGTTCCTAGGAGCGTGACTGCTGGGTGGTCTGGTAAGACAATGCTTAGCTTTGTAAGAAGCTGCCGAACTGTCTTCCCAAGATGCCATGTTGCACCCCCACCTGCCGCCTGAGTGCCCGTCACTCCGTATCTTCTCTCTGGCAGCTGGTAGTGTCAATTTTTCAGATTTTTGCCATTCTGATATGGGTGCAGTTGTATTGCTTTGTTATTTTAATTTGCATTTCCCTAATGACTAATGGTTTTCTTTTCATAGCCTTATTTACCTTCTGTGTATCTTTTAGAGATATTTTTTATTTTATTTTAAGAATATTTTTATGTTTGTTTGTTTTGGAGAAAGAGAGGCAGACACAGAATCCGAAGCACCTCCAGGCTCTGAGCAGTCAGCACAGAGCCCGACGTGGGGCTAGAACTCGTGAACTGTGAGATCAACGACCTGAGCCAAAGTTGGATGCTCAACCCACTGGGCCACCGAGGCGCCCCTATTTGTAAATAATTCCAAGGCAGCAGAAAAGCGGCCAGTGCGGTCTGAAGAACCCCACTGTCCTTCGGCAGTGTGAGGACACAGCGCTGGCCCGAGGCCCTGCCACTGCCTGAACCTCCAGGGTGTATCTCCAGTGACGTGGTGGGTCCTCCCTCGGTTTGGTTTGACTGATGTCTCGTCGCATTTAGATTCAGGTTTTGTCTTTTTGCCGGAATGTCACAGGAGTGACCCCGTGCTCTTCTCACTGCGTCTTATCAGGCAGCATCTGCCTGGTGGTCCCATTACTGACGATGGTAACGTGACTAAGGTGTATCGGTAACTACCAAGGTTTTTTGTTTGTTTTTTGCTGCAGAACGACTCGTTTTACTTTTGTAATTAATGAGCATTTTGTGGGGAGGTACTTTGAGACTGAGTAAATACCTTGCCGCCCCCTCACCTCTACCCACTGGCTCCAGTGTCCGCTGGTGATTGCCGGAAGAACCAGTTGCGTGGCGGCTGGGGAGGGCTTTCCCGCTCCGGCGCCCCTGACGCGCGGCTCCCTCCCCTCCTGCGGAGAAGCCTTCCCAGGTTCTCCGCTGACTCAGAGCAGCGCGGCCTCACGGGTTTCTCTTCCAGTCAGGGCGCCCGGATTGCCCCCCTCCGGCCCCCGGGAGCCCCTCCGGCGCCCTTGGACGTGTCCCCCTCATTCTTTGATCACTTCCTTATTTTCTGGGGCAACGAGATGTTCCAGGCTCATTGTGTGCTTTCCCGGCCCCATCCATCTTGTGGAGAGTGATGCTTAGGAAGTTAGACCTGGACACTGGGGGAACGCGTGATTTTGGGGGGTCCCGCTCTCTCAGGGAACACAGGAGGAAGTCCATGAGTGCACATACATGCAGGCAAAGCTACACACGTGTTTATATGCACACACCCACACTTGCACCTATGTTTATTTTCGTATCTATCTGTGTATTGAGAACCACACATAGGTACAGACAGCTTGAATTTTCATTTAATCCTAAAGCTTCTGTATTAGTTTTCCAGGGCTGCCGTAACATAGACTGGGTTCTTCAGCCACAGGAATGTATTCCTCACAGTTCGGGGGGGCTGGGAGCCGACAGGGCCTCTCTCTGGCTTGCAGATGGCCGCCCTCTTGCTGACTCGCCACCAGAGCACACGTGCCCTGATGTCTCTCCTCTTCGTGTGTCCTAATCTCTTTACGAGGCCCCCTGTCAGACTGGATTGGGGCCCCCCTACAGGCCTCATTTTAACTTAATTATCCCTTTAGAGACTCCGTCTTCAAATACAGTCATTCTTAGTGACTGGGGGTTAGGGCTTTAACATGCGAATTTGAGGGGAAGACACGTCTCAGCCCATAACAGGTCGATTCTAGTTTTTTCTTCCCTTCATATTTATTTATTTATTTTTAAGTTTATTTATTTATCCTGAGAGAGACAGAGAGGGAGAGCGGGGGACAGGATCAGAGAGAGAGGGAGAGAATCCTAAGCAAGATCCGTTCTGCCGGCATAGAGCCCTTCGTGGGGCTCAAACTCACAAACTGAGATTGTGACCTGAGCCAAAACCAAGAGTGGGAGGCTCAACCACCCGAGCCGCCTGGGTGCCCCTCTTCCTTTCGTATTTAAACCTCTCCTTTCTAGTGGTGGGAAGTCTGGCTCCCGTTATAGCCATTTGTTTATGCCTTAGATCGGCCCCCTCTGAGTTCCAGTCTCTCGCGGCTGCTGCGTCAGCGCACACGGAAGCCCCTGCTCATCCCCCTGGGGTCGAACAGCCCACACTGCGCAGGCGCCTGTCTCGGCCCGCAGTCTCCAGCCCCTCGCCCTGGGCACCCTCCTCATCCTGCTTTGGCTCCCGCTGCTGTGACAGGCCACTGCCACTGCTACCCGCCCCCCCCATCTCACTGGGGCTCCGGCTGCCCCGTCCCCGCCCCCACCCCGGGCTCCGGCATCCCCACCCCAGACCACAGCAGACGTTATTTTCACCGGGCCCCACCGGGTGGCTTTTAGATGAGGGAAGGAAGGTGGCGGGAAGGAAGCCGGATTCCCGGTGGGCTTTGAGTCCTCCCAGATCCCAGGCCAGTGGCGTGGCTGGTGTAACCGGGCTCTTTACTGCAAATGACAGAAACCACCCTGGCTGAGGTAAGCCGAAGAAACATTTGTTATGAAGAAGACATGAGGCAGCACAGACGCAGATGTAAGCGAGGCAGCCGCAGGGAGGCTGGGCGCCCGGGGGCCCGGGCGTGGGGTTAGCGCCCTGGGGTTAGCGCCCTGGGGATGGCTCAGCACAAACCAGTTTGCTTCCCAAACTAAGAATGATAAATTATCAGATAGTTTAGTATTCGCTAATTTTACTACACTCTTTGGTTATGTGTATGTAGGGAAGTCATAGGGATTATAAATTCAATTCGAGCAGAGTTTAAAACCTTATATTTTATGATAAAGGGCCTTTAACTTAAGATGGCCAAAGCACTGATATGGTATATTTGTTGTAAAGAGAATGATAAGAGTTTTATTTTTCTGATATTAAAAGTTAGTATAGGAAAAAACCCCCTCAGATTCCTGCAAGGGCTGTGGGTCGGACCGAGCCCTTGGCCAGGAGGCAGGCGCGGGAGCGGACTTCCCCGCCGTGGCCGCACCAACCAGGAAAGGCCAGTTCCCAAAGGCAAAGTGGGGCCTGGCTGCCCGCTGCGGGGCGGGCCATGGGCACCCGAGAGTGAAAGGTTTTGAGTGTTTTCAACCACAGAAGTGTGTGGCCTCACAGTTCTGGGGGGGTCTGAGATCAAGGAGCCGCCTCCTCCTGCCGGCTGGGAGGGAAGGCTGTGTCTCCGGCCGCTGGGCCAGCTTCCCCGAGCCCGAGGTCTTCCTCGGCTGTAGCCAGCGTCCTCCCTACATCCGCACACCACCTTTCCCCTCCGTGTGTCTGTCTCTGCCTCCCAATTTCTCCTTGTTATAAAGACACAGTCACATTAGATCAGGGGCCATCACACTCTAGAATAAACACTAACCAAACTGACAATCAAAAGTGAGATTCAATGTTACTTAAAATGAAGTAGATTATTCTAGTAAGCCCCCTGATACATGCTTCCCAAAGACTTTGGCGGGAGCACCTGTTAAAACTGGCATCGTGCAAACTGGAGCGTGAGTGTGCAACCACAGAGGACGCCATGGCCGGGACACAACGGGTGGGCGCGTGTGGGGCGCATGTGGTCCTGCCTGAGTCTAACCATGATTTTAACAAGGAAGAAGCAAGCAAGAGTCAACCAATCAATACATGTGTGTCTACTTTGTCATCACTCCTGAGACTACACACTTAGGATCTGAGCGCTTTTCTAGTGGACAGAAATATAAATATCTCATTTAAAACAAGAGAATCAAGCACAAAGTATTTGTAGCACGATATTCTAAGTGTGAAATGAAGGGCTTCTCAAAACAACTGCACTCTCACTGGAGGTATGGACAGACAGACCTACCGCACGCATTAGCTGATGCCCAGTCGGCTGTGCAGGGGCGAGAGGCACCCTTCCTTTGCCCCGCTGCAACCTTGCCTGGTTCCCCGCCACGTCTCCTCATCTTAACTTAGCTAATTGCGCCTGCAGTGGCCTTATTTCCCAAATAAGGTCCCATTCCGAGGTGCTGGGGGCTAGCGGGGGGACACAATTCCACCCATAACAGTCCTTTTGGGACATCCAATCGAGTGTCTCAGGAAACACTGTGTTTCAGAGCGCACTTTTTCCCTTCCCTGTGCGTCTTGCTCTGTCCCGGAAGAAGCCTCCATCTGGACAAATTGGAAAACTCAACCTGATTATCTTCCCACTCTTGTGGGAATTGCCCGAATTCACCGCTCCAAGTCATCCCAGTAGCGGAAAAGTCCATCGGGGGCCGACCCTGCCTCCTGCGGGAGGGCGCATGGCCATCGCGCACGGGCGCCTGATTGTTCAGGTATCCGCAGTTGTCATTCTTATTAGTAAGATCCAAGGTTAATTTAAAACGTTCACAAATTCTTTTAACATTTTGTGTTTGCTAAATCAACACACACTAGACAGACAGCAGCTGTATTGAAGGTCAGCAATAGTCTGTGTATTAAAAAGGGATCTCGGGGGCACCTGCGTGGCTTAGTCAGTTATGTATCTGACTCTTGGTTTCGACTTAGGTCATGATCTTGTAGTTTCGTGAGGTCGAGCGCTGGCAGCGCAGAGCCTGCTTGGGATCCTCCCTCTCTCTGTCCCTCCTTCTCTCTCTCTCTCAAAATAAGTAAACTTAGGGGCGCCTGGGTGGCTCAGTCAGTTAAACATCCAGCTTCGGCTCAGGTCATGATATCACGGTTTGTGAGTTTGAGCCCCGCGTCGGGCTCTGTGCTGACAGCTCGGAGCCTAGAGCCTCCTTAAGATTCTGTGTCTCCCTCGCTCTCTGCCCCTCCCCTGCTCACACTCTGTGTCTTTCTCACTCAAAAATAAGTAAACATTAAAAAAATTATTTTAAATAAATAAATAAACTTTAAACAAAAAGTAAAAAAAAAAAAAAGGGATCTTTTTACCCGGAAAAGAATGGGAACCTTAAGATTCACTATAAAATTATAGGAATCAAGACAGTGTGGTCCAGTGACAAGACTGAAGAATAGATTAATGAACAGAGTGGAGAACCCAGAAGTCACTTGATTTTGACCAAAATGCCAAAGCAATGCAATAAGGAAAGAAGGGTCTCTCACCAATGGTGCCGGGACTATGCACTGTCCAGAGAAAGAAAAGGAACCTCAGCTCTGGTAGCCGCTAGGGTTTGATCAGAGAAGCAGTCTCCCGACTGTGAGAGCCTGTTAAACAGTGTACGGAGAGCGGTCGCTCCTTAGACGCGAGGCCTGAGATCATCGGGACTGGTGGGCAGGCAGGAGGGGTCAGCAGGGACTCACTGGGGCCCGTGAGGACAAAGTGAAACCTGCTTCTGTCTGGCAGCACTGCTCGGCTCAGTGATGTGGGTCCCCGCCACGGAAGCCGGTGCCCTTCACCGCGCACAGCGCTCGTCCTGACCCCCGGGGACTCGGAGAAGAGGAAGGGCAATTCGGGGGGGCTGGAGGCGTGCGCAGTCCACAGAGTGACCTGCAGGGCCCTGACAGTGCGCCTGGCTCTCTGCGCATCGCTGGGGCTTACAGATTGCCCTTCCTGGGGCACCTGGGTGGCTCAGTCGGGCTAAGATCCAACATGATCGCAGGTTCGTGGGTTCGAGCCCTGCGTGGGCTCTGTGCTGACAGCTCAGAGCCTGGAGCCTGCTTCGGATTCTGTGTCTCCCTGTCTCTCTGCCCCTCCCCTGCTCACACACACACACACACACACACACACACACACACACACGCACACTCTCTCTCAAAACAAATAAACATTAAAAAAATGCTAAAGCTTAAAGCTTCCAGAGGAAACACAAGAGAAAAGCTTCCCAGTGTGGAGTAGACAGCTCACATCGGACGTAAGAAGCGAACCACGGGGAACAAACCGACAGAGTGGACCTCACCAACATGAAAGCCCTCTGCTCGTCGGACAATGCCATCACAAAATGAAAAGATAAGCCACAGATTCATCTGTGAAAATATTCATAATAATATGAAAATATTCATAAAACATACAGTCATTACTAACTCAATAATAGAAAGTCCAAAACATGAGCAAAAGATTTGGAGAGACGCTTCGTAAAGAAAGATATGGTCAATAAGCAGGTGACAAAGTGTTCAACATCTGTAGTTAGAAATGCAAATCAGCACGACACTGAGAAACCACCGTGCACCCGCCACAGCAGTGAAAAGGTAAGGCTGACAGCCACAAATGTTGGCGAGGATGTGGGACAACGTCACCCAGTTTGGTGAGGAAGTGTAAGGATATCAGTCACTTACTTTGAAATGCATCATCGGTTGGTTAAGTGTCCGACTTCGGCTCAGGTCGTGATCTCATGGTTCATGGGTGTGAGCCCCATGTCGGGCTCTGTGCTGACAACCCAGAGCCTGGAGCCTCCGTTGAATTCTGTGTCTCCCTGTCTCCCTACCCCTCCCCTGCTTTCTCTCTTCCCCTCCCCTCAAAAAAATGCATCAAAGTGTGGATAGTGAGGGAGAATTTACTGTCCAGTCGTGGCCACAGGAAGATCTCCCTCCCCGCCTTCTCTTGTACAGCCGTGGCCAGTGAGGGAAACGAAGGCCACTCCCCTTTGTAGACACAGAGTCTGACTGCCCTCCCCCGGAATCCAGTGAGCGTGTCACTGTTGAACAGCCGAGCTCTGTGGGAATGAAGGATGCTGTAGGAATTCCGAGGCTGGTCCGGAAAGTTCGAGACTCTATTACTTTGTCCACAGGAACACTTGCGTATGGAGCCCGGAGCCATCGGTGAGAAGTTTGACCATGGTGAGACCGCCGCGCTGCAAGGAAGCCAATTCAACAGACAAGCCACACGTAGTCATTCCATTCTGTCACCTCAATCTGCAAGTCATTCCAGCCCGGGGGCCAGACTTGTGAGCGGAAGACCCTCTGCTAATTCCAGCTCTTCCCCATCACACCACCTCAACCTAAGGAGATTTCCGAGCAGAACCCTGATCAGCTGTGCCTGATGAGGAGGTATGACTAGAGATGAACTAAAGAAGGAAATACTCCATTTCAAGAATTAAATTCAGGGGCGCCTGGGTGGCTCAGTCGGTTAGGCGTCCGGCTTCGGCTCAGGTCATGATCTCACAGTCCGTGGGTTCAAGCCCCATGTCGGGCTCTGTGCTGACAGCTCAGAGCCTGGAGCCTGCTTCAGATTCTGTGTCTCCCTCTCTCTCTGACCCTCCCCTGCTCACGCTGTCTCTCAAAAATAAATAAAAAGAATGAAATTCAGAAGAATTTGGAAGTCAGGAGAAGCTGGATTCAGAAACAATTTCTTATTCCAAGTGTCTCCCAGCGGAAGATTCTCAAAGTGAGAGAGAGTTTTAGAGAAGAGAATGAATCCAAGAAAGAATAAATCCAAGACATCTCAGTGTAAAGACGGAGAGCCCACCTGTAAAGACCCCAGGAAGGTTTCAGGTGGTGCCTGGTGGGTCTCGCCAGCCAGAAGGTCTAAAGAAACTAACAGCTCACCTTGCAGACTGTGTTAAACAACACAGCGCCTATCAATCCCAAAGGAATTGTCCCGCTGAGACCTTGTGGAGAAAGTAGAGCGGGGCTTATTGTGAAGAGATTTGTAAATATGGCTTTTGCTTAATGGACTGGATTTACAGATTGATGCAGAAGAAATCCACAGAGGTTCTTTTAATTCTTTTTAATGTTTATTTATTTTTGAGAGAGAGAAAAGGACAGAGACAGAGAGAGACAGAGCATGAGCAGGGGAGGAGCAGAGAGAGAGGGAGACACAGAATCCAAAGCAGGCTCCAGGCTCTGAGCTGTCAGCACAGAGGCTGACACAAAAACATGGAAAACAACTCCCACCCAAGGAATTGGCAACCGGTGCCCAGCTAGATTTCAGAACTGTTTTGGTCCAATGTCACCTAGATGTCTCCCGTTTTCTCCCTCTTTGAATAGGAGCATCTGCGGTGGTTACCCTATTTCTGTTCTGCTGTGTAAAGGGGCGGGAGGGGAGGTGCGGAAAACCTGTCCGTTTAGTTCCCAGGTCTTCAAGTAGAGTACCCAAGGGACCATGCTTGAGGGGCCTGATTTCACACCTGGAACTGATTTACAAAAAGAAACCTTGGACTTTGAGCCTGAGCCCCACAGCTTTAACAGAAAGACTTTGAGGAGCTCTTAGGGTGGGCGTTTTGCCGACGAATGGTGATGACCAAGGCGCAAGTATGGCGTCTCCAAAGACGGCTGCAAGCAGAGCTCCCGTCACCCACAGGGTCTTCTGCAAAGTGAGCTTGCCGCTTCACTGTCAAGAGCGGGACTCTACTTCTGTGTTTGAATCTATGACTACTTTGACCAGTAGGAAGTGACGCTATGTAACTTCGAGGCCGAGTTATAGACGCAATGCAGCTCGTGCCTTGCTTGCCAGATCTCACACTCGCCCCGAGCTGTCATGTAAGAGGTCTGGCTACCTTGACTCTACCGTTCTGGCGGGAAGTGCAGGCTCCATGGAGAGACCACACACAGGCTCTGTGCTGGCACCCCCGGACATGTGCCAGAAGGTGCTTCCAGAGGAGTCTAGCCCCCAGGCATCGAGGCTTCCCAGCCAAGGCCCAGACACTATAGAGCAATAACCAACCAACCCCACCATGCCCTGCCTGAACTCCTAACTCACGGAATCCATGAGCAGAATAGCTGTTAGTGTAAATCACTACCTTTTGGGAAGTTTGCTCCATGGTAGTAATCAGAACAGATGGATTGCTAAGTGGATAGAGGGCTGGACTGAGACAGATGTGTGATAAAGCATACAGAGTAAAATATTAATTGTAGAATCTAGGTGAAATGTGCATGAGTGTTCACTCTACAACTATTTCCAATCTTTTGTGTATATTTGAAAATGTTTACAGTAGAATGCTGGAGGAAAGAAGAGAAAGCACTGTGAATACTAGAAAAAGCGCTAGCGAGCATTTATCTTGTATTGCAGCGTGCCAGGCCCTGTGCCAAGTGCTTTCATATTCATTATCTCATTCAATCTTCTCAACAGCCCCATAGCTTGGCGCTCTTAGTTTTTCCATTTCACAGATGAGAAAACTGAGGCTCAGAGAGGTTAAGTTACTTTTCTATGGTAACAATGCCTGTAAATAACAGAAGCAGGGCTCAATGTGCGATTCCATGATGGATGGTAACTCCCACAGAGCTAGAGCACCCCTCATGCCTGTGCCCCCGACTTGTTTTTTGATAGAAAGTTAACGCCCAGCAAATGGCTTCTAACGACGCCTTGATTTTTACACTTCTCCAGTATTGGCTTGTCTAGAAGGGTAAATTGTGTACTTATTTTGGTTTTCTTCCTTCAGGGATGGGATTGTCTCCTTCCCAGAAATCTTGGCGGTTGTACATTCTTCTCCACGTGCTGAGAAAACTCGGCTTGTGTGTGGGGCTCCAAAGGTGACAGTGAGTTACGTTTATTTTCCCCGCTTGCTCTGACCGTACTCCGAAGGTAGGACAGATTCTGTTTATGAGTGAGAACACGGTCTGGCTCGGAGATTTTAAATAAGTTGACCAGTGTCGCATCGGATTCCGACCGGACAGACTCGTCCTCACCTCCTCCGGTACGGAGTCCAGCGCTTTGGGCCTGCCTTTGTGTCTCTAACTTGTCCCCAGTCTGGTTTCCGACGAAACCTAGCCTGGCAACAGAGACAGCCATGGCTCTCAGACACCGGTGGGTGTCTTTCCAGACAGTAATGCTTCCCCATCAGTGTTCCGCCCCAGGCACAACCCCACAGAGCTTTCGAGCAGGGGAGGGGAGATTGGAGCCATCTGCGCGCGGTCGCGGAAACGGCTGTTGGCCGTCCGGGTTTCCCTTTTCACAGAAGGCCTGCGGGACGCCTGGATGTCCCATCCCGTGTCGTGGTGGCCCCAGAGAGGCAGAGGCCTGTGGGCGTGGCCCCGCTGCCCCGCAGGAAAGGGCTCCTATTCTGCGGAGAGGGGCCAGTGCCTCGTCCACGCAGTCAGCGGGGCTGCAGCCCGGGCAGGGGCTGGCCTCCCCGGTGCCCTGACACCGACCGGGGCAGAGCCGGGGACCCTGCGCGTGCCGCCTGGCAGAGGGCTCGTGCAAGCCCCCAGCCCCGTCCGTGAGCGGCCCCCACCCGACCTGGGCCGGCCTTCGGGCGAGGCCTGGGTCCTGCCGCCGCACGACTCCGCAGCAGCTCGGCGTTTGCAGGCTGCGGCCCCCGGAGGAGGGGATGGGCGGGCGACCGAGGCCGTCCCGCTGGCGGGGACGGGGCCGCGACCCAATCCCCGGCCCCACCCTGGGGCCCAGGGGCGCGGCGGACCCACCGAGCTGCCGTCCAAGGTTCTTTCTTGTCTCCGCCTGGGGTCGCCTGAGCGCCGCAGCTCCTGAAGCCTTTCCGCACGATAAGGGGACGG
>NC_043715.1:40241068-40270946 GCF_006229205.1 Suricata suricatta | reverse complement strand
TCCCGGAACCCGCCCCGCGTCGCGCGCGACCCCGCCCTGGCCGAGGGCGAGACCCGGCCGGAAGGTGGAGCAGCTGCCGGGAGAGGCGGGAGAACCCGGGTCCTGGGCCCCAGGAGGGGCGGCGAACTTCCGGGGCCTTTTCAGGTCCCGTTCCGCCATCGGATCCCGTGTGTCCCCAGGAGCCCCCCGTGACAGAGCGGTTTGGAAACGCTTCCTCAGTGAGTGGGCAAATCAAAGCTCCAGTCCAACCTGGGGAGACTGAGGCACAAATAGACTGTACCAAGCAAACTAGGAGGAGCGACCGGACAGAGGCCGGGATCTTCCCAGGGCCTGAGTCCTGGGGGGTCTGAGCTCGATGAGAGGGGCAAGGGGGTGCCCGCTGTCGGGACAGCTCCACGGGGTGGACAGAGCCACAGCTCGGCGAGGGTCCCGGCCTCACGAAATTAATGAGAATGATGCCTTTCTTAACTCAGCCGAAGAGCAGAGATTCCCTTTAACCTCCGCAGACAGCGAGACAAGGACCACTCGCTCCCAGCCTGGCGCCAGCGGGACCCCAGGGCATGTTAACAGGAGCCAGGAATTGAAGGGGGAACGTCCTCCATTCCCTTGCGGCGGTGGAACGAGGGAGGTCTCTGATTGCCAGGGTCTGGTTTTTCAAAACAACGGCACGCTGAGACCCAGGAGGTGGGGTGCCCTGGAGGATACTTTTATCTGTTCAGCTTTGAGTCAGACTTACCGTGAGCATTTGATCAAGAAACTTCGTTTCTCAAAATGCAAAATCAATCGCCGATTTTCCTTTTTTACTTGGCATTTCCTTGGGATATTCCCAGTTCTGGGAATGAAATATTACAAACTATTGTCTTCCATTCTGTCCCGATTAGCATCTTTCCTCAACTCAGGATTTCCCTGGAGCCAGATCTTGGCAGCCGGCTTCAGGATTATGATTTTTAAAAATATAATTTTGATGAGTTTGTAGCTGTTCCCCAAATTAGAAACTCCTTTAATTATAGGAGAAAACATTTTTCAAAGAGAAAGGGTAGACCTTTAGAGTACACCCTGGAGCGATGCTTCTCAAGAGGATCTCAGGGCAGGTGGGTCTTCGCCTGCTGCTGAGGGAAAAGCAAGAACTGTCGGAATTTCTGCAGCTGTCGGGCCCACCATCTTCCGGTTAATTCTTGGCTAGAGAATAAAGAACAAATGAAGGTTTGCTTCAGATTGTTCATGCTCCTACTTAGGATTCTAACTTGAGAGAAAGCATGGTCTTGGTTAAATAGTTTTAAAATTGATCTTGGGTGGCAGATGAGGGGAATTTTCTCTTTATAAAAGTGTTTCCAACTCAAGCGAAGAGAAAGGATGGTAGATAGAACATTGTTGCTCTGCGTCGCTAATGAGTGAGCAGATCTAGGCATGATAAGCTATGGCTACTAACAGAGTGAAGAGAGAGCCTGAGAGGTGCCTGGGGGGCTCGGTCAGTTGAGCATCTGACTCTTGATTTTGGCTCAGGTCACGATCCCAGGGTCAGGTGATCGAGCCCCAAGTCAGGCTTCGGTGCTGAGGGTGGAGCCTGCTTAGGATTCTCTCTCTCTCTTGAATATTAGGAAGAGGGGGCAGAGGGAGAGAGAGAGAACTTGACATGATGTGCCTTCTAATGGAAAATCTCGGCACCCATTGTGAAGGAGTCTTGACATGCCACACACAGAGCAAACCTGAAACTCGTCCAGCCTCATCTAGATCAACTCCCAGCGGAAGTGAAATACCAAGTACAGGGATCAGGTTAAACGACACTATGGGCACAGAGTCAAAGCTATCCAGATCTTGTGACACGACAGGACAAGTGACCCACTTCTTCAGTAATTAATTGTAAGGAAAATAATCACATTTAGATCCTAAAACAAACAAATAGCAAAAAGAAAAGTGACATCCACAGACTTGCACATTTGAACACTGATGGGATATTTGATATTTAAAAAGTATTATCACATTATTTCAGTGTGATATTATGGTTATATTTTTAGGTATTAAAGTGTTTTAAATTTTTCATGTGTTTTGGAAATACCTGTTAAAATATTTACAGATGAAATGATACGATATCTGGAATTTATTCCTAAATCATTTTATGTAGTGGTAAGGAAAGTGGATGGAAGTATGGTTGGAAACAAGATTGGACATCAGTCATGGGCGTGTGATGGTTCATTAGGTTATTTTCTATATTTTTTATTAGGTTTGACTTGTTTAATCTTCTGCTTTTTGCACGGGATATTCAAACCTGAGAGCTGGCGTTGAATCCTGACTGAACTGTCTGACCTGGAGCTCAGGACGACTGGCCCCAGGTCTTGCTCTGTGACGTTGCATTCACTGATTCTCACGTGTACGTTTACGAAACATGGAGGGGGCACCTGGGGGGCTCAGTCAGTTGAGCATCCGGCTTCGGCTCAGGTCATGATCTCACGGTTCATGGGTTTGAGCCCCGCGTTGGGCTCTGTGCTGGCAGCTAGCTCAGAGCCGGGAGCCTGCTTCAGATTCTGTGTCTCCCTCTCTCTCTGACCCTCCCCTTCTCATGCTGTCTCTCTCTCTCAAAAATAAACAAAACATTTAAAAGAAAACCACGAGGACCTTCTGTCTGCTTGAGCTTCTGAAACTGTGGAGCTCACATGCTAGGTTAGAAAAGACCAGGAAGGAAGCTGCCAGATGGAGGCGCGGAAGCCTTGCAGAAGAACTGATGTTTGCTGTGAGCCCCGACAGACAGAAAGGGGTTCCCTGGGTGGTGTCAGTTCATCTTCCGTAAGATAAGATGGTTAGACTGCATCTACAAGGGTCTACTTAGTCCCAATGGATTCTGTGATCATAACCTGCCTATAACCACTTTTTCCCTGTGTGTGTCCCTCCGGGAGTTGAGAGACACCCCGTGATGACTTCCTGCCGTCAGCCTTTATTTTGTTAGCCGAAGCAATCCAACTTGAGCGGTTGGCCTTGAATCTCCCAGTTGTGCTTGGAGACCCAAGCATGATCACGTGAGCCGGTCTATAACCTTCTTAGGGAGCGGTCTCTGGGCTCGCAGGTTTATTCCCATCCATCTAGTTGCCAAGGCGTTTCACCTAAGTAACCGTAGCTTTGCATTTGCTGGTAGTTATGCCCAGCGTTGGTAATAAAGATCATTTGCTTATCAAAATGTGAGTGCCTGCAGTTGACACTCTGAGCTTTCCCATTCTTACCCTCCCTCAGTCCTTGTAAAACATGGAGTTCAAGACCGAGCATGCAGCATGGCCTTCTGGTTAACTAGTTCATCTTGATACTCCGCCATAACAGGTTGAACTTGGTGCTTTGATGGCCCTTTTTACCCATGTGACGCGCACCATTTGCTAGAGCAAGGCTTGAAATGGCAGTGGTAAACAGACAGCCGTATCACATCTCTATTATGGAAAGTTAGGTTTGTTTGTTTCTATTTGTTCTTTTTATCATCTCCATTTTAATGGATATTTACACTTTAAAAGAACATGTTCTGAAACCTTTGGAGAAGATAAGAATCTTTAAATTTGGTCGCTCTATGTTTGTTGAAAGAGGTCTCTGGGTTCTAATGCAAACAACATTGTCTTCCTACGGACTGGACTGAACCAGCATGTTTCCGTGTGAGTCAGGGCCTGGCAGAAGGCTGGGAATGTTAGGCGCGCCTCTAATTTTTGCTGCTATCAACTAAAGGTACACTTCGCTGGAGGAAAAAATGTTGGGAAGTTAGCTGTGATATATTTCGTGTTTCCAGGGACTGCTCGAAAGCTCCGCATGCCAATTTAATTAGAATAATTTACCTTAATAGAAAACTATAATTTTCTACTTTTTCCAATCAGTTGAACGACTTTGTACTTTTTTTACCCACCCAGATGGAATTTATTACTCCAGAGCCAATACCCTAAACCTTAATTTTTGTGCTAACCGTGATTATAGCTGGGGAATTATGGGAGAGGAATAGTGGAGGCTTCAGCTTCTGGATCTGGGACACGAGCGTGGTGCAAACCAAGCCCCCCCCCCCCCCAGACAGCAAGAGCATCTGGTTTAAAGTTCTGCCCTAAAACATCAGAGATCTACGCACTAAGGGTTTCAGAGGGCAAGATCCTGGAGAGAAAGGAAGCATGGAAAGATGAGCCTGACGTTTGACACTTGCCTCCGCCAGTCAGCTGCTATACAAAATACCCTCGACTGTGTGGCTTCAACAACAGACATTTATTTCCCACAGTAACGAAGGCTGGAAGTTCAAGATCAAGGTGTTGGAAGATTTGATGAGGGCTCTTTTCTGCTTTTTTTTAAAATTTATAGTTTATTGTCAAGTTGGTTTCCACATAACACCCAGTGCTCTTCCCCACAGTGCCCCCCACCATGACCATCACCCCCTTCCCCTTTCCCCCTCCCCCTTAATTCCTCAGTTTGTTTTCAGGATTCAAGAGTCTCTCATGATGTGCCTCCCTCCCTCTCCCTTTTGCCCCCCTTCCCCTCCCTATGGTCCTCTATTAAGTTTCTCCTGTTAGACCTATGAGTGCAAACATATGGTATCCTTCTCCGCCTGACTTATTTCACTTAGCATGAAACCCTTGAGGTCCATCCACTTTCCTACAAATGGCCATATGTCATTCCCTCTCATTGCCATGTAGTACTCCATCGTGAATATACACCACATCTTCTTGATCCATTTGTCAGGTGATGGACATTTAGGCTCTTTCCATGTTTTGGCTATTGTTGACATTGCTGCTATGAACATTGGGGTACATGTGCTCTGATGCATCAACACTTCTGTATCCCTTGGGTAAATCCCTAGCAGTGCTATTGCTGGGTCATAAGGGAGTTCTATCGATAGTTTTTTGAGGAGCCTCCACACTGTTTTCCAGAGCGGCTGCACCAGTTTACATTCCCACCAGCAGTGGGAGGCTGCACCAGTTTACATGCCCACCATAGGAGGCTATGAGGGCTCTTTTCCTGGCTAACAGATGTGTCTTTACATGGAAGAGACAGGTAGCTCTGGTGTCTATTCCTTTCCTTACATGAGCACTCAGCCCATCGTAGAGGCTCACCTCTTGTGACTTCATCTAAACCTAATTACCTTCCAAAGTCTTCACTCCCTTATCATACTGGGGTTAGGGCTTCAGCATATGAATTGGGGGATGGGAGGCACATTTAGTCCCTAACAGCACTGGTAGTCCCTTCAAGGCGTTTATTTCTAAGAGCTGTGACTTAAAGGGGAAGAAGATGAACAAACCTTTGGCAATCTCAGAGAGGGCCCGATAATATCCTAGGCTTTGGTTAGGACTTCTAAAGATCTACTGGGCATATCAGAAAAGGACCAATTCTCACAAAGATGCAACTTTAAATATTTTTTAAGTTTATTTATTTATTTTGAGAGAGAGAGAGAGAGAGAGAAAAACCAACCAAGGGAGCAGCAGAGAGAAAGGGAGAGAATCCCAAGCAGGCCCTGCACTATCACTGTGGAGCCTGATGCAAGGTTTAAACCCACAAAAGGTGAAATCATGACCTGAAATAAAACCAAGAGTCAGACACCTAACTGACGGAGCCATCCAGGCACCCCTTACATGTTTAAAACTTTTTTAAATGTTTATTTCTTTTGAGAGAGAGAGAATCCCAAGCAGGCTCCATGCTAAGCCTGATGCAGGGCCCCATCCCATGACTATGAGATCATGACCTGAGCTGAAATCAAGAGTTGGATGCTTAACAGATTGAACCACCCAGGTGCCCCACAAAGATATAACTTTGACTCAAATCGGATTAAGATAGTCTGCTTCCATACTAACTGCTTTACAAAAAGAAAAGAAAATCTCTGAAGATAGCATTATCGACAGTATCACATTGGTTCTATAATTTTCATATACAACATGTAACATTTGATCAGAATTTACTAGGCATACCAGGAGACAAGACCAAATGACCCACAGAAGATCCGGTTATTAGAGTTATCTGATAGACTTCAGGATAACTTCTTGTTGATATATTCAAGGACTTAAAAAGCAAAATGGAAAATTCCACCAAAGAATAGAAATTTGTTTTAAAAATCAATGGGAAATTTATAACAAAAAAATACTTAACATTAAGAATGTTATTAGATGAATTCAAAAGCAGGTCAGACATAGATGAAGACAGGATTAGTGAATTGGAAGATATATCAGAACAAAATATCTGAATTGAAGCACAAAGGGAAAAGAATGGAAAATACAGAAAGTGTGTTGTATTTTGGATGTAGTGAAAAGGTTTAACATAATTGTAATTGAAGTTCTAGAAGACGGCAGGGGGAGAAATGATAAAACAGAAGCAATATTTGAATAGATAGTGGCCAAGAATTTTCCAAAATTGATGAGAGATGTAAATCCACAGATTCAAGAAGCATTGTAGAACCCTAAGGAGTATAAATACAAAGAAAGTCATACCTACACACATTATAGTGTAACCACTAGAAACCAAAGAGTAAGAGATAATCCTAAAAGTAGCCAAGTAAAGGGGTGCCTGGGTGGCTCAGTTGGTTAAGCATTGAACTTTCAATTTCAGCTCGGGTCATGATCTTGTAGCTCATGGGATTGAATTGGGCTTGGTGCCTGCTTGCAGAGCCTGCTTGGGATTCTCTCTCTCCCTCTTTCTCTTCCTCTCCCCCATTGTCTGTCTGTCTGTCTGTCTCTCTCTCTCCCCCGCCTCTCTCTTTCAAAACAAATAAATAAACATTTAAAAAACAAGTAGCCAAGTCAAATGACAAATTACTTCCATTAGAGCTACCATAGGACTTATAGCTAACTTTTCAATAAACCATGAAAGCAAGAAGAAAATGAAATAACATCTTTAAAGCATTAAAAAGTCAATCTAGAATTCTATGACCAATAAAATACTCATCAATAATGAAGGATAAATCAGTATGTTTTATTTTATTATTTTTTTAAATGTTGATTTATTTGAGAAAGAGAACCCATGCACATGAGAATGGTGGGGGGGGGGAAGGGCAGAGAAAGGAGGGAGAAGAGAGAGAGATGGAGAGAGAGAAAATCCCAAGCAAGCTGTCGGCACTGAGCCTATGAGGGGCTCAATCACCAACTGTGCAATCATGACCTGAGCCAAAATTGAGAGTCAGATGCTCAAATGATCTTTGTAAATAGAGGGGAAAAAAATAGAGGGGAGAACATTGGTCATCAGCAAATATGCACTAAGAGAAATACTAAAGGAAATTCTTTGAGGAAAAAGGGAAATTATCACAAATAGAAACTTAGATATGCAGAAAAAGAGAGAGAGAGAACTCTGGGGTCTTTTCTTAAAGGACACGAAGCTTATCAGATTAGGGTCCTACTAAAGCCACCATCTTCAAGTATAGTCACATTTGGATATTAGGGCTTCAACATATGTATTTGTTGTGGGGACACAATTCAATTCATCACATAATTTCCATGTTAGAGCCACTAGAGGAGTGATAAATAGATATAACCAACAAGCTAATAATAGTGGGGGAAATGATATGAAAATAATTACTCCAAAAGAAGATAAAGAAGGTGAGACAAACAGAAAAAGAAATAGAAACATTGTAGATTTAACCCCAAGTATGTAAGTAATTAAATTAAATGTAAATGAACTAAATACTGCCATCAAACTACAAAACCTATTAGACAGGATAAATAATCCAAACCCAATTACATGCTGAGACATACATTAGGTATAAGGGTAAGACAGGCATAAATCATCAAGATGAGAAAAGGTATGTAGGAGGCAGAAAGGTAAATATTTCTGATGTGACCACACAAATTTGCCATTTTCAATAGCAGTTAGTGGAGAATGTGTTTTTTTGACTTTTAGTAAATCAAATCAGCTCTTCCAGGATGCCTTTGAGGCCAGTCATTTTATTTATTTATTTATTCATTTATTTATTTATTTACATTTTATTTATTTCTGAGAGACAGAGCACAAACAAGGGAGGGGCAGAGAGAGAAAGAGACACAGAATCCGAAGCAGGCTCCAGGCTCTGAGCTAGTATTCAGCACAGAGCCTGACACAGGGCTCGAACCCAGGAACCGTGAGATCATGACCTGAGCCGAAGCTGGACACTCAGCCGACTGAGCCGCCAGGTGCCCCGAGGCCAATCATTTTCTTAAAGTGGGGCCCTCCTCCGTCTTACACACTGTACCATCCACACTCACCTGGTAAGGTGCCCAGAGCCTGGAAAACGATGCTGTTAGGCCTGGCAGTCTGGGTGTAGGCAGGATGCTCTAGGAACTAGACAGCTTCCTTTCCGTTCCCCCCATGTTTGCTGAACTTTGCCAGAGCTCAGGCTCAGTGTGGGCCAGTGCCTGTCCTAGCGGAGCCCACAACCCCCAGGAGGTCTCGACATGTGCAGGGAGGCCCCCACATCGAGTGTGTGCTGTCGTAAAGCCTGACAAGAGAGTGACCCACTCTCCTTGGAGAGTTCCTTTGTTCCCTCCTTTCCCCGTTCTTCCGGTATTTATTGAATACCTACTATGTGCCAGCCTAGTCAACGTTTTCTTTCTAAGACCCATGTTCTTTCTAAAATACTATGATATCTTAAATTTTAAAAAATGGGAAGATTTTTCTCTCTGGTCAGTGAATTTTGTCACATACTGGTAAAATTAAGAGCAGATGGGGGCAGCTGGGGGGCTCAGTTGGTTAAGTTTCTCACTCTTGATCTCAGCTCAGGTCTTGATCTCAAGGTCATGAATTCGATTCCTGAGTTGGGCTCCACGCTGAATGTGGAGCGTATTTAAAACAAATAAATGAATAACACATACATACATACATACATACATACATACATTAATTAATTAACTAATTAATTTTAACTTTTTGGTTTTTTAAAAATATTTATTTATTTTTGAGAGACACAGAGTGACAGAGAACAAGCAGAGAGAGAGGGAGAGAATCCAAAGCAGGCTCCAGGCTCTGAGCTGTCAGCACAGAGCCTGACGCGAGGCTCGAACCCACAAGCTGTGAGATGATGACCTGAGCCTAAGTCGGATGCTTAACTGACTGAGCCACCCAGGTGGAACCTAACTAATTAATTTTAAAAAACAAATGGGCAAATACAGAGGCCAAGGTAGGAAAAGGGGGAAAGGAAACCAGCCTCTACAGAGCCCCCATTATTTTTATCTCACTGATCCAGTAATAACCTGATGTTGGAGGGGTGGGTACACTTTACAGAGAGGAAATTAAGGCACAGAAAGGCTAAGTAACTTGCTCTGAGTCCCAGTTTACAAACTGAGGAGCTGGTCTTTAAACATCAAATCTTTTGGGGCACCTGGGTAGTTCAGTAGGTTGAAGGCCTGACTTCAGCTCAGGTTATAATCTCGCAGTTTGTGAGTTCAAGCCCCACATCAGGCTTGCGCCTGCCAGTGCAGAGCCTGCTTTGGATCCTGTTTCTCCCTCCCCTGGCCCCTCTTCTGCTTATACTTCTCAAAAATAAACATGGGGAAAAAAAGCATCAAGTCTTTTGAAAACTCTTGGTCCAGTGTTCTTCCCAGCACACCAGGCAGCCAAGTCCGTGTCCTGGAGATGCTTCTCCACACTTGAGGAGCCCCTGGGCTTAGGGGTACCATTTGTGAAGCAGTGTTAGGGGCCCGGGGACACACTTCTGACTCTGCATCTGCTATACTGATGGGCTGAAGTGCCCAGATGTCCCAGACAGGTGGGAGCCTAGGGCCTCCTCCGCACCTTGCTTACCCCACAGCCTCCCTGTCTTTGGGACTTCGTGCGAGCCTGGCATCTGCTGACAAGTGACGAGATAGAGCATAGGGAGACCGGTGAACTCCTTGGTTCTTGTGATCCTCTCGTCATCAGGGTCCTAGCATTTTCTTGACAGTTTTCAGGAGGTTCCCTAGTCATTAAGAACTCTGTGCAAGGTGCTCACCTCGTCCTTTGGGCGTGCGGTGCGGCTTCAGAGCCACACACACAGTAGAAAAGAGAGGAGAAACCCCTTCTAAGGGCGTCTTAGCTCAGGCTGCCATAGACTGCAGGCTTCAGCAACGGACATTTATTTCCTCAAAGTTCTGGGGGCTGGATGGCTAAGATCAGCGTTCTGGAATAGTTGGATTCTGGTGAGAGCTCTCCTTCTGGGTAGCAGATGGCCGGCTTCTCCTGGTGTCACCACGGGGCAGAGAGAGAGAGAGAGGGAGAGAGGGAGAGGGAGAGAGAGATTGAGAGAGAGAGAGATGGAGAGAGAGGGAGAGAGAGAGGGAGAGAGGGAGAGAGAGAGAGAGAGAGAGAGAGAGAGAAAGCGTGCGCAAGACAGCTCTCTGAGGCCTCATAAAGCCACTAATCCCAATCATGAAAACCCCACCCTCATGACCTCATCTAACCCTAATTACTTCCTGAAGGCCCCACCTCCAAGTACTATCACGCTGGGGGTTAGGCTTCAACACAGGAATTTTGTAGGACACAATTCTGTCCACAGCTATTGCCTTTGGGCAATTCTCTTAGTCTCTTCCCATTGTAATGGGCAGATCGTGATTCCATAGGGGTGGCGAGCGGGCTACTGCCCTTCGGGCTGTCTTTTCCCCCGGTCTTTTCAGGGATCCTTCGGCAAGTTCTCCGCCAGAATCCAGAGGGGCCTCCGGCAGCTGCGTGCTGTCTCCAAGTGAGTCGAGGAGTGGGAGGCTTTTGTCCCAGGTGGTGTAGAGCCCATATTCAGACACCCAGAAACTTAGGGACGGTGGCTGCTGCCCCTGCCTGAAGGTTAAGTCACTGATGAAGTGGCCTTTGTGTCTTTTATAGCTTTCCAACTGAACTTCTCAAACCTCCAAAGTTTGAAGCTTGTGGCTCTGCAGCTGCAAACGGAGATGCTCCGGGCGGCTGCTGCCCCATTTTTCTCTCAGATGAACTTAGTTCAGTCTCCTTGGCCCAGCCCCCTTCCCTTCTGCCCTCAGCAGACCCCAGCTACTAGATCTTTCTACCTGGGTCTCAGGTGGGACCTCCTCCTGTGTGCTTGAGGGCCCCCGATGGCCCAGCCCTGCCTTGGGTGCTGGGCCCGCACCGAGGTTCGGGTAGGGGTGCCCACGCTTCAGCACTTCTGACCAGGTGGGGCCTCCTGGGGCTCAGCTTGGGACTGCTTCTGACCAGGCTGGGCCTACCCTTCTCCCTCGACTGAACAGCAGGTCTGGCATCTGCTTGGTGATGCTCCCGCCCCATTTCCTGGTGCTCTTGGCGGCCTTCCTGGCTGCACTCTGCACACGCCCACCCCTCCCCAGATGCGAGCAGCTGCCCAGGGCTTTCCTGGGGCCCGTGTCCTCCCTTCCCACCCTGCAGGAGGGTCCCTGTGGCCACAACGGCCAGGTGGCTCGTGGGCAGGCCAGGGAGGGCAGCCGGCGGGACACTGGAACAGAGCTGTCAGGGTGCGGATTGCTCTGCTGTGGCCTGGAAACCAGGTTTTAGAAACCTGTCCTGTATTGCATGTTCTCCTGGTCCCTGGAGCGGCCCAGCAGGATGCTGGGCTCACACTCAGCGTAGCAAGGAAAATCAGCACTTCGTGTTTTGAGCAGTAGGCTTTGACAAAGTGGCACCGAAACAGCTGGCTCAAGGAGGTACTCTGGGGCAAAACCAAGGGTCTCACGCATGCTCTCTTACGTAACTTTCACAGTTACCCTGTGGGGCACACAGTGCTGTCTCTCTGAAACAAAGGCTCAGAGAGGTTAGGTGGTTTGGCCATGGTCACACAGCACATGCATGACAGGGCTGAAGATGAGGCTTACAGGGCACTCAGGCTGGCGTCTGCCTCACCTGTTCTCCTCACTGCGAAGGCCTTTGCAGACCTCGCCAAGTGCAGAACGCACAGGACAGAGGGCCACAGCCGGAGCGCCCTGGCAGGTAAATGGACCAGCAACGTTGGGAGGTGGTGGGTCTCACCCTGCCTGGGTGCCTGGAGCTGCCCAACCCCCACCCCGGATGTCGAGACTCTGCCTTGATGCCCACCAGAGCCGTGCCCACCCTCAAGTCTGGGTAGCTGGCAGGTTAACCTTTGCCTTTACCAAAGTAGCCCTGTATCCCAAGGGGTACATTTTCTCTAAACAGCACTTTCTGAGACCCCATGCCCCCTCCTGAAGGGATGGCACTGAGTTTCAGAGCATCCGGAGGAGGCTCTCTGGTCAGGCCCCTCCCGAGAGCAGAAACCTCCAGCCAGTAGCCCCTGGACCTGACTCAGCCCTTGATTGTTCAAATGCCCTTTTGTTTCCCTCCCAGAAAGGGGCTTAAATCCCAGGCCCTCTGACTGCTGGCAGCCTCATGGAGCCAACCACCGCTCCCAGCTCCCTGGCCACCCCCGCGTCGGGCGTGGGGCCAGGCTCTCCGACAGTGGCCGGCCTGATGAGGCAGCGGCCTGGGGACGGTGGCTGCGGCTGATTGAAGTCCCCGTTTCCCGTGTACAAAGGCAGCATAATTAATCAGGCAGTAATGAATTCAGGTACCACTGGCTTGTTACCTCGAGAGATAGCCTATCCGAGAGGGCTGAATTCAAAGGAGGGAATCAGGTCACCATTAGTACTTTTTAGTATTTAATGTTAATACTGAGTGGAAGATTTATTAGAATTTGACCAAAATTTGGTCTGTTGGCCTTCAGAAACCATGCCCATCCCCTGTCTGTCTTGGGCTCTCGGGCCCGGGGCACCCGGGGTGCTGGGTCTCTGGCTGACTCTGGCCCTCCACTGAAGGCCTTCTTGAGGTCGGGGATGTCTCTCCCTGTGTACCTGTTACTCAGCATCCTCTGAGGGGGACCCTGGGGAGGGGGAAGGAGACAGATTCCTCACTGAGGAGTCAGACACCCCGGCGCTCTGCCCACAGTGGCTCAGGTGATGGAACAGGGGCGCTTGTGCCACGGACATGATGTGGGTGCTGGGTGAGGGTGCGGGACGCTGTGCCTGGGCGCTGATCACACTGGCTTGCACGTCAGCTCCCAGGAGCAGCCCACCCAAGAGTGCAGATGGGGCCACCAGCAAAGCATGATGATCCAGGTTCAGATCCCAGTCTTCCCAGAGCCCCCCTGGGGAGTTTGGAGCAACTTGTGGAACTCGGTGTTGGCATTTATCAATGTAGGGGGATTAAACAAAGTGGCAATTGTGGACCGCCTTGCTTAGGGCTTGCACACAGCAGGCATTCAGCCAGGGAAGGCCCCTGCAGGTGGAGCTCTGTAGGACCCTGGACCCTGGGCTGAGGTCAAGGCTGGGGCTGGCCCACAAGTAGCTGCACAGATCCAGGTAGAAGCCCCAACCGGTTGTGAGACTCCTGCTGGAGCAGCGCTGTGGGCCTGAAGTGTGGCACACGCTGGAGTCCCCTTGCCTTTGAGGGGCTCCTCGTCAGTGCCGATTCATGTCACCTCTGGCTTAAGGATCAGCGATCCCCAAATGCCATGCGAATATGAGAAGTCTTCCCAGAGGAGGTGATATTTCATCCTGCTCAAAGAAATATGTCAGGGTCACAGGATGGCCCGAAGCTGCTGGGCCCCCTGCGAAGTGTGCGGGAGACGAGCTCCCACATGCCCTACGTACCGACTGTGGGCTCGAGTGGGGGGCAGGCATGAATGGTGTGAAAAGACAAAGTACTCATTTTTTTTTTTATGGGCGAAGAATATGAACAGGCAATTCACAGAAGAGGCTTAGAAAATACGTCATAAATGTGTTACAAAAAGTAGCAAAAAGACACTCAGTCCTGCCAAATCTTAAGGTAAATGCAGATTGAATGCATCTGTCACTCCATCAATGAGCAGAAGTTTACGTCTAATGGTATCAGGCAACAGCGAGCGTGTTTCGGATACTGCTTTCAGAGCTGCCGGACCACGGATCCGTGCGCCTTCCCTGGAGGGCGTACTGATGTCCCTCAGACACGCGGCCGCCCTGCAGCCCAGCGGGTTCCCTCCTGCCTTACCTCCCTCAAGAAGCATATGTGGATAGAGGGTCCCTGCAGGAGCCTGGGCAGCAGAAGCCTGCATCCCCATCAATGTTGGAACGCCTAAGGAGACTGAGTCCTCTTCATAGCATGGAGTTTTATACAGCAAATTTTGAGATGGATCTATATGTATACAAATAGATTTTGCAGATGTACCTTTGAGTAAAAAACAAAACAAAATAAACCCCCCAAACCCCAACATTCTGCACAACAATATATGTAAAGTTGATGGATAACAACTAATACTACATAGTTTTAATGGAGTCCCACACATGCTATTAAAGCATTGAAAAATTCAGGAAGAACATACAGTTGACCCTTGAACAACACAGAGGTTAGGGACACTCTCATCCCTGCGCAGTAGACTATCCATGTGTAACTTCTGACTCCCCCAAACCTTTCCTACCAATAGCCTACTGTTCACTGGTAACCTTACTGATGACATAAACAGTCACTTAACACACGTTTTGACAGTGATCTGAATTATGTACAGTATTGTCCATGATAAAGTAAGCTAGAGAAAAGAAAACGTTAAGACGGGCACCTGGGTGGCTCAGTCAGTTAAGCATCCGACTTGGGCTCAGGTCATGATCTCGTGGCCTGTGGTTTCAAGCCCCACCTGGGGCTCTGTGCCGACAGCTCAGAGCCTGGAGCCTGCTTCGGATTCTGTGTCTCCCTCTCTCTCTCTGCCCCTCCCCCCCACTTGTGCGTGTGCTCTGTCTCTCTCAAAATTAATATTAAAAACCAAAAGAAAAGAAAAAGAAAATGTTAAGAAAACCATAGGAAAGAAGGGCACCTGCATGGCTGACTCTTGGTTTCAGCTCAGGCTGTGATCTCGTAGCTCATGAGTTCGAGCCCCATGCTGACAGTGTGGAGCCTGCTTGGGATTCTCTCTCTCCCTCTCTCTCTCCCCCTCCCTGCTCATGCTCGCGCGCTCTCTTTCTCTCTCAAAATAAATAAATAGAGGGGCACCTGGGTGGCTCAGTCAGTTAAGCCTCCGGCTTCGGCTCAGGTCAGATCTCATGTTTGTGGGTTCGAGCCCCGCATCAGGCTCTGTGCTGACAGCTAGCTCAGAGCCTGGAGCCTGCTTCCGGTTCTGTGTCTCCTCTCTCTGCCCCTCCCCCTCTCATGCTCTGTCTCTCTCTATATCAAAAATAAACATTAAAAAAAATTAAAAAAAATAACTTGTTATAAAAATAAATAAATAAATAGAAGAAACTCATAAGGAAGAGAAAATACATTCACAGCACCGCACTACATTATTCGAGAAAAGAATCCATGTATAAGTGGCCCGCACAGTTCAAACCCATGGCATTCAAGGGTCGACTATATATAGACTGAGAGTTTACCTTTGAGAAGGTTGAGAAGTAGTCATGGATTTTGAGACTCCAGGGGACCTTGAGTCTTCCGTGTAATTCGGTAGGTTTTTTGGAGGCACATGGGTTATTGTACCCCATGTAGCATGGAAGTTAATTTTTAAAAAGGGCTTGGTTGAGGGAGGTCCAACAGTGCAGGTGGGGGCCCTTGGCAGAATACAAGGTGAAAAGCTGAGAGACTGGCCAAGAAGGAATGGAAGGGTGCTTGGAGCACGGTACCCCGTGGGGCTAACCTAAGGGGGAAAGGATGGGGAGCCTGGCCACATAGACGGGGCTCCCAGGGAGGAGGGAAGGTAAAGAGCCCGGGTTGGTGACTGTTTCGATCTTAGCCTGACTGAATTTTTGGCAGGCTGGAAGCTTGACAGAAATGCATTTCTTGATGCTTAAGTTTCTAGTTTCCACAGCCAGCGTCCCTCCCATGCCCCTCCTAGCCTCCTTTTAAGCTGGCAATCTGTTGCTCTTCCTGTTTAGTCTTGATTATTATTGCATAAGGTTCCAGAATTAAAAAATCAGTGCTCCTGAAGCAGCATCCAGTGGAATTGGACTCCAGTCCTGGGCTGCCCACCGCCCTGTGGATGGGGAAAGGGCCTCTGCTGGGCGATGCTCAGGGCCCCTCGGCTGTGGAGCCGCAGGCTTACGGGGGGCGGCGGCCATGGCAGTGGAGCGCCTCGATGGCCAGAGTGAGGCCAGCGAGATGTGCAGGAGAGAGTACAATTACACTTCTCTCCCAGGCTCCGTGGCAGGCAGGCTTGCGGTCCAGTCTGACTTCACATCCTAGCTGTGCCCCGGGACCGTGGTGCACACCTGTGTGCAACTTCAGATCGGCGCTGCCGGGAACTAAGCAAAATTAATGTGTAGAGCCCTCAGCTCCACAAATGGCACCAAGTAAGTGATGGAGGTGGTTGATTAATAATGGTGCTAATCACACATCTCCTCCTGTCTTTTTAAGACCTTTATCGGAACACAAACCTTTACATACTATGTATGTGGTTTCTGATAGTAGTTAGAATAATACATTAGTGTCATGTACAAGAAAATTCTATTTTAATTCAGTAATTCTTTCCCATTCTGTTTTTTTAATACTTATTTACTTTTGAGAGAGAGAGAGAGGGAGGAAGAGAGAGAGAGGAGAGAAAGAGAGAAAAACAGAATGAGTGGGGGAGGGGCAGAGAGCGAGAGGGAGACACACGCAGGCTCCAAGCTTCGAGCTGCAGGCCCAGAGCCCCACGCGGGGCTCCGGCTTACCGGCCTTGAGGTCATGGCTCTAGCCGAAGTTGAACATTCCACTGGCTCAACCACCGACGCACCCCTCCCACCTTGGATTTCTTAACGTTGAAGTTTCATTGTTTCAGAAATCTTCATGAAGGGATACGGTCTGAGAAGAGAGAGTGCAGCCCGCCTGGACTGAGAGGGAAGCGCTTCCAGGCCACTGGGGAGGAGAGACGGCAGCCCCTCCACCAAGCTGGCTGCTCCAGCCAGGGCTCTGGTCAGCTGGCTGAAGGCCAGGATCAGAGAGAGGTGGGGGAGGCACTTGCCACGGGAAACAATTTAAGAAAATGCTAACTACTCAGTAATCGAGATAAATATTTTAATGCATATTTTAAAAATAAGAATTAATGACAAAATTCTATGATGAACAAAATGTAGCACTTTACGCCTGACTCCCAGCCCTGTCTTGCCCGTCAGCGCTCTCGGCTCCGAACTTCCTCCTTGCTGGGCGCTCTGGGGCCGGCTCTAGGTCTGCCCCGGTCCGGCAGAAGGGCGCTGGCAGCCGGGCTCTGTGACTTGGGCCTCCATCAGCGTGGGTAGAAGCTGTGCACCCTTTCTGGACAAGTATCTATGGAATGTGTATGTAGGATTAATTTTTTTTAATTTTTTGCTTTTTGGTGACCTCGTTGAGGAAATGAGAGATTTATACAAAACAAAGCATGGGAACAAGGGAGAGGAACATGAGAGTCTACAGTAGAAAAAGCAGATGTGCAAAACTGTTCCATGAAAGCCTTCTGGTTTCTGTCTGATCTTTCAGAAAATACCCAAGGGTTTGCAAAGCCAAGAGCAGTTTTTCAGTTTTAAGTGCCTTCCCGCCCACCACCCCAACAGTTCTGTTGCAATAAATAAGGACAGGTTCAAGTGTATATCGTGTCTGCCTTTGTAGGATCTGAGCATTCCGTCCACCCAGCTGCAGCGCGCAGTCGCTTTGCTCGTAGACACACACGATTCTCAATCTGAGGCACATCCCTCCATCCCTGGCGGATGGGGCTGTCTGTCCAGCCGGCAAGCGTGTTTCCACCCAAGAAGAGACAGGAAACACAGAAATCTAGATGTTCATTCGATGGACACTCCATTCGTTGGTTAATCCCTTCCCCAAAGGAATGGAATTATGGGGAGAAAAACACCCCATGAAACTATTTCTGCAAGTTAGACGAAAACCGTTTCCGTGGCAATAAAATACATTTAACCCAAATGACATGAATGATGACCATACACTGTATGCATTTCTTCTGCTCTCTTCTGCATATTTTTCAAAAAACTAAGTTAAGAATACTTAGAAACAAGGTAAGCTGTTTGTGGCCAGTTATCTGTGGTGTGTGTCTAAATGCACCGCGGAGGGACCTCCGGTACTGTCAACAGGGACACGCGGGCGCTGGGCTGGGGGGAGCGGAGGAATCTGGGGAGAAGGACCCCACTTCCAAAGGAAAAGGTGCTGTAAGCTGGGAGGTGGGATTTGGGTTTTAAGCTTTCAGGCAGACACTGCTTTTTTGACAAATGGATTCTGTAATTTGTTATATTAATGATATTCTTTAAATTATTACTAAAAATGCCATATAAGTGAACGACAAGGTAGAATCCTTTTTGTCCTTCCCTTTATCTCTTGGACTTCGCTGTAGACTCGCTCTATTTTCAGCACCTTGGTTTTGTTGTTTTGCCAGAAAGTAACTTTTCTGTCCAACAGTATATTAATGCAGCATAGAAATAAAGATGCTTTAAAAAAATTCTTTCAAGCACAAAAGGAGATGGTTTTCAACAGATAATTTTACATATTTACATATTTTACCTTAAGCATTTTGTAGTCTCTGCCTACTGGTGAATGGATCAGATTTTTACACTCTTTCAAAATGAACGAGTTTGGCTTCTGAGTCATTGCAAAGGACAGAAATGAATTCTAACTTTTTTTTTTCCAGTTCATTTTCGCATCTTCACATTTCCTTATTTCACATGGTTTAAACTAAAGGGCCTCCAGCATTATTTTTCCTTTCTCAAGAGCAAAGCGAATGTGACTTTTCGAAGGGGTCACAGGATGCCCGGGAGGCCTGTGGGTGTTGCTGAACCGCTGTCTGCTTTCAGCTTGACTGAAGGGCTTGTCAGAGTTTTCATCTCCTAAGAAACGAGCCCCCGGCACTGGCCAGAAGCTGGAGAAGGCCGCAGTATGAGTCCCACGCTGGGTCTTTCCCACTGACATCAAATCCTGAGGTTTTAAAATTAATCCCACACAAAGACAGCCCTTCATTGTGGTGCCTATGTGAAATCAGGCCAGCGATAATGACCTTTCTAAGATGTCTTGTTGTTTAAGATAGCCCCCTGTTGAAGCTGAAAGGCTGCCGGGGGAACCACCCCCCCCACCGCCAGAGTGGGGGAGACGCCCCAGCAGCCCCGTCAAGGTGGCCGCCTGGCCCGGCCCGGCCTGGGGTGCTGCTGGGCGGCAGAAAGTGGCCGCTAGCCCAGATGGCCAGGCTGCCTCGGGCGCCTGTGACCCGGAGCCACCGACACTTCCTAGGTCTGAGCCTCTGACCGTCCCCAGCTGAGCACTGCTCTTCACCTCCACGTCAAGCAGATTCCTTGAGTTCTAACCAGTATTTTCGTTAAAGGGGACCGGAGATGTAAAGGGACAAAAACCGAACAGGAAGCAGAAAAGGCAAAGTAGTCATCCCTCCAAGGATGCGAAGCCCCCGAGGGACACAGAAGGGGAGCTGGGTGGTCCTCTGCAGGCCCCGCACCCAGGGCCCCTTGTCGTGCTCATTTTGCATGGTGAGTTTTCTTCCCCACAGCAAACTGCCTGGCCTGGAGCGTGGCGGAGGTTGGGTGCAGCCGCGTGGCCCAGCCCGGATTCCTGCAGCCGACTGTGCCCTCTGAACCAGGGGGCAGCACGGCCCCTGGGCACTGGGCACGCATCTGTGGTCTCTGCGGTACCCATGGACTGGCTCTTCACGTGGCGACTAAGAAAACACATCTCAGGGAGAACAAACATTAACGGCAGTGTTCCCGAACGTTAATAGTAACTGAGGATTGTTTAGAGCTCATGTGATTTGAATGTGACCTTCTTACCAGACTGGACCGGAATAACAATATAGTTATTCTCTATAACTGCCATGCTACTAAATAATTAGATACTGTAATCACTTCCATCAGTGACTCCGTCCCAAGCCCTGTCTCGGTTAAAATGGTCATTGTGCCACTGTGGCCATGTGGGTCGTGGTCTTTAGAAACAGAAGTGCACGGGTCAGCGACCTAGCGCGAGTGCCACACACACGTGAGCTGCTGCTCTGTTTTCTCCTTGTGCTTATTTGGAGGGCTCGGTGGTGTTGGATTTTGAGATTCCAAGTACAGCGTCCTCCACAAAGATTTCATCTCTTGCTTCTTTTAACCCTTGGCAGCGGGTTTGAAGCAAAGAGGCATGTGAAAGACAGTCTGAGTGTTTTGTAAACAACAAGAGCTGATGTTTTTCAAGAGAGCACTTTTTATAGCACAGTGGTCTCTGTCGAACTCCTTCCTCTGTTCTGGGAGCCGGAGAATGTGCTGGATCTGGTCCTTGCGTCGGGACAGTTACAATGACGCCTCCTTCTCGGTTTTAATATATTTCACCTCTCTGAGGCAGACGGATCAGAAGCTCACAAGGAAAACCAATGCCCTTTCCCCGCAGTGAAATTAACCAGAATCACGTGGAAAACAATCCAAGCCTTGTAGGAAAGAGGAGCCATTAAAATGTGCCCTGAGCGATGGGCTGCACCCAATCTTGCAGCCTCGCTCAGCGGCAGCAGACAGGAGGCTGCTCCCCGGGATGGAGGGAGCCTTGTTGTAGTGCCACAATTAAAATCGGCTCCTCTGCCAAAAAATAAAAGGGAGGAGGGAAGAAGGAGAACATCAAAGACAGATTGAAATGTGTAGTTAGTAATAAGAGTGGTCTCCTCTTGAACCAAAGCCTGCAGCAATTCACGGCCCCCTTGTTAATGAGAAATTTTGACCTCTGGTTTGTAAGTTAAACTTGTAATCCCGACTAATGAAGTAAATCACTTCCAACTTGAGTCTGTTGTTCCCCGTCTGCTTTGCACACTGGGTCTGAGAGGGAAGATCCGGGTCCGCACACACGAATGGAGGGAAATGTGATTATTCGGTGGCTGCGCGGTCCTGGCGCGGTGAGGCTGTGCGTGTGGTGGCCTCGCAGGCACGTGTTGAGGGCCTGTGCATTGGTTTTTGTAAGCTGCGTATTGATAAGAAAGCCCAGTGGACCCTGGGTTGGACAGCGGGACTGACGGGCACTGTGCGGGAGGTGAGCTGGGGACCCTTCGCACTGCGTTTCTTCAGTTCTTTACAAACAGAAGCACGTCTTCCTCAGCTCCATGCATCTGAGCACCGGTCCAACGCTTCGCATATGGTAGAAGTCAATGTACATTTGCTGATGGAATCCTGCTGAATGAAGGAAGGACTGTTTGGGCACTCTGGGGCTCGGGAGGGGAAGAAATCACCAGTAAGGACTGTGAGCCCAAGAAAGGCAGGGCTGCGGAGTCTGTGAGCTGCCTGACTTGCGGCTGCACTGAGAATTGGTGGAAGAGAAGCCATTGTGTGGAACTGGATACAGCTGGGGCACTAAGGGCCTTTCTTCATAAGGTGACAGATGACAGCTGAGAGAAACAGGCTAAAAAATCACCCTGTTTTAATTGCGTGAGGGCAAAAGTAGGCATTAGGCTATTGTTTCGTCTGAAAGGGATTTCATTCAGATAGCGGTTGACATCCAGGTAGCACTCGGAGGGCCCTAGTTTTATTAGATTCCATGACAGATCACGTTCTATTCCTCCCGGCTAGTCTAAATTCTTTCAAAATTTTCCAGATTATTTTGTAAATTATCTTAGCTTCTGATTGGGCAACAATATTAGTAATTCTCTGCCAAGAGAGACAACTCGGCCACACAGCACGGCGCCTTCCTTGGGGGCCCTTAGCTTGAGGCACGAGCTGTGTAGAGGTGAATCTTCTGGTCTCTGGGGAATACTATCCGGCCCTACACACAGAGGCTGCCTTTTCTGGAGCTCAGGCCGCCAGCCTCAAACCTGGGCTGACTTCAGGGAGGTGGGGAGGTGGCACCCCCTGGAGTCTGCTGGGGCCGCGAAGAATCAGTGGGCATCCATCCCCATGGGGCACAGTTGGGCACGGCCCACCCTTTCCGCTGGACCTTTGTGGCAAAATCCCGCAGTGGAAAATGGCTCTTGTTCAGAAAATATGGGGAAGCTGGCCCTATTTTTCCTTCTCTCCTATATTGGACACCCTTGTCCCTCTCATATTCCTTGGCTGCTATCATCCAAAAGTTTCTAGAATCTTCTTCAAGCTCTCTAGGCATAAGGAGAGAGTTTGGGAGGGAGGATTTTCTTTTTAAACCAGTGACTTCTGTTATTTCTGTGGGAGGACACTGGCCCTGGTCCCCTGTGTCTCTCTGGTTTTCCATTAGCCGAAGCAAAGCATTTGGGCATCTGTCCTGTTTGTATGACCCTGCAGACAGCTCTGGAGTGACTCCCAGGTAGGAAAAGTCACTGGCCAGTGTCTGAAATCAGAGGACGTCTGGGGCCTGAGGCCGGGCATTTAGATCTATCCCAAACAACAGCACATTATACATAAAGTGATTTGAATAATCTAATTTTTCCTCTAAATTCAAGCATGAATAAAATGTTCATTTCGTCAACAAGTGGAGAAAATGCCACAGCGAATCTGTTCTCAGATGGCATACCTGGTACATGGAGAAGTCTGTCGAGGGGGGCCCTGAACACAACTGTGGTTTATTAGCTGCACTGGCATTTTCCTTTGTTTCTTTTCATTTAATTCAAAGTGAAACAACTCAGCATGCAAAACTAAAATTAGCTGGAAAAAAGGTGTAAGTGAATACACAGCAGATCCATTAGAGTCGATGGGTTATCGGATCTCTTGCCGCTCCTCAGACAGCGGCCTATTAAAGGCGGTGACGCCCGCTGCTGGCGAGGCCCCTGGCAAAGGCAGAAGACCGAGGCAGGCCCGATTTCACATGCATCAGACCCAAGAATTAAATAGACCAATGTTCCCTAAAAGACTGAAGTACATCTCTTTCTGACGTTCATCTCAGGCAAAAATTCATTGATCTCAGTATGTCCCTTGGCAATTATAAAATATTAAATCCAAGTCACACTTTTTCTAGTTGGCTTAATTTTTTCTCTTTTCACAGCCTTCTATTTGATCAATTTTAACAAGTTAGGAATAGCATCTAATAATAAAAAGTGCAGAGTTTAAAAGTTTGTTCTTTTGATATTCTTTCCTCTTTATTTTGTTTTGGATTTGCATTAACTTTGTGTGACATACAATGGCTTGAATGGATGTTAACAAACAGAACGCGAGCGAGCCAGAAGGTTCTTTATTGAGAATGATATTCATTAGTAGGCACCCAATGATAAGGACAGCCTGATTTAAAGATTTTTTTTTAGCACATGCCCAAACAGCCCTCTTATTCTTTTGTACTCATTAGCAGAACGCTCCTTATCCCAAAGTTACCATGTGGTGTGAGCTGGGAGTATCTGGTAGGCTGGAGGGTTAAGTCTGCTCCGCCAAGATTTACAAAAGACGTACATCCCTTTCCCCATTTTTATGCACATGTAATTTTTTAGCGCTTGATGTTTGTTAACTCAGAATATACCATAAATGCTAGCACAGACACACATGATAAAAATGCAGAATTTGGGGAGCCCATTTTCATTTGAATATTAATACAGGAATTATTTGGGGGAAAGTCTTGCATAAGCGTGATTTTACTCTCCAGTTCTCCTTGCCATAAACTAGGAGAACATTCTCCTAAATTTCTAAATTACCTTTTATAAGACATAGAATCATTTTTTTAAGTTTATTTATTTATTTTGAGACAGAGAGAGCAGGGGAGGGACAGAGAGAGAGAAGGAGAGAGAGAGAATCCCAAGCAGGCTTCGCGCTGTCCGCCAGAGCCCGACGTAGGGCTCGATCCCACACACTGTGAGATCGTGACCTGAGCTGAAATCGAGAGTCAGATGCTTAACTGACTGAGCCACTCAGGGGCCCCAATATAAAGAATGGTTTTATGTGAAATAATGAACAATTTTTTAAATTTAAATTTTTGTTAATGTTTATTTTGGAGAGAGAGAGAGAGAGCAAGCATGAGCAGGGAAGGGGCAGAGAGAGAGGGAGACAGACTCTGTGCTGACAGCAGAGGTCCCAAACCGTGAGATCATGACCTGAGCCAAGGTCAAGAGTCAGACACGCAACCGGCTGAGCCACCCAGGCACCCCACAAACACTTTTGAAATAATAGAAACTGTAATGATTTTCTTCCTACATTTAGCTTTTCATATATGAAAAGGCCCACCGTGTACCAATTCCATCATTAAATATTTTGCTTATATTATTGCATTTAGTTCTTGCCACAAACCCATGAGGTCATGGTCTTATCCCTGCTTGTCAGATGATGGGCTCAAGGGGCCCAGGATCATCCAGCACCTTCTCTCTCCGGCCAGCCAGTCCTTTGGAGTTTTATACAGCAGGATTAGAAAGAAAGGGAAAGAGAGAGAAAGTCAGAGTCAAGAGGGAGAGGCCTAGGGGACAGCACTGAGGAATGTTGAAAAGTATGTCAGGGAAGAAACAGGAGAGAAGGGACAGGTTTCAGAAGCAGTGCTGTGGTCTGTGTGCCTCCTTCTGATTGTGGGAGGGGTCTCGACCGAAGCTTAGTCTGCAGTGACAGCTGACCCTTAAACAGTTCAAACAATTGCACCCGCACAGACTCAGATTTCTTTTCAGTAAACACAGGACAGTGCGGTAAATGTGTTTCCGCTTCCTCATGAGTTTTAAAAACAACACTCTCTTTTCTCTAGCATACTTCGTTGGCAAGAATATAGAATATATGCAAATAGCATGCAAAATATGTGTTATGTTATGCTTATGTCGTTCTTAAGGCTTCCAGCCAACAGTAGACCGTGAGTAGTTCCGTTTTGGGGGAGTCAGAAGTTACACTGGGATTTTTGACTGTGTCGGGGGTTAGCAACCCTGTAACCCTGATATTACTCAAAGCTCAATTCTACATTTCAGTTGGTGGATTGCGTTTCTTTGTCTGAGACACTGCTCTGAGCCTGGATGCCATGGGTGATGGCTTTGTAAATACAGGGTTGTTTTGAACAGCCAATTACAAACAATGTTTCAAAGAGAATTCAGAATGGGGTGGAGTATGGAACAAGACAGCTCCAAGCCTGGTGCCTTCTATGCTCCCAATAGGCCTTGCCTGGGTCTCTAAAGGGCCTTTGATGCAGAATTTTCTGTGGTCTCACTGTGACTGTCATTGTCACTGTCTTCCTATTCTTGTTTTTCCTACACGCCTTTCCTACACTGCCTTTTCTCTCTTACCACGCAATGATTATGTATTGCATTCTCCCCTCTGAGAGGAGAGGTGACTTGACCCCTTGAGGAGACAATTAATGCTCAAGAGGCCCAGTTGTGCTGTGAGCCTTCTCTCAGAGTGGTCCAAGCACCATGGGGGCCATCAAGTGTACAACCGTGGCGGCTCACCCACCTCTGAGTCTCTCACGGTCTCTCATGGGTCCCTTTCTGAGTCTCCAGTGCTCTTGAAGTTCTTGCCTCATGTGCATTCTGGGACCTCTGATTACTCTAGCACCTAGAACCTGGGCTGACGTGGAATAGGTGTCTGAGAAGGGTCTGTTGGTCAGAAGGTTGGATGGGTGGATGGCTGGATGGACGGATGGATGGACGGACAGGTAGATGGATGGAAGGGTGGGTGGATGGGTGGATGGGTGGATGGATGGATGGATGGATGGATGGATGGATGGATCAATGGATGGATAAGTGGATGGAAGGGTGGGTAGATGGATGGATGGAAGAACAGAAAGACTGGAGGATAGTTGAGAGTATCTCATAAACTCACCTAAGAATCTGCATCAGAAGCGGTTAAAGAGCATCAGCATTTCTGAGAGACCTAAGAAGGATGCTACACACAAAGAAATGTGACCAAAAATTGAGGTTTCTCAAGGCGTGCTTCTCTGACCACTTGATGCTGATCTACTGGCGGCGGGTGGGAACTTCGTGTCTCTGTACCGCCTGCTGTGAGCTGGGCTAACACAGTGCCAGGACCTATCCCAGCCTCCTGGGCGTGAGATGTCCTCTCTGCCACCTGGGCCCATCCCTCTCAGCAGCAGGCTCACTTACCCTGGGGTGAGGATGGACCCTTGGAGCTTTGCCCTGCCTCCCATCCTGCCCTTAGGCTCCTCGGGTCCCAGGGACCTGGTGTGGCGAGAGGCTTGTCCAGTTCCCCCAAAGGAGGGAGTCTAGACCTTCCTTCTGAGATTTCATCCACTCTGGAAGGGGTTCCTGGAATATAGCAGCTGTTGGTGGGACTAGCAGAGCTGTTTCTTCTTAGGTGGAAACTTAGTCATGTCATCTGTGAAATGGGAGTAAAAATAACCTCCTTGTCTCACTCAGAGGCTGTTTCACACCTCATCAGTGTGAGAGCCCTTTGTGCGTATTAAAATGTGCAAACATAAAGCCGCTGTGTACACTGTAACCTGAATCTTGAAGTTTATTTTGGGTGATTTCCTTCCTCCATTAGTGGAGCGGGGACAAGGCTCTCTTCCTCCCTGTGCGCCTTGGTGGGAGTCGGTGGGGAGTATCTGTTGGAGACAAGTGAGCAGGGAAATTTTGCACAGGATTTGCAAGCAGCAGGATCTCTCCGCCTTGCTGTTCTCCAGCGTTTCAATATTTGAGTCTCTTGTTATACTAGGACTTTGATCTGGTTTGTAATCATTGCTCTCAAGTCCCTGTAAAAGAGCAGTGGCCGGTACGGATGGACTGGCTGATTTAGCTGTGTGTGCATGCCTGTGTGTGTGTGTGTGTGTGTGTGTGTGTGTGTGTGTGTACATGTACGTATAAAGTAGATTCGAGGTAAATGGTTTACATATTCCCAGCCCGTGTTAACATGATGTTCTTTCCTGAACATAACATGTGTCTGAAAATCCCAAAATCCTTCACTCGGAAACACAGCCATATTGTTATGAAAATGGTTCTGTTCATGAAGAACACTTGGGTGAACTTTATCTCCTTTTAACGATACACTCATTTTAAAGGTCATGGTGTTGAGCTGCCAGAGCAGTGACCCAGGAATAACCCCAGTCTGCTACCTGCGTTTCTGATCCGTGGTCTGAGCGTTGGGAAACGCTCCTTCCCTTTGAGTTTCAGCAGCTAAATAAGTTGCAGCCCTTCAGCTATACTCATAAAAATTTGCTTCCAGACAACAGGGTCTGTTTATTGTGTAATAATCGAAATGGCACTAAATTGCAGTGATTGCCGAACACTTAGGAATTGTATTAACCTCTTAAGTGCTAAGTGGTTTTCTGTCGTCTCCTGGCTCAGACGTGCAGCCGGACGTGTTTCTATCACTTGGCTTCACCCTTGGTCACTGTCAGGAGGGAACTAAGCGTCCTCAAGCCCACGTCCTGCCCCGCTCGCTGGCAGACCAGACCCTTGCTGGGCATCGTGCTAACCAGAAGGGTGTCCTGCCGGGAGTCTGTGGCAGAGGTGGGAAGCTGTCCTTCCCTGGGGATCCTGAGGCTGGATTTGCAGATCACGGCTCACCAGGTCCCACTTCTGTCCCCTGGCTTCGGCGGTGTGGTGTGCTTTATGACAGCTGCTTTCTAGCTTGGTTTGAGAATAGATTCTTTAAAGCGCACAGGGGGGTCGCTGACCTTCCTGGGGGGAGCCGCCGCCTTGGAGAAGCCGGCTCGTGGCCGGCTCGGTGGCCTGGGCGTCCCTGGGGCCGCCAGCCCTGTGCGCTCGGCTCCGCGTGGTGGCCCCGGAAAGGAAGAGTTAACCAGGAATGGAGCGGCGCTGCTCCGGGGCAGGCAGCCTCGCTGCAGAGCAGAGCTGCGTTCGTGCAAAGGCAAGTCATTTCCCGAAACACCGCAGACACACGGCCTCGGGCAGCCTAAAACCTTTGGAGACCAAAATGGCTCGCAGGGGTTGGAAGTAATAAGGTGTTTTTCCCTTCTTTCTCCTTCACTGAAATTCTGCGAGGTTGCTCTGCCTTGCTGGGGAACAATGGTGCTGTTTTTGTGTTTTCTGTGGGTATTAAGATCCATTACGCGGTGACATTTTTAAGATTGGTTATCCTGTAGTTTGGTGTTAAATTGAAGTTGTTTGTTTTGAATTTAATTCTTTCATTTTTCAAATGGAAAAAGGCAGCTCTGGGGTGCGGTGAGGCTGGTTCACGGAAGTGTGCCTCTACTCGTTCTGGAGCCGAGCTCGCCCCCGTCCCTGGACCTCTGCAGAATTCGCCATGGAAGAACATGACCTATTTCTCCACTGGAAAGTCTCTAAGAATCCCTGGGGACTACTTTCAAGAGTAGGAACCCGGGGTCGTCTCTGTTGTATCTCAAGAGAAACAGGGTACGAGCTGGTTTCTAACAGAATGTTCCACATCCAATCTGTTATGCCTAATGCAGCCCGCATATAATTATTACTGCTCTCCGTTGACAACAGCAACAGAATCAGCTTCCCTCCCACAAATGACCCAGCAGCAGTGGGCCAGCAGCCTCCGAGATGACATCTGTTAACTCTTTGTCAAATGTCCTCTCGTTGTCCCCTTCTCCGAAACAGCTCTGTGGTTAATTACAACCTGAGCATACGACAGTCTTTCGAGGGGAGAGAACAGCTTGGGCAGGGGAATCTAGCTCTGAGAAGGAAGGGAAAAAGTCATAGCAAATTGTTTGAAAATAAACATTCATTTGTAGCCAGAATGAGTTGTTGGAATGTTTTGATTAAGTCCCAAGATTACAGGGTTACTGTACAGCATTGTGTCCAGAGGCCCTGCCCTTCGTGGAAAAAAAGAATCACATTGAATTCTTGTGAAACCATAAAAAAGTTTCCATCAGAGGCACATGGGCAGCTTTGGTGACTGTGAGCTGGGGACCTGGCGCACGTTTGTGCTGTACTGACCAACTTTGTTGATGGTGAAAGGCAGTTTCATCCTAATTGGTCACTGGAACTTGGACAGACCAATCTGATAAACCAAAATTTAGGCCGAGCCCCAACTAAGAGGTAAAGTGGCATCTAAGACCTGCTACCTGGGGCACTTGGGTAGCTCACTCCATCAAGCATCCGACTCATGATTTTGGCTCAGGTCCTGATCTCACAGTTCATGGGGTCATGTCCCATGTCGGACCCCATGCTGACGGTGTGGAGCCCCCTTAGGATCCTTTCTCTCCCCCTCTCTCTGCCCCTCCCCTCCTCATGCTCTCTCTCTCTCTCAAAATAAGTAAATAAACTTAAAAAAAAAAGTGCAGGGTCCCAGGCCTTCCCTTTTGTATGTCAGCGCAGGGCTGAACTTGTGCAGATCCAGTGCTCCGGGTCTCTGTGTTCTCTGTCTGCCCATGGCCTTGAGTTCTTGCTGAGTGTCTCTGCTGTGACAGCTCACCGGCTTCTCTGCGTGGGGCTCATCAAAGGATTGGCCAGGAAGGGGCTGAGCCCCCCCCCAGCCCCTTCCCAGAACCCGAGCGGCCCAAGCCTGGCACAGACACCAGTCCTTGCAAAATCCAGACCGGCCTCTGTGAAGAGCGCCAAGGGAGTGTCCCTGGGCCTCAGGTGGGTCTCCCAGGTCTTCCAGCCTTGAGGAAGCTTCTGGTAGCTCCTTTCTGGCCACCAGGTGAGCCTCTGTCTTGAGACTGAGAGGAGCAGCCGGTAGACTGGGAGAGTCCAGAGCTGCCAGTATAAGACCCCAGGGAGCCGTGGCCTTGGGCAGAGGGGGCGCTAGGACGGCTGCCCGGTCGCAGACATGAACAGGGACCGCCGGTCACAGTCCTGCATCAGAGCTGTTCTCCAGTCTGTGCACAGGAAATGCAAACCCCTTCCATGCTGACATTTTTTTTTTAATAGTTTATTGTCAAATTGGTTTCCATACAACACCCCGTGCTCTTCCCCACAAGTGCCCTCCTCCATCACCGCCACCTCTTCCCCCCTTCAACCCTCGGGTCCTTTTCAGCATTTAATAGTCTCTCAGGTTTTGCGTCCCTCTCTCTCCCCAACTCTCTTTCCCTCTTCCCGTCCCCCTGGTCCTCCATTAGGTTTCTCCTGTTCTCCTGTTAGACCTATGAGTGCAAACATATGGTGTCTGTCCTTCTCTGCCTGACTTATTTCGCTTAGCATGACACCCTCGAGGTCCATCCACTTTGCTACAAATGGCCATATTTCATTCTTTCTCATTGCCATGTAGTACTCCATTGTGTATATATACCACATCTTCTTGATCCACTCATCAGGTGATGGACATTTAGGCTCTTTCCATGT
>NC_043715.1:40191721-40240968 GCF_006229205.1 Suricata suricatta | reverse complement strand
CTGTTTCTGATAGAAATACACTTTTGTATAATTCAAAACCCCTGGGGCACCTGGGTGGCTCAGTCAGCTGAGCATCTGACTTCCGCTCAGGTCAGGATCTCACGGTCCACGAGTCTGAGCCCTGCATAAGGCTTGCTGCTGAGCTGCGGGGTCCACTTTGGATCCTCTGTGTTCCTCTCTCTCTACCCCTCCCCCCCCACCTCCCCGCCCCTCCCCCCACCGCCTCTTTCTCTCAAAAAAAACAAAACCGAAACCCAAGCCTATAATCTGTCCCAATTCCCTCTTTCCAGCAGCATCTTTGAGATGCTGACCCAGGTGGGTTCTGAGGGTGCTCCTGACCCTTCCTAGCTAAGGGGCCTGGGGCCTTAACTCTTGGAACCCACCGGCTGGGAGGAGTCCCTGAGGGTCGCAGATGCAAGCTTCGCGTGTGAACCCTGCTCCATCACTTCCTCGGATGGCAGTTTCTCCACACACCAGCGCTTAAAAGTGCCTTTGCTCAGAAATCAAGGTCAGATCTAGTGGACGGCGAGGTTCACTGTAGACAAAGCCACACGGAGGTGGCAAGCTAAGGGAAGGTGGCTCAGCATCTCACTTGTGGGTCGATTCACCAAGAACTTGATTTATAAGCCACCAAGAAGGCACCAGCTCCCGAATCAAAGTGAGACCTGCCCTTCAGTGCTGTGTCTCCGAGTCTGTGTGAGACCGGTTTGATTTTCTAAGTTTTGGCAATCAGTCCTTCCAAATAATATAATTACGTTCACAATAAGTTATGGGATGGGAGCAGCGTTTGTGGAGAGTATTGAAATGAGCACCCTGGCCCGGTTCCCGGGGCCTCTGCCAGCGAGGTGAGGCTGCAGGACAAGTTTCCGAAACCGTGTCTGTCACGTGCGCCAGACATTCGGGCAAGACCACGTGCGGTCTTGCGGCCCATCGCAGAGCCCTGGGCCTGGGTTCCCCTGTTTCTGTCCCGCACACGGCATCCCCCCCGTGATTGGATAAACCGCCTCGTGTCACCTCTGCAGACCTTGGTCCTGCAGAAGGGGGCTGAAGGCCCCTCATGCCCAGGCCCCGTCCCTACCCCTTGCCCACTGGCCTCCTTCTCTTTCCTTCCCACCAGCACTGGGCCGTTGCAGGCAGACCCCCTCCTGTCTGCTTAGGACACAGGTGGCATGGGGACTCGCTTTTGGAGGGTCCCTGAGAGGGGGCTCAGGGCCAGTCCTGAGGCCAGGGCCCTTCCCTGCCACATCCACGGGGCTGAGGACTTGGGACCTGAAGTTTCCTTTCAGACTCTGTCCTGGGGATGCACATGTGGGTTAAATTAGAGCAATATGTTTTTCTAACAGCATCTTGGCTAAAAAGTCAAGCAGATAAATGGAAACAAACCCAGCTTTATGTGAATGAAAAGGGGGTGTTGGGGCTGCTGCGCTCCTGCCCGAGGCACCCTAGCTTGCAGGGCTGTCCTCGCCCCACCCTCTCGCCTCCCCCCTCCAGCCCTGACCTGTCAGCCTGACCCAGGAGGCCCTCCCCCTGGGGTTTCCCCTGTCCCTCAGCACCCTCTCACCAGGCCTCTGCTCCAGCCTCTCCCCAGACCTGCCCTGTGCCGTCCCACCCCTCAGCCCTGGCTTCACCGTGCTGCGCCCCGCTTCTCTCAAGCCTGTCTGACACCACGGTCACCATGGGCAGGTCACGCGCCCGTCTCCCCTTGGTCTGGTCCCCGGTGAGTGGGGATGACGATGACTCCCCTTGGGATCAGGCAGGACTGGGTGAGCTGACTGCCATGGGGCCCTCTGCCCAGGTAACACTCGGGGTGCCCCATCCCGCCCACTCTCACCGCCACCTCTCCACGCGCCACTCAGCCTCAGGGCCCGGCTCTGTCCCTGCCCCACTGGCCGCCCCCACTGGATGCGACCATCCCCTCCCTCTGTGACTCTTTCTGCACCTTCAGTGCCGGTTCACCTGCTGGCTGCAGGCAGGGAGCCCTTGAGGCAGGTCCTTGGCAGGTGGCAGCAGGTGAAGGGGGCAGGGTACCTAGGAACACCCTGCTTTGTGATTATGGGTGCTGTTGGTTTTCACGGAGGGGAAGAGGGACCAGGCTCTCCCGTATGGGTGGCTCATAGCCACCACTCCTGGGCCTGCTCCCGGCGGAAACAGGTGGTGACTTCCTGGCAGTGGAAGGCCTAGTCAGGAACTGACGCGTCACTGGATGACTCAGGAGTCCAGCGATGGTGTCTCATGTTTTTATTAAATCACTTTCATGGACTTTCACTGAAGGAGCCCCTTCAGGTACGAGAAGAGTTTTATGGAAATCCCTCCTCTATGGCCTTCCCTCTTGTCCCCGAAAATCCCTCAGAAATCCTTCCCCCTCAGGGCACCTGAATGGCTCGGTCATTAAGCATCTGACTTCAGCTCAGGTCATGATTTGATGGTTCATGAGTTCAAGTCCTGCATCAGGTGAGCCCCAGCCCTCCTTTGGGTGAAACACAAGCCCCGATTCTCTCTCTCTGCCCCTCATGGGATTCTCTCTCTCTCTCTCTCTCTGTCCCTTGCTCACTTGTGCCCCCCTCTCAAAAAAAATCCTGCCCCCTCAGATGGCTCCCTTCGTCAGACATTTCCCCACAGAAGCTCATCTTTGAGAAGACAGGGAAGGGTGTGTCCCCCAACTTGAGCACCAGTCCCTACGAAGGGACTTCATGTGAGGCCAGTGCTCAGTAAACCTTGAGTGACTGTTGTTCCTGAGGAATGCCAAGTGGTTGTCAGTCACTTTTCTCATTTAGTCCTTACCTTGTGGTACAGAAAGATGCAGATGGCCAGGCAGCCAGAAACGCCCCTCCCCTGGGCCTCCCGGCTCTGCACCTGCATTTTCCTGCCGGACTCACCGTGTTCTCCTTGGAGGCAGGGCCCACGTCTCCGTCCTGGCTGTCACCCCCCACCTAGCACCTTGTAGGTGTGGCATAAACAGATACTGTGAGTGAGCAAGGAGAGGGCGACAGAAATAGTGAGGGAGTAAAAGATACAAATTGGTCTCTGCCCTCTCGGTTTCTGGCACAGGGCTCCTGAAAACCCGGGCAATATCCTGAGTGATGGGGTATCTTTTGTTCTAATGAGGCAACTGTGGATGAAGGTTGGTCACAGGAAAGACCAAGCCATGATCAGAAGCTTGGCATTTTCCCCTTCACCCCCCATTCTCTTGAAAATGGACCTAGTTAACGATCAATCATGCCTATGTGATGAAGCTTCCAGAAAAATCCCCGAAGTGTAGCATTCACAGAGCTTCCAGGTTGGTGAACACATCTGTGTATGGGGGAGCTGGTGCCCCCAACTCCACGGGGACAGACGCTTTGTGCCAGGCCATCCCCCCATGTATCTCTTCATCTGTGTCCTTTATCATATCATCCTCTTAGACACGGGCATTTGTAGGTTGACTGTTTTCCTGAGTTCTGTGAGCTGCTCTAGTAAACTAACCGAACCCAAGGAGGGGGGTCATGGGAACTTCTGATTTATAGCCGACAGTTCCAGAAGCACAGGTGGCTATAGGAGATTAGCACCTGAAGTGGGGGCGGGCAGCCTTGAGGAACTGAGCCCTTTCCCTCTGGGGTCTGGAGCGCTTCCAGGTGGAAAGTGTCAGAACAGAGGTAAATTGTAGGACATCCAGCGGGTGTCACAGGCTTGCTTCTTGTGGGAACCGCCCCCCCACCCCTGCACACACATTTGGCAACTGGAAGTGTCAGCAGTGAAGTGTTCTGTGTGAAAGCGCAGGAGGGAGACACGAGGGAGAAGGACTGAGGTTTGCCCCCAACACAGAGCAAAGGAGGGAGAGAGGCCGCTAAGAGAATGGCAGTGCAGGTTTATGTCACTTGTAGGAGATTGTCACATGGGTCAAGTGTGAGCATGAAAGGAAACAGGGGCATGTGATAGTCCCTCTGCACAGTGACCTTCAACAAGGGTCGCCCTGTAGGGAGCACATGCCTTCCTCCTGCTCCTGTCTCATTCCTGTCTGGGGCCGGCGAGTCCCCAGAGGCAAAGGAGCCCATCCTGTGGTCCTTCAGTCCGTCCCAGACGGCAGCCAGCCAGGTGGAGGGGTCCGAAGCGGAGAGGGACACGTTTGGCTCTTGGGAGAAGGCGGGAAGCTGTTCCCACTCAGTAGGGTTCTCTAATTTGAACGAGAGCCTGCATCAGTTTTGTTGAGCCTGTGCTGCCCAGGTACTAATGTTTTTTAAATTCCCCATAGAAGGCGGACAGAGACAGACTCGGCAGGGTAGGGTCATGGTCAGGGACAAACCTCAGACACAGCCACCTCCCACCTCCCCACCCCCCAGCCAGTCTCCAGCAGGGGATGAGAAGTCACAGCTTCAGCCCCACACAGGTTTGGGATTGAGGAGGTTGGAGCGCGTGAGAAAGCGGAAGCAGGATTCGGTTTTCTTGCTTGGGAAAAAGGTGACAACATACAAGTCACTCCACCTACACGGATGTGCTTTTATGGAGATAAAGGGTGGGTGGAAAATTAGGAAGTAGGGTTTGGGGATGTTTTTAATATGGATTTGAAGCCGGTGTCTTAAGAACCTGAGTTTATATTAAAAGTCTGAAAATGCCAAACCTCAAAGCAAGTCCGTGGAGCCAAAGCGAGCGGAATGGCAGCGGAGAAGAAACAGCAGGCAAGCTGTGACGCGGGGAGGTGCTGGAGGCCTGTGGGGCTGCTCGGCTCAAATTCTGCTGCCCGGCTGGGGGGTCACAGGCTTTCCATCGCTTTTTCGCATCTTATTGCCACGGGTGCCACAGACGGGCAGCGGCGTCCCGCACGTTCAAAAGGCCTGCACTGCTGATAGGAAGCTTGTGGGAACGTCCTAGGGCCTGGGAGACGCCTTATTCTCTGCAGGCGGTTTGCACCTGCTTACCCCAACCGCCCCTTTCTGTCTCCATAAAGTGGGGACCCCCTTCTTAGCCTCCTGCTAACACCTCCCTTTCTGGGCAGCATATACCTTTTTCTGGCTTGCTTTTTTACTTTCTCACTTTTTGAATATGTGTGTTTAGTATAAAGATACATATACTTTCTGGATCTTGTCATTTGACATCTATAGATCTAGGTTATTTGTTTTAATTACTGACTTTATTCCGTTATGTGACTCTACTGCGTTCTATTTATCCTTTGCTCAAGTAATGGAAATCTATGACATTGCCACTTTGGGACTAGTAAACAATGCTGGGATCAGCACATTTTGACATCTCCTTATGCTCCTAGACTTGAGGACCGTAGGGTAGACAGCGAACTGTCAGGTGACGGGAAGTGGATCTTAAACTTCCCTAGCTCTTGCTAAATTCCTCTCCAAACTGATCCCCCCGCCCCTCCAGGAACACAAAACTGTCCCCATCCCCCCTTGTCCTCGCCAACAGTTGGTGCTATCAGATGGTCACGGTTTGCTGGTCTTATTTATATTTTCCTGTTTAATAGTGAGCTTGAGCGTCTGTTCGCAGGTTCATGGACTATTCAGTTTTTCCTCACCTGTGATTTGCTCAATGATCTCCTGGCCATTTTTCTATTAGGTTGTTGGTATTTTTCTTATTGATTTGTAACAGTTTGTGAAATATTCTCAATACTAATCTTTTCTTTGGTTATATGGGTTATAAATATCTTCTCCCAGTCTGTGGCCTGTTTTCTTTTTTTAAACATTGCTGGATTGCTGGTGGTGTCTTTTGATGTGGAGAGGTTTTGAATTTTAATGTAATAGAATTCTCCTTTTCCTTTGTGGTTTCTAATTTTTACATTTATTAAAAAAATCTTTCTCAACCCTCGATGACATAAAAATATTTTCCTATATTTTTTCTTCTTCATTCGAATTGATTGAGGCATAATTTACACACAATAAAAGGCATGCATTCTAAATGTAGAATCTGATCATGTCCCTCCAGAACATATAGAATGTGCCCTCACCCCTGCAGAGACTGTCTGCCTTCCTACCCTGTGGCCCCAAGCAATGCCTACCCTGCTTTTTGTCACTACAGATGAGCTTTACTTTTTCTAAATTCCATTTAAATGGAATAATATATCATATTCCTCTGGCATCTTTTGCCCAATATAATGCTTTGGAGGTTTATCCATGCTGTCCATGTCCTGGAGTTCATCCCTTTTCTTGATAACTAGTATTTAATCATATGGATAAACCATAGTGTGTGTGTGTGTGTGTGTGTGTGTGTGTGTGTGTGTGTGTTTCATTTATCCGTTGTTACACACTTGGCTTATTTCCAGTTTGGGGCTATTATGAATAAAGCTGCTATGAACATTTGTGTACAAGTCTTGGTCACATATATACATTTTCCTTTCTCTTGGTTGGATGCCTGGGTGTGGGATTTCGGGGTCAGACGTGAGTGGACGTCTAACATCATGAAAATTGCTAAGCTGTTTGCAAAGTAATTGAATCACCTTCCGCTTCTGAGCTGTAGAAAAGTTCTGTTATTTCACCAAGACTTGATATTGGCTGTCTTGTCACCTTTAGCCCATTCAGTGGGTATTAAGTGGTACCTTACTTTTTGTAATGTCTGTTTATTTTTGTGGGGGAGAATTGACTGGGGAGAGCAGAGAGTGAGGGAACAGGGCTTCTGTGCTGACGGCAATGAGCCCGATGCAGGGCTTGAACTCACAAACCACGAGATCATGACCTAAGCTGAAGTTGGACACTCAACCCAGGCGCCCCAGGGGTATCTTATGTTTTAATTTCTCTTTCCCTAATGCCTGATTATGTTGAGCATTTATTCGTGTGCTTCTGAGGCTGTGAAATGTCTGTTTAAATCTTTTGCCCATTTAAAAATTGGGTTGTTTGTCTTATTATTGAGTCCTTCATAAGAAATTATACAAGTCCTTTGTAAGAAATGGGTATTAAGAGTAATTTCTCAGGGCACCTGGATGACTCAGTCAGTTAAGTGTCTGACTCTTGACTTCAGGTCACAGGATCTCATAGCTGTGAGTTCAAGACCCATGTCGGGCTCTGTGCTGACAGTGCGGAGACGCTGTGCTCTCTCTCTGCCCCTCCCCTGTCTCTCTCTCTCTCTCTCTCTGAATAAATAAATAAACATTTAGAAAAACAGATTGTTTTCTCCCTGCTTATGTCTTGGTTTTTTAGTTTCTTAAACCCTGCCTTTCAGAGAACAGCAGTTTTTTCATTTTGATAGCCTAACTCACCAAATTTTTCTATTGTGAATACACATGTGTCTTGCCTAACACATCTTTGCTTACCCCAAGTACACAAACACTTTCTCTTATAGTTACTCCTAGAAGTTTCATAATTCAAAATTTTACATTTAGGTCTGTTTCAAGGGGATATTTGTGTAGACTGTGAGGTAAGGGTTGAAACTCATTTTTGTCCCTAAGGATGTCCAATTGTTCTGACACCATTTCCTGTAAAGGCTCTCATTTTCCCATTCAAAAACTTCAGCATTTGTGTCAAAAATCAAGTAACCCTGTAAGTGTGGGTCTATTTCTGCACCTCTTCTGCACCTCTGTTCTGATCTGCATTTCAGAATCGATAACTACTGATCTGTCCTGACACCAGGACCACATGGTCTTGATTACTATAGTTTTACTGAAAGTCTTGACATCAGGTAGTAAAGCCCTACAACTTTTCTCATCTTTTTTTCAAAATTGCATTGGTTGTTCTAGGCCTTTACACTCCCATAAGCATTTCAGAACCCGCTTGTCAATTTCAACCCAAACAAATAAACAAACAAAGCCTACTGACATTTCTACTGGGATTGTTTCGAATCTGTAGGTGTACCTGAAGAGCACCGGCATTTTAACAATATTAAGTTTTTAATACATGAACGTGGGGTATGTATGCACCCTCCACTTACGAAGGTCTTCTTTAATTGGTCTCAACAAAGTTTTGTAGTTCTATGTATAAGGTCTTGCAAGTCTTTTGTTAGATTTAGGCCTATGTAATTTCATGGTTTTAGATGCTATTATCATTTTTTAAAATTTCTTTTCAATTCTTTGCTGCTACTATGCAGAGAACTGTTTAGTTTTGTTTGTTTTTTCACATTGAGGTTGAATTCTGAGACTTTACTAAATTTATTTATTATTTCTAGAAGACTTTTGGATATTCTTTAAGAATTTTTACAATGCATACTATCAGGGAGCCTGGGTGGCTCAGTCTGCTGAGCGTCTGACTTCGGCCCAGGTCATGATCTCAAAGTTCGTGGGTTCAAGCCCCGTGTCAGGCTCTGTGCTGACAGCTAGCTCAGAGCCTGGAGCCTGCTTCCAATTCTGTGTGTGTCTCTCTCTCTGCCCCTCCCTTGCTCATGCTCTGTCTCTGTCTCTCAAAAATAAATAAATGTTAAAAAAAAAACATTAAAAAAACAAAAAAATGTATACTATCATGTCATCTTTAAAAAAATTTGTTTTAATGTTTATTTGTGAGAGAGGGAGAGACAGCGTGCAAGTGGGGAAGGGCAGAGAGAGAGGGAGACACAGAATCCGAAGCAGGCTCCAGGCTCTGCGCTGTCAGCACAGAACCCGATGTGGGGCTTGAATCCACGAATCGTGAGATCATGACCTGAGCGGAAGTTGGCGCTTAACCAACTGAGCCACCCAGGCGTCCCATCATATCATCTTTAAAGAAAGAAAAATGTTCTTCTTCATATACAAGCTGCCTATTTTTTAAATTTCATTTTCCCCAGAAGAGGAGGGCGTTGGGCAAAATGGGTGAAGGGGAGTGGGAGACACACGCTTCTAGTTATGGAATGGAAGGGGCAGCCTGAGGAATACAGTCATGGTGTCATGATAGCATTGCGTGCAAGCCGACGGTGGCTACATCGGGGATGAGCACGCGGAACCTCGAGAGGAGCGGCATCACGATGTTGCACACCTGACGCTAAGTAACGTCATGTGTCAAATATACTCAAATTTTAAAAAACAATACCGTTGACTTTTTTGTCTTATTGCGTTGACTAAGATATTAAATTCAATGTTGGAAAGAGGGGTAAGAGCGGACACCTAGATCCCTGATCTCAGGAAGAAGGCATCCAATCCTTCATGATTAAGTGCGGCATGAGCTTCTTCAGATGGTCTTTGCTGGGTTGAAGACGTTCCTTTCCAGCCTAGTTTGCCGAGCATTTCCTTTTCAGGAATGAATGATGAATTCTCCTTTTTGCATCTACTGAAATGATCATATGGGGTTTTCTCTTTTATTCTGTTAAAACAGTGAATTATATTGTTCAATTTTGAAATGTTAAACCAGCCTTGTATTTCTGGAGTAAACCTCATACGGTCATCTATTTTTGGAGTTTTCTGTTAATATTTTGTTGAAGACTTACACATCTATGTTGGTGAAGCATACCAGTCTGTAGTTTTTTTGTAATGTCTTTTTCTGGTTTTGTTCACAGGTTAATATTGGCCTCATAAAATGAGTTGTGGGAAGTATTCCCTCCTTCTCTATTTCTGAAAGAATTTATGTGTACTTATGAATGATTTCTTCCTTAAATGTTTGATAGGGACTCCCAGTGAAGCCACCTTGGTTTAGATTTTGTATTTTTATGCCAGAAGCTTTAAAAGTTATTCATTAACAAAAATTTCAAAAGCAGATGGAAGACTATTTAGAATTTCTATTTCTTCCTGGGTCACTTTTCATACTTTGTATTTTTCAAGGAGTTTGTTCAGTTCATCTACATTAGTTTAATTTATTGACATTAAAGTTTTTACATTTCCTTATTCTTTTAATGTCTGTAGGATCTTTAATGAATTATACCTTTAGATATACATTTATACTTAATGTTGATAATTGTGTCTTCACTCTTTTTTCTGATAGTTTAACTATACATTCATAGGTGTTATTGAGGTTTTCAAATAATCTAGTTTTGATTTCATGAATTTTCTCTATTATTTGTTCATTTTTAATTTTATTGATTTCCACTCTTATTTATATTATTTTCTTCCTTCCTTTCAGTTTAATTGTTCTTCTTTTTCTAGCTTCTTAAGGTTGTACTTTAGATTGTTGATTTTAGACTTTTTTTCTTTCCTAAATATGTGCATCGAAAGCTCTTAGTTTTCCTCTAAGCACCATTTAGGTGCACTCAACTCAACATTAGATGTGTACCAAGAATTTAGTGTGTTGCATTTCCATTATTATTCAATTCAAAGTAATTTCTAATTTTTTGTGATTTCTTCTTTACTTGCAGGTTATTTAAAACTATTGTTTAATTTCCAAATATTTGTGAAAAATATCTTGTGATTAATTTTTAATTTAATATTTTGTGGTCAGAAAACATCTATGATTTAAATATTTTTAAATTTATTGAGACTTGTGTTGTATAACAGCAAGTAGTCTATTTTGGTAAATGATGCACATACACTTAAAAGACTGTATTCTTATTAAATGTAATGTTCTGTCAGTTATGTCAAGATGGTTGATGATACTGTTCAAGTTTTCTATATCCTTACTGATATTCTATGTACTTATATTATCAATTATTGAGAGAGGAATATAGAAATCTCCAACCATGATTATAATTTTATCTGTTTCTCCTTTTAGTTAATTTTTGCTTTATGCATTTTGAAGCTCTAAGTTATTAAATGTATACAATTTTTATGTCTCCTTGATGTATTGATCCTTTCATTATTATGTAATGTTCTTGTTTATCTATAGTAATATTCACCCCTAATATTGTATGATATTAATGTAGCTACTTCAGGTTTCTTATGCATATTTGAATTATACGTATTTTTCTTTTTTTTATGTTTAACCTATATGTGTTTTTGTATTTAAAGTGTTTCTTAAATAGCACATAATTTTATGTTGCCTCTTTATACATTTTGACAATCTCTGCCTTTTAGTGTTTAGATAATTTATATTTAGGGGCACCTGGGTGGCTCAGTCGGTTAAGCCTCTGACTTCAGCTCAGGTCATGATCTCACATTCGTGGGTTTGAACCCTGCGTCAGGCTCTGTGCTGACAGCTCAGGTCATGATCTCACATTCGTGGGTTTGAACCCTGCGTCAGGCTCTGTGCTGACAGCTCAGGTCATGATCTCACAGTTTGTGGGTTGGAGCCCCACGTCGGGCTCTGTGCTGACAGCTCAGAGCCTGGAGCCTTCTTCGGATTCTGTGTCTCCCTCTCTCTCTGCCCCTCCCCCGCCCATGCTCTGTCTCTCTATGCATCAAAAAGAAATAAAACATTAAAAAAAGGATAATTTATATTTAAATTTATTATTGATATAGTAGGGTTTAAAATCTACCATCTTGCTGTTTGTTTTCTTCTTATTCCATATTCATTGTTCTTTTGTTTCTCTTTCCTGTCTTCTTTTGAATTAAGTATTTATTTTATTATTCCACTCTATGTTGGCTAATTATACTTCTTCATTTCGTTTGTAATCATACTCTAAGGTTTCCTTTGTGCATCTTACTTGCCCCAGTCAGCCTCCAAGTATTATTATAGACTACTTCATGCACAGTGTAAGAAGTATACAATAGCATATTACCTTTTTATCTCTTCATGTGCTATGTGCAGTTGTTATCATAGAGTTTACGTCTGTATATGTTACAAATCTCAAATTTACTTTAAATTATCAAGTATCTTTTAAATAAATTTTTAAAAAATTTCAAATGTTTATTTTTGAAAGAGCACGAGTGGGGGAGGGGCAGAGAGAGAGTCACACAGAATCCGAAGCAGCTCCAGGCTCTGAGCTGTCAGCACAGAGCTCAACGTGGGGCTCGAACCCACAAACGGTGAGATCATGACCTGAGCTGAAGTTGGACATCTAACTGACTGAGTCACCCAGGCGCCCCAAAAAAGGTCAATTCTCTATCCAGCAAAGGTAACCTGCAAAACTGAAGATAAAATAAAGACAGATACCAGCAAACAACTTTGCAGATTATCTTATTGACTGTAGAATTACAAATTGACATTTTTTCAGCATTTAAAATTGATATTCCATTTTCTTCTTGATTGCATTGTTTCTGACCAGAAGTCAGCATTAACTATATTTTTTAGCATTAGCTATTATCTTTGTAATCTCTGTATGTAATGTTGTAATGTGCCTTTAAACACGTAAGTAAATATAATTGCTTCATCACTTGCTTTTAGCTCTGTAAGTATGATTTCTGCTTCTCCTGCTTGGGGGCTTTGAGATTCTTCTATGAATGAGTGGACATTTTTAATCAAACATGGGAGGTTCTGGATCATTATTTTCTGACCAAAAAGTTCCCTCCTCCACTTCCTTCGTTGTTTCCTTTATTAGTTGTTTTTAGACAGCGTTTCCTCCCCAGGCTGCTGAGATTCTACCTTTTTTAAAGTCTTTTTTCTTTCTGCTTCACTTTGCTTCTATTCTATGTATTAAAATCCTATGTCTTCATGTTTGCTGACTTTTATCTTCTTTGGTGTCTATTTTGATATTAGTCCTATCTAGTGAAATTTTATTTCAAATGTGTATTTTTCATTTTCAGAAGTTCTGTTTGGCTCTTCTCTCTCTCTCTCTCTCTCTATATATATATATATATATATGTATATATATATCCATATCCATTAAATTTTTGAATTTTTAAATATAAATATTTGAATTTTGTCTAATAGTTCTATCATCTTTGTTATTTGTTTTATTGTATTGACTCATTTTCCTCATGGTTCTAGATCACATTTTCACATGTCTAGTAATTTTTATTGGATACTAGACATTGTTTAGTGCCTGGATTTTGTTGTTGTCTTCTTTTATTTAAAAAAAAAATTTTAATGTGGTTTTTAAAATTTATTTTTGAGAGACAGAGAGAGAAAGCACGAGCAGGGGAGAGTCAGAAAGAGAGGGAGACACAGAACCAGAAGCAGGCTCCAGGCTCTGAGCTGTCAGCACAGAGCCTGACGCAGGGCTTGAACCCACGAACATGAGATCATGACCTGAGCTGAAGTCGGATGGTCAACTGACTGAGCCACCCAGGAGCCCCATTGTTGTCTTCCTTTAAGAAGAGTTTTGTTTTGGCAGCCAAATAAGTCACCTATGGATTATTTGAGGCATGTTTTTAAAAGTTCTTAGGGTGAGTCTAGAGTCGTCTTTATACTAAGGCTAGATTAGCGTTAGTATCACACTGTGTTCCCTCTGGAGTATCTACTGAATGGCCTCAGTGTTCAATAAATCTTTTCCACTCTGCCTGTTAGAATTCCAGTGTCTCCCAGCTCTCTGTGAGCTCTGGGAATTGTTTCACTTATTACTCCTTGGTAGTTGTTCCTTTTCCAGTAATTGTTCCTTATCTGGCCTCTTGGAGTCTCACTCTCTATATGCACAGCTGAAGACTGACGAGGATCCCTCTTCGTATTTCTGGAGATTTTTCTGAGCATAGCTTCTTCTTCCTTCTGTTGTGTCCTGCAAACTCCAGTCCCCTTGGCCTCTCTGAACTCGGTCTCTCTCTTCTCAGTTGAAAGGGACAGATGCTCTGTTTGAATTCCTTCCCCCGTGGCACAGGCCAGAGAACGCCTCCAAGCGGGAAGGATGGCGGTCGGAAGAGCCCACTTCATTTGTTTCCTTTCTCTCGGACTCTACAATCCCATGCTGCTCATTCGTGTCAAGAAACAGTTGATTCATATCTTTTGTCCAGTTTTTTAATTGTTTATGATGTATGATGACCAGAAGTAGAAATTCACCTAATTATCTTTTGATAAGATTTTCATTTTGCTGTTTACATTTAGGACTTCAGTACTTCTGGAATTTATTTTTACATATAGTGTGAAGGGGGAGGAGGTGATTTTGTTTTTTTCAACACATGTAGCCAGTAGTCCCAACAGCACTTACTGAATAGTTTCTTTCCCCCACTCATTGCAAAGTCACCTTTGTGACATGCCAAGTTTTTATATTTACGTTCATCAGTTTATTCTGTTTTTTCCCCGCTTTGGCTCTTCTACCCATGCTAGTACCTCACTGATTTAATTACCATAACTGTAGTAAGCCTTTATTTCTGGTAGAACAGGTCCTACTTCTCTGCTTTTCTTTATAATTTTCTTGACTATTTGTTACCTCTACTTTTCCATGTAGCTTGTAAGATCAGTGTTTCAAGTTTCACAGCAAAAAAACATTGACATTTTAGTTGGAGATGCATTGCCTTTAATGCTTACATGGGAAAACTCAATGTTTTCATGATGCCATCTTTCCGTCAATGAACACTGTCTATATCTCTCCATTTATTTTAGTCTTTTATTATGTCCTTCTGTAAAGTTTTTCTCCAAAATATCTTGCATGTGTTCAGTTAAATTTATCTCTGGGTACTTTAAGATTTTGTTGTGGCTGTGAATGGGATTTCTAAAAATTGCTTTTTCTAATAGTTTGTTGCTGGCATCAGGACATGCCGTTTTTGCATATTGATAAGGTTTATAGCAAATTTGCTAAACTCTCGTTATTTCTACCTGTTCCCAGCTTTTTTCCCCAAGTAGGTAATTATGACATCTCCGATCCTGTGACTGCTGCTGCTACTACTACTTCTTCTCCTTCTCCTCCTCCTCCTCCTCCTCCTCCTCCTCCTCCTCCTCCACCACCACCACCTTCTTCTTCTCCTTCTTCTTCTCATTCTTCCTTACTGAGGAGGCTAGAACCTCCAGTACAGGATTAAATAGGATCGGTGATAGTAAGCAGCCTCATAGTGTTTCTGACTTTAAAAGAAAGATTTCTACATGCTGTTTTTTTTGTTTTTGTTTTTGTTTTTGTTTTTTTTTCCCCCTAGGAAGTGTGTCTTGGGTTTTTCCCTTATTATTTTTGTTACTTTTTTTTTCCTCTTCTTTTTTTGATGGTGGGGGTGGTTATGTTTAAATGAAGTTGCTTTTACAGCACCAAAGACTTAATCATCCATTTCCTATATAAAAGGTAGCTACTTTTTTGCATGGACCTCAAGCATATTGTAGTATAGAGGTGGAATTTAAGGAAAGGTATTAAGCAGGCTGTGTTTTAGCTTATGGGCAAGTAATAAATCATATCATGTATCTTGAATGTATCATAGATAAGCTGCTATATAACGATCGCCACTTCAGATAGCTGTGAAATTAGGTGATTAACTAATTTCTGTATAAGTCTAATTACATGAAATAGAAGTTGGGGTTTTGATTTTTACTTTGCTTTTCTGTTTGGAGTGTCACTGTAACTACTGTAGTATAAATGATGGAAAATAATTGCATATGTTAAAAAAATAAAATAATAAAAAGTAAAAAAATAAAAGAAAGATTTCTGGGATTTTGTCATTAGGTATAATATTTGCTGTAGATTTTTGCTATACTTCTTTTATCCTAATTTTTATAACGATTGCATATAAAGTTTTATCAAATGCTTCTTCTGCATCCCTTCAGGTGATTATGTGTTCCTTTTTTCCTTTAATCTATTTTTAGTTAATTGCGTCACAATTTTCTAATGATAAACCTTCAATATATTACTGGATTAAACCCTACTTGGTTTTGATGGGCTGTAAATTGCTTCATTCAGTGTGCAACACTTTATTAGTATTTTTGTGCGTGTCTCATGAACAAGATTGGCTTGTGATTATGTTCTTTTTCAAACCTGACCACTCCGCTCTCATGGATCCATAGGAAAAGCGATCTGTTTTTCATTTCCAAGAATATTTCTGTCTCCAGATTGTTCTATTTTCATGACTTCTTGTTCTTCCTTTTTAGGTGCAATCACCTCTCAAAATTATGAATAATAACTAGCTCTTTATCATTTTTCCTGTTTCTTACCTACCTCTCTTGGACCACTGTGGGAGAATTCCTAAATCCTAGGGATTCCAGGGCTGAATACATTTCTTGGGGGTTTTAATACCTGCCTCAAACTCATCCTTGTCTTTAGCCCCTGAAAGTCTGAGGAGGTATTAACATTGCTCCACTCAGTTCTGCTAACTATCTACTCCTCAGATGAGATTTTCCTTTATAAGAAATCGAGGGCTAGTCTCACACCATTTCCTAGTGTATCACTGTAATGGGAAGTTTTCCCCATTATGTTAGGCAGTAGATGTGATCCTGGAAATCCATATTTACATCATGTTCGGCTGGCTAAACTGGGCCCAGGACAATACTAGTGTGGATAATCCTTTTATCAGTCAGGACTCTATGTTGCAAGGCACAAAAACCCAGTTCAAACTGCCTTAAGAGAGAAAAGGAAATCTGTTTGCTCAAATAACTGAAAAGCCCAGGGGCAGTGGAGCAGGCTGCTTCAGACGGGGCTGGAGGCCGGAGAGACCCTCGGCAGGCCTCAGGCTCCTCCTCCAGCCCTCAGCTCTCTCCTGGGCATGTTTCTTTTGTAGGGTTTTCCAGAGGCTTCTGCCAGCAGCGCCCGCAGAAGCAGGATCTCCCATGCACATACTCGAATTCCTTTTTGGACTCACTTGGGTAGCATTTCCATCCCTGAAACAGTCACTGTGAGTGGGAAGGGAAGGAGATGCTCCCTGCCCTGGCCCTGGCCCGAGACAGGCTCACAGTGGGCGCCAAGAACAGAGGCGAAGGCAGAGGGTGCCCCAGAGCAGGTCTGTGTACGGTTCAGGAGGTCCTGGGTCCACCCAGACCCCTACTCTCATCTCAGTAACTGCTTGCATTTATTGCTATGTATGCCTGGGAACCCTTGTATTGTAACTGGAAGAAGAGAAAGAAGGTGGCGTGTGCCATGAGGAGAAAGAAAGAAGATGGCGAGAAGGCACAGAACCTGCCCCGCCAGCCCACAGATGGGGCAGAGCCCGCTGGGTTGAGGGCATGGGGACCGGAAGCCAGAGGCTGCCCGCCTGAGCACGTCGCCCACAGCCAGAAGCCTGAAAGGGCTACGTGTTCGAGGCCCCGTCTCCCCTCGGGGTGGTGTGGGGGCTGCCCGCGCCCCTCCCTGCCGGTCTCCTGCCGCCCTCGCTGCCCTCACTGGCCGCCAGGACGTTTCTGTGTCTCTGCCCCGCCTGGTTTCTGATGCACGGCCCTAAGGGCGGCCCGCCTTCACCTGGCTCTGGGGAAACGGGGGCGCTCCTGGCACCTGCCTGCCTTTCCTGAAAACGCCAAAGGAACAGGCTCCTGTTGGGTGATCTTTCCTCGTTTGCATCGCTGGAGTGGCGGGAGCTCATTCAGCAGACATACCCGATCACCTCCTGGGCGCGGTGCCGGGGGGCCCAGGATAGAATGGAGAGCTTCTTTCAGAGCAGGAGGCGGAGCAGGGGGACAGGCCTTCTAGAGACAGAGGAGAAGCCCCACGGCGTGCGCGCTGCAGGAGCTCAAAGCCGCAGTGTTCGTTTTTATTTTTTTAAATGTTTATTTTGAAATAATTACAGATTCACAGGAAGTTGCAAGAAATGTAAAGGGAGGGGCCTACCGTGCCTCACCTGGTTTCCCCCGGTGGTGACACCTTACATAACGACATGCAGTGACACCAGGAAAGTGATGTTAGTATAATCCACAGGGATTGTTCAGACTTCACCAGTCATACGTGCATTTATGTGTGTGTGTGTTTGTATGCCATTTTATCACAGTTAGAGCTTCATGTAACCATCACTCCAGTCAAGATAATCAACTGTACATCACACTGGAACTACCATTTATAGACATTCCACTCCTTAGTCCCCATCCCCTCATCCCTTCTGGCCACCACTTGTCTATTCTCAGTCTCTATAATTATGTTACTTTAAAAATGTTATATAAGTGGAATCATGCGGTATCATCTTTTTGAGATTGACTTTTTTTTAAACATAATTTCCTCAGGTTCACCCAAGTTCATTCTTTTTTATTGCTGAGTAATACTTCATGAGATGGCTGTATCAGACTTTAACGATTTACCCACTAGATAACATGTGGGCAGGTTCCAAGTTGGAGCTCTTATGAATAAAGCTTTTATGAACACTCATGTGTTTCATGACTTCTTTTTTCTTAATGTTTTTAAATTTATTTTTGAGAGACAGAGAGAGACAGCGTGAGCGGGGGAGGGGCAGAGAGGGAGGGAGACACAGAATCTGAAGCAGGCTCCGGCTCTGAGCTGTCAGCACAGAACCTGACGCGGGGTTCGAACCCACGAACCATGAGATCATGACCTGAGCTGAAGTTGGACGCTCAACAGACTGAGCCCCCCAGGCGCCCCGTATTTCACAACTACTGCATGAAAATAACTTTTCATTTCTCTGGGGAAAATACCAGAAGTACAATTGCTGAGTTGTATGGTAGGTCCACTCAAGATTTGTTTTATTTTAAATTTTTAAAGTTTATTTATTTATTTTGAGACAGAGAAAAAAGTGCACATGGGTGGGAGGTACAGAGAGAGCGGGAGGGAGGAAGAAAGAGATTCCAAGCAAAGTTTGATGCGGAGCTCAATCTCATGAACAATGAAATCATGGCCTGAGCAGAAATCAAGAGTCAGACACAACTGCCTGAGCCACTCAGGAGCCCCCATTTCTAGTTTTAAAAGGGACTGTCAAACTAATTTTTGGAGTGACTGACCATTTCATGTTTTCCCACTGGCAACTGTGTGAGTGATTCAGTTTTGTCACATATTCAGCAGCAGTTTTATTTTAGCCGCTCATACCTTTAGGTGTTGGTGATACCTCAGTGGGGTTTATATTTGCATTTCTCTCACAGCTAATGGTCTTGAGCATTCTTTTTTTTTTTTTTAAGTTTTTATTTTAGTTCCAATATAGTTAACCTACAGCATCATATTAGTTTCAGGTGGACAATATAGTGATTCAACATTGCCATACACCACCCAGTCCTGAGCTATATGCCTGTTTGCTATCGGTGTGTCCTCTTTAGTGAAATGTCTGTGTGGCTTTTTCCTCCATTCTTAAATTGGATTTTTTGAGTTTTTTTAATGGTTGAGTTTTGAGGGTTCTTTAAATATTCTAGATACTAGTCTTTGTATAAAGTAATTTCATACGTAATTGATAAGTGATTTGCAAATATTTTCTTTCAGTCTTTAGTTTGCCTTTTTCATCCTAAATTTTATGCAGAGCGAAGGCTTTTTTCATATTAATTTTGATGAGGTCTACTTTATCAAATTTTTCTTTCAGGAATCATGTTCTTAAGTCATTCTAAGAATTTTTTGCTTCATCCTGGGTCCTAAACATTTCTTCCCATGTTTTTTCTAGAGGTTTTGTGAGTTTACATTTTACATTTAAGTCTGCAATCCATTTTGAGTTAATTTTTGTACAAGGAATGAGACTTAAGTCAAAGTTTATTTATTTGTTTATTTTTGCTTGGGAATGTCCAATCGCTCCAGGAGCATTTACTGAAAAGGCAAACTCTCCATTGAATTGCTTTTACTCCTTTGCCAAATATGAATTGGGCATATTTCTGTGGTTCTATTTTTGTGTTCTCTACTTTGTTGTGCTATGTGTCTATCTCTCTGCCAATAGCCACATTATCTTAACTATTGTAACTATGTAGCGAACCTTGACATCAGGGAGAATGTTTTCTCCTACTGTATTCTTTTTCAAATAGTTTTGGCCAAGAGAGGGCCTGTGTCTCTACATATAAGTTTTCAAATAATTTTGCCTATGTCTACAAAAAAATCTTGCTGAGAATTTGATAAAAATTGCATTAAACCTATAAATCATTTCAGGAAGATCTGGCATTTTATGATGCTGAGGCTTTCAATCAATGAACATAGTATATATCCCCACATATTTTTATCTTTTTATTTCTTTCATTAAAATTTGTAATTTTTTAAATTTTTTGATGTTTTTTATTTATTTTTTGAGAGACAGAGAGAGACAGTGTGAGCAGGGGAGGGTCAGAGAGAGAGGGAGACACAGAATCTGAAGCAGCTCCAGGCTCCGAGCTGTCAGCACAGAGCCCGACGCGGGGTTCAAACCCATGAACCATGAGATCATGACCTGAGCCGAAGCCCAGCGCTTAACTGACTGAGCCCCCCAGTGCCCCAAACATTTGTAATTTTTATCACAGATTCTGTATGTCTTATTAGATTTATATCTCATTAATTTTTTGAGCAATTTAAAATCTTTATTTCCACTTGTTCATTGTTCATATATAGAAATGTAATTGATTTTTGTGTGTTGATCTTGTCTCCTGCAACCTACTGAACTCACTTATTAGTTCTAGAAGGTTTGGGGTTTTTTGGGTCAGTTTTTTCAGATTTTACTCACAGACAACATGTCATCTTCAAATATAGAATATTTTATTTCTACAATTCCAATTTGTATACTTTTAATTTCTTTTTCTAGGTTCTTGAGATGGGAGCTTAGAGAATTGATTTGACGCTTTTCGTTTTTTTAATGTAAGCATTTAGTGCTCTAAATTTTCTTCTCATCACTTCTTTAGCTGCATCTCACAAATTCTGAGATGTTGTGTTTTCATTTTCACTCAGTGATATATATATTTTTAATTTCTTTTGAGAGGTGTTTTTTTTTTTTTTTTTGGTCCATGGATTATTCAGAAGTATATTGTCTAATTTCAAAGTGTTTGGAGACTTTCTTGCTGTCCTTCTTATATTGATTTCTGATTTGGTTCCATTATGGTCAAGAACATGCTCTGAATGATTTCAATTCTTTTATTTCTATTTATTCTTAATTTTTTAATGTTTATTTTTGAGAGAGAGAGAGTGCCAGGAGGGACAGAGAAAGAGGGACACAGAGTCTGAAGCAGGCTCCATGCTCTGATCTGTCAGCACAGAGCAGAAGGAGGGCTGGAACTCATGAACCAGACCCGAGCTGAAGTCAGCTGCTTAACCAACTGAGCCACCCAGGTGCCCCTCAACTCTTTTGAAATTGTTAAGGTTTGCTTTATGACCCAAGAGATCATCTTTCTTGGTGAATGTTTTATTGGTACTTAAAAAATACTGTGTTCTGCTGTTGGGTGGGGTACTCTATACATGGCAGTTAGATCCTGCTGGTTCATAGTTTTGCTCAGTTCTTTTATATCTTTGCTAATTTTCGGTCTAGTATATTTGGTGTTTGCTGATAGTGGGCTGTGAAAGTCTCCAACTATAACTGTGAATTTGTCTATTTCTTCTTTTAGATCTGTCCGTTTTTGCTTCATGTATTTTAAGGTTCTGTTGTTTGGTGCACAGCCATTAAGGATAGCTAGACATTCTTAGTGGATTAAGTAATGTCCCTCTTTGTGCTTAGTGATTTTCTTTGCTCTGAAGTCTACTTTATCTAATAGTAATATAGCCATTCCTATTTTTAAAAAATTTTTTTTCATTCCTATTTTTTAAAATTAGTTTTTGCATGACATATCTCTTCCATCATTTTGTGTATTTATTTTTATTGTGATATCATTGACATTTAACATTAATCAGCTTCAGATATATGGCATAGTAATTTGATATTTGTATATTTTGCAAAATGTTCACCAGAATAAGTCTAGTTAACATCCATCATCACCCACAGTCACATTTTTTTTCTTCTGATGAGAACTTTTAAGATTCTCTCTCTTAGCCACTTTCAAATATACAATATAGTATTATTAACTGTAGTCAGGAAGCTGTACGTTACGTCCTCAGGACTGATTTATTTTATAAATAGAGAACCACTGTCACCCATTTCCCCCAGCCCAACCACTGCCTTTGACAACCACTAATCTGAGTTTGGTGTGTCTTCTTTGCTTGCTTGTTTAAATTCCATCTATATAAGTGAGATCATATGCTATTTGTATTTCTCTGTCTGACTAACTTTGCTTAGTGTAATGCCCTCAAGATGGCATCCATGTTGTCACAAATGACAAAATTTCTTTCGTTTTTATGGTGGAATAATATTCCATTATATAGCTATACCGTATTTTCTTTAAAACATTTTTTAACGGTTATGGATTCTTGAGAGAGAGACAGAGGGACAGAGCACGAGCAGGGGAGGGGCGGAGCGAGGGGGAGACGCAGAATCTGAGGCAGGCTCCAGGCTCTGAGCTGTCAGCACAGAGTCCGAAGCGGGGCTTGGATTCGTGGGCTGTGAGACCGGGACCTGAGCTGAAGTCTGATGCTCAGCGGAGGGAGCCGCCCAGGCGCCCCCGCCGCACCGTATTCTCCTTAGGCCTCGGCCCATCGGTGTGCGCTCAGGTTTGCCCCTGTGGCTTGGCTGCTGTAAACAACGGTGCGATGAACACGGGCGCGCATATCCTTCTGAGTTAGAGTTCTTGTTTCCTGCAGATAAATGCCCAGAAGCAGAACTGTTGGACCATATGGTAGTTCTGTTTTTAATTATTTGAAGATTGCCCATACTGTTTTCCATAGTGACTGCCCCAGTTTACAATCCCACCAACAGGGGGCTGCAGGGGCTCCCTTCCCTCCGCGTCCTCACCAGCATTTGTTTTATCTTTGTGATGACAGCCTTTCTAATCGACAGGAGGCGATATCTCCTTGTGATTTTGACTTGCTTTTCCCTGATGATGGGTCATGTTGGGCACTTTCTCATGTGCCTGTTGGCCATCTGTATATCATATGTCTTCTTTGGAAAATATGTACTTAGATCCTCTGATCCTTTTTAATTGGATTATTTGTGTGCTTTTGTTATTGAGTTATATGATCTCTTTATGTATTGTGGATATTAACTCATATAATTTGCAAATATTTTCTTCCAAATCTGTAGGTTACATTTTCATTTTCGTTGATGATTTCTTTTGCTGTGCAGAAGCTTTTTAGTTTGATGCATTCCCAGTTGCTTATTTTTGGTTTCGTTGCCTTTGCTTTTGGTGTTAAACCCAAAAAATCTTTGCCAATTTTTCAAAACAAAATTGGTGTTTGCATGATTTCTCTTTTTCATCCTTTCATTTTTAACCTATGTCATTATGTTTGAAGTAAGTTTCTTGTGGATAGCATATCCTTGGGTTGTGGTTTTGCTTTGTTTTGTTTTACATACTCCGTCAATCTCTGTCATTTAATTTGTGAATTTAGAGCATTTATTTTTAAAGTGTTTATTGATATGTTAGAGCTTATGTCTGTCATTTTATTATTTGTTTTCTGTTTTTGCCTCTGATTGTCATCCTTCTGTTTCTTTGCTCTTACCTTCCTGTGGGCTATTTGAGCATTTTAGGTTTCATTTTGATTTTTTTTGATATATTTTTTAGTATATTACTTTGTATAGTTTCCTTTGTGGTTGCTGTAGGAATGACTCTACAGATATAACATATCACAGTCTACTGCTGTCAGTGTTTGACCACCTGAAGTGTAAACACCGTTTGTTTTACTATCTCTGCTTCTTAAACATAATGGTCTCAAGCATTTCCTCTCTCTATATTGAACACCGCATCAGATAATATTATAACTTTTGCTTTGAAATTGTTAAGGTTTGCTTTATGACCCAAGAGATCATCTTTCTTGGTGAATTTTGTCACCACAAAATATGGTTAAAGAAACTCCTGAGGTGATGACGAGTTTATTATATTTACCTTTTTCTTTTTACCCATGCCATTGTTTTTCCTTCTCTTCTGAATGTCCATGCTTTCTTCTGTTATCATTTTCTTTCTGTTTGGAGAGCTCCCTCCAAGGTTGGATCTGCAAGCAGCACATTCTCTTAGCTTCCCTGTCTGAGATGACTTTATTTTCTCTTCCTTTCTAAAGGATAGGTTCACTGGACAGAGGGATTTGCAGTTGACAGTTCTTTTCTTTCAGTACTTGAAAAATATTAGGCCTACTTACTTCTGGGCCCTGTGGTTTCACATGAAAAAAACATTCTCATTCTAACTGATGTTCCTTAACAAGTCATGTGTCATTTATTTCTGGCTTTTTAAAAGATTGTTTTCTTTGTCTTTAGTTTCGAGAAGTTTGATTATAATACACTTTGGCATGAGATTGATATTTATTTACTTATTTATTTATTTATTGCATTTATTTTTTAAGTAGGCTTCACACCCAGCACAGAGCCCAGTGTGGGGCTTGACTCAGGACTCCACGATCGAGACCTGAGCTGAGATGGAGTCAGGTGCTTAACCAGCTGAGCCATCCAGGTGCCCTTATTTTTATTCTTCTTATAGTATTTCTTCAAATATTCTCCAGCCTCCCACTCTTCCTCATCTCTGCTGGGGCTCTGATCGTACGAATGTTGCATCTTTGGTTATTGTCCCACCGAGCTCAGAGGCTCTGCCATTTTCTTTTCCAGTCTGTTTTCTGTCTGTTGTTTAGACTGAATAAATTCTGTTGATCTGTTTTCCCCCAAGTTTATTGTTTATATGTTCTGTCCTCCCCACTCTACTATTAAGTAGAGTTTTTCTTTTCAGTCCTATATTCCAGTTTGTAATTTTCATTTGGTTCTCTTAAATTATGGCTACTATTGGGTCAGGGCTTTTTTTTCATTTGTTTCAAGAGAATTTGTAAGTTTTGGTGAAACATTTTTGAGCTAACGCTTTCAAATTCTTGTTAGGTAGTTCCAACATTGATTCATCTAAATATTGGAGTCTGTTGTCTCGTCTCATTCAAATTGCAATTCTTTGGAAAATGATTTTCAACTGTATCTTGGACATTTTGGTTATAATGTTCTGACACTCTGGACCCTCTGTGTTAGTAGGCAGTTGCTCTGTTTAGAGTTAATGTATAGGTTTTGGTATACATCTACTTGTGATGGTTTGGTTATCAGAAACCTTCCAATGTGATTCCTGTCTTCTAGCTTTTTTCTTCTAGAACTACTGGGGCTCAGTCTCTGTTGGTGTCATTCTCAGGGGTACCTGGTGTTGCTGGGTCATTCTCCTCAGTCGGAGGGCTGGGGATGGGGGATAGAGCTGCCGGGCCTGGGTCTTCAGACACAGGGCTCAGCTGATGCTCCCCCCGGCACCCGGACAGCTCACCAACCTGCACTCTGATTGTGCACCTCCTGCAGGCGGATCACACGGGCACGGAGCAGCCATTGGGGCTCCCCTCCAGGTCTCCTTTGGACTTTTCCTTTACTTGTCCTTGGTCCAATGAAAGCCCGCTTTCCTGGTTTGTTTTTGTTTTTGTTTGTGCCTATTGATGGTTCTGGGCTGTAGGAATCTTCAGTGCCCAGTCCTTGGGGAAGTAACTACATTGTTCTTCCTCAAGTCCTAAGGTCCCTGGCTGGGTCCATCTTTCAGAGTCTTCTAATCACTGTCTGTTAGATCATTTCCAGGATATTTAGCTGTAATTAGAGGGCAATGTTTTGATGGCCTCTTCTTTACCCCTTTGGTGAGGGAGGGCTTCCCGCCCTAGGGTTGTGGGGATGCACAACCGCTGAGACCCGGCAAGTGAGATCCATAGTCACATATACTCATAGCCTGGAGGACACCACATGCCACATGGGGTTACATGGGGTTGCACTTGGGAACAGGGTGAACAAGCAGGGGCTGTAGGAGGCAGGCTACATGGTGCCAAGAGAGTGAGGGACCCCCTGGTTCCCGCAGGAGGATGTGATTGGCTTGTTTGACAAATCCCATGAGCGGGTAGGGCACCAAAGCCTGATAATCAGGGATGACCAGGAATTGTGCCTGGTCATGTTGATGCAGAGAGTTGTCTGGTAATTTATGAGCGCAAGGTGAGGAGGGGGCCTGTGGTTGGGCCACGAGGCCCCCCGATGTCAAGCAGGGAAGAGTATCATTTCCCCCCAGAACTGGAACTCAGGCGTTATTTTTAAAATTCATGAGAACTTTGTGTTCTGGTCCAGGTTTGCTCTGGTATAAAACTGCCCTCCTCCAGACCCTGTATAAACGGTCCGTCAGCATGAATCCGGGCATGCTATATGCAGCTTGAGATGATTTAGAAAGTGCAATTTAAATTATGTTTTCCTCAAAATATTTTAATTGAAAAGCAATGTAACCATATTACACATAATTTGGGAAGTATGGAAATGAAGAAAAAGCCTTCATAATTTTAACCCACAACCATACCAATGATAATTTTAGGATGATTTCTACAAGTCTTCTTTCCATGCAAAATTTAAAACAGTAAATATAGAATGTATAAGGTCTGTTCATCTGCTTTTTATGCTTGATGTTTTAGCAGAGTTCTTCCTTTCTCTCTTGTATTAATGTATTACGTGGAGCTGAGCAGGGGGGGAGGCTGCTTGCACCGCTGGATGGCGAGGACGCCTGCCCAGGGGAGGAGCTCAGTGCAGGGGGTGGGGGGGCAGGGTGTGAACCCACAGGGGAGGCGGGGAGCATCTGTGCAGGGGTGTGACCTCGCACATGTGTCAGAGCCCAAGCAGGATGAGGAAAGCGCCTGAGTGTTAGTGGGGACGGCAGTGACTGGATATTTTAAGGCTTTGGGAGAAGTGGTTCTCACTGCTGGAAAAGAGAGTTTCAAATATGAGCAGGAGATCACTAGACTGAGACATGTGGTGTTGGATTGGAATTGGACGTACTGGTAAGGACTCACGATTTTCTCTCTATATAGAAATAACATGCATAAAGGCATGAGTATATATGTGTACATGCATACATGTATCCCTGGCATGGCCACTGGGAAGGTCTGGGAAAAGTGACACCTCACTAGTAATGGGTACCCTGGCCATATATCATGGCTTCTAAATACTACTTTCCAGTGGTATTTATCCATTCGTATCCATCGGGAGGAACCAGTGTTCTTTGCTGGAAGGACTGACTGCAGGACTAGAGGAGGGAAAACACAAAATGAGCTCGTTGTGCCTGGGGGCAGGGAGGTACTAGAAAAGTGAGGGGGATGTGTCCACAGAATATGAAAGCCGACCTAAGGGGGCTCCCACTGGCCAAATCTGGGGCAGGGGGAGTGCCAATATAAGTAACGAAAGTAACAGATTATAACCCTCTGAATAGAATAGACATGAATGACTAGGAAGTCACTGACCTAAACAGATAAATGAATAGACGGAAAATTCTATGAGGGACAGGTACTCCACCGTCTCAAAGTAGCCACCCACAATGTGCTATTAATTACAGAGAGAAAAGAAGTGACTTATGGAGGAGAAGCCTTGTAGACACCATCTTAAATCTAGTGATCAAAGTAAGCACCGTCAGTAATGGGACAAATAGAAATCACGTGCCACCGCATAGGACCAATGAGAAGAACAGAAGACCCTTCCTGGATATTCCTGCCAAGGATGCATGATCTGAATCTTTTTTTTTATTGAGGTAAAATTTATATAACATAAATATATCCATTAAATTTTTTTTATTTTAGAGAGAGTGTGTGTGTGTGTGAGTGCAAGCAGTGGAGAGCGCAAGGGGGTACAGCGAGAGAGAGACAGACAGACAGACCTCAAGCAGGGCAGAGAGGCAGAGAAGGAGAGAGAATCTTAAGCAGGCTCCATGAAGCTTGATCCCACAACCCTGGGATCATGACCTGAGCTGAAATCAAGAGTCAGATGCTCAACAGACTTAGCCACCCAGGCGCCCCTAAATGTAACCATTTTAAAGTGAACAATTCAGTGTCATTCAGTATATTAACAACGTTGTACAACCACCACCCCATCAACTTCCAACACATTTTCATTACTCCAAAATAAACCTCCTCCACACTCATTAAGCGGCTACTTCTCATTACCCCTTTCCCCCAGTGGTTACTGTCCCTAGTAACCACTAATCTGCTTTCTGTCTTTATGGATTTACTGATTCTGATATTTTATATAAATGGAATCATACAATATGTGTGTCTTCCATGACTGACTTATTTTACTATACATATTGCTTTTGAAGTTCATCCATGTTGTAGAATTTATCAATTCCCATTCCTTTTTGTGGCCGAATAATAGTCCATTGTATGGATATACCACATTTTGTTTATCATCTCCGCCGTGGATAGATGTTTGGGTTGTTTCCACCTATTGGTTGTTGTGAATAGTGCTATACTTTGTTCTGTCACCTGTTTGCAACTCTTTTAGGTATCTTTTTTTTGGTAACTTTATTTTTTTTTAGAATATAACACTATTTTTTTAACATATGCAATTATTTTCGATCATTTACAATACAGTAGTTACAATGTTAGGTATCTTTCTAAGACTGGAATTGCTAGGTCATATAACCTGCGCTTCCTGTGAAAAATTATCAGACAAGTCCCAAATTGTGGGATATGCTGCCAAGTAACTGGCTTGTAATCATAAAAAATGTTTAGGACATGAAAGGTAGGGGAAGGCAGACGAATTTTTCCAGGCAGAGGAACTAAAGAGACTTGAGAACTGGACACCTTGCTAATAAGGATGCTACCAGAACAGGTGGTAAAACCTGAATGGGTCAGAGGAGTGTCAGTGTACCTCCCTGATACTGATGACTGTATGGCGGTTACATAGGACAATGTCCTTGTTGTAGATAACACACACTGAAGTATCCGCGCACGATGGGCATCATGCTGACACGTTACTGTGAAATGGTTCGTCAAACAAACAATTTTGCACGGCACTTACAATTTTGTTCTATAAATTTGGGATTACTGCAAAGCGAAACAAACCAATCAAAAAAATTTTAATACTGATTTATATTTGAAAGAGAGAGAGAGAGAGGAGACAGAGTATGAGCAGGGGAGAGGCAGGGAGAGGGCAGAGACAAAATCTGAAGCAGGCTCCAGGCTCTGAGCCATTAGCACAGAGCCTGATGCAGGGTTCGAACTCACCAGCAGTGAGATCATGACCTGAGCCAAAGTCAGACGCTCAAGCAACAGCCATGCAGGTGCCCCAAAACAAAACTAATTTAAATGTCTGTTTAGATTTTTCTCTTGTTCTCTCTTGAATAATCTCCCTTTCTGTCCTTGCCTCCTCATTCTACTTGGCCGCGCTGGATGGAAGTCACTGAGGAGCTGAGCCCTGCCGCATCCAGCCGTCTAGCCCTAGACCGCATCTTACCTGCCTCCTCAGCAGCATTTGGAAGGTTGATCCCTTTCTCCACACTCAGCCTCCGAGCCCTCCTCCCCTAACACTAGCTGTTCCTTCTGGACTCCTCTGCTGGTCTCGTCTTCTCTCTTCTGACTTCTGGGTGTTGGGTGCCTGGGGCCCAGTCCTGGGGCTTCCGCTCTTTCCTTTCCACACTCCCTTCCTTGGAGTCCTCACCCAGTCCTGACCATACATGCCACATATCTACTAACGACTCGATTTCTCCCTGTAGCCTGGACTCCTTCCTGAGTTCCCTGCTGGTGCACTTGACCATCTGCCTGCTGGGCATCTCCGCTCACATGTGTGACAGGCATCTCAACCCAGCATGTTCAAAACTGAGCTCCCGGCCGTGTTCGCTTTGCTCTTCCCCTGTCTTCCTCGTCCCAGTAAAAGGCAACTCTGTCTTTCCTTTGCTCAGGCCAAAAACCTTGAAATCACCCTAGACACCCTACTGTTTCTCATATCCCCCATGTGGGCAGGAGCTCTTCTCTTAAAGAGTATCCCGAGTCTACCCACGCCTGACCACCGGCCCTGCCTCTGCTGTGCTCCACGCCGCGTCCTCACTCCTCAGAACTATTACCGCAGCACCTAGCCGGTCTTCCCGCTTCTCTCTTGCCCCCTCCAGCCCCTGGAACTTCCTCTCCTCACTTCTCTCATTCTCACAGAGCCCAAGTTCTAATAATGGCCCACAAGGTACCTTACACTGGGATGCTCTAGTAGCTGATAACTCGGACAAGGGACTGTGTACAGCTAGTTTGCTTGGGAGATGATTTCTGGGAGCACGGGGGTGGGGCTAAGCAGGAAGTGAGACAGGGAAAATGAAGGGGGCCAGAGCAGAGTGTGTCAGCAGGTGAATGATCTCTGTGGGTGGCCGGGGCTCAAGCCCCTTGGGGGTCTCCGAGACTCTGCCTGGAGCGTGCCTCACCAGCGTCAGACCTGAGAGCCAAGGCGCCTGGTGTTTACTCAGTAAGTCCACGGCGCCTGAGGGCTCCCCGCAGGAGCGTTAACTCCCTGGCCTGGTCCACACCAGAGGCTCTGAGACAGAGAGCTGCGGAGGCAGTAGGAAGCCACAGAGTCCGTGTGCACCCAGTGGGGCGTGCCGAGGGGATGCAGGTAAAGCACTCTCAGCACCTTCTTCAAAGGCCCTGCATGATCTGACATCTGTCCTACCCTAAGTGTCCAGTGACCTCATCTGCCACTCTGCACTCTCTTACTCACTCCAGTCACACAGCCTCCTTCCGTCTCTCCAACACATCACACATGCTTCAACCACAGGGCCTTTGTACTACCTCCCAAAGTGCTCTTCCACCAGGAATCTGCATGTCTCCCACCTCACCGTCTTTGGGGCTTTATCTAAATGTTGTCAGCTCAGACAGCCATTCCAGGGAAAACAGATGGCAGCCTCCACGGAGGACCATCTGAGGGGAGTTTGATAAAGTACTATTTACAAAGGTTTGGGCAGGGAAACCAGAAGAGGTAGAGAATCCCCCCGGGGCTAGGAAAGGCAGCCACAATTATCATCCCGAGGTCTGAAGGAGCAAGGAAAGGAAGATGTTCTTGGAGCTGGGTGTTGGCTGTGTCGGAAAGCTTCCTGCTAGGGGCTGAGGCCTTTGGAGGAAGAAAAAGGGATGCTGACCTACTTTGCGTCCCTCCAGTCTCCTGAAGGCGTTTCCCCCATTCATGCCCGACAGGAGGCCAGAGGGGAAGGGAAACCCTTGTGTTGTTCACGGATACCAACTGCCAGGCACAAGGCAGAGAGGGGAACAAATGCCCAGCACACTGACCAAAATAGCAATACACACACACTGCCTCTCCCCTTCCCTGCCTTCGCAGCTAACACCATCTAACTTCTGTTACATTTTGCTTATTTATTTTATTTATTGTCTATATCCCTCCACTGCAGTGTAAACTCCATAAAGTCAGGGCATTCTGTCTTCTTCATTCACTTTTGTATCCCCAGCAGAACCTAAACTAGCACATAGCTTGTGTCGATAAATAGTTTTTGAGTGGACAAAGTTACTGCCTAGCTATGGTAAACAAGATAATGCCCCAAATATGTCTACACACTAAATGTAGGAATCTGGATATGTTAGGTTACATGGCAAGGGAGAATTAAGGTAGCAAATGGAATTCAGGTTAATAGGTTGACCTGAAAATAGGGAGATTATCTCAGATTATCTGGGTGGGCCGAATGTAAGCATGAGTCCAGAAGAGTCACAGCCAAAAATATTTAAAGAGATTACACAGGTGCCTTTGAAGACGGAGGAAGGGGCCACGAGCCAAAGAATGTGGCAGCCTCGGGAAGCTGGAAAAAGCAAGGAAACACAGTCTCTCCTAGAGTGGCCAGATGGGAATGCGGCTCTGTTGATGCCTTGATTTTAGCTTGACGAGACCCATTTCAGACCTCTGATCTCTAGAACTGTCTGATGATAAATTTGTTTTAAGCCACTACTAAGTTTGCAGTAATATGTCACAGAAGCAATAAGAAGCTGATACACTAGCCATTGTTTTCAATGGCCGGATCTCAGGCTCCAGAGACAGCTCAGGCTGCTTTTCTGGGCCTTGTTAGCTGAGGGACCTCACACCTTTCTTCTCTGTGTAAATAAGACTACTGATTGTTCCTTCTTCACGGGTGTGGCTTAAGGATTCGGAGAGCTGACTCGTCAGATGCGTATGGCTCAGAGCCTGGCCTCCTGCTCCCCTTCTTCTTGACCAGAGTCCCTGCAAATGTCTGGGAGACTGCAGACAATATCTCCCGTGGAAGGAGAAATACATTTCATTGAATGATGTTCCTTTCCTCTGCTGTTAGGACACAGGGGTTTCTCCCTATGTTCTTTTCTTTTTTTTAACTAATGTAAATAAAATTTGAGAATCTTTGTGCATGCAGTTTTTTTTTTTTAAATTATCTTCGACTTCTTCCAAACAAGAGCCCAAGTTGGCTGCAAGGCTGGTGCTCACACACACAAGATGCTCTGCCTTCAGTGCAGGGTGGTCCGGCTCACCCGGCATCTGGGCACCGCCCAGGACAGTGAGCCCACCGTGTGGCCTGTCGGGCTGGGGCTGGAAGGTGGGGAGGGGAGAGGAGGCTGGCTAGAAGCTGTGTCTGAAAGTACTTTACTGAATTCTCTTCCTGGGCAAGGGACCCCAGGCATGCCAAGCAAAGGGAGAACAAGGCGGCGGGGTGGGGAGCGGGCGATGCCAGCATCTGAGCAGAGGGAGGCTCTCCCTAAGGAAGGAGAAGTGTCAGGGGCCAGTTCAGCAGCTCTGGGGGGTGTGACCAGGGTGAGTGCATCCCAAGCACCCCTCCCTCCTGGTGCACGCATATCCAACAATGGTGCCCCACAGGCTGCACACCCACCACCGGTGTAGGGAGGTGGGGGCTTCCCCAGCTGCCTGGGGAGGGGTGAGAGACTGCGCCCTGAAAGGGCAGGGACACGGGAAGCGTGAGTGGCAAGTTCCAGTTTTCTGCGAGGCCAGACCACTTCCCAGGAGGTATCCGTTTGCCTACCTGTGTGCTGCTCGCAGCGGGTGCCCCTAAATCCTGCAGGACCTGAGTTTGCAAGTGAGAGGGGAGGAGAGGGTTGTGAAGTGAAGCCAGCAAGAGAACAAAGAAGGCTTTGCTGGAGAGGGAGGCACCTTCAACTGAGGCCTTCGGGGCCTGGGGAAGTGACTCACTGGCCCCCGGGGAAGGACCCACCCATGGGGTTCCTAGAGACTGAGAACGCGGCCCAGCTGCTGGGCACAGGCTCCGCGGGGTGGGGAAGGTGGCCTCGGTTGGGTGAGGATTCCCCTGGGACCCCTCCACTACCAGAGGACCCGGTGTGAGTCTTGCCTGGGCACCCTCCGGGCAACCCTGTGCTCACTGGCCTGCCAGCGGGGGCTGTTGCCACCATCAAGGCTGGTGGAGGCGTGAAGGGTGGGCGTTTCCCCTCTCCCCAACTCACCCTCCCATTGGCCCAGCTCCCCAACCCTAGGGAGAGCCTGCTGGAGCAAGGCCATCAGAGCCACCCAAAGGTGGCAGTGCTGGCGTCTGGCCCTGTCCCGAGGCTCACTGGACACCTGTGATGAGAACACCGAGAGCCCCGGTTTCTCGGGCAGTTGCACAACCTCCCCCAATTATGCTCCGTAGACTGTGTGGCAACCGGGCGAGAATTCCAGGACCTTGTACATACTCGTACGAATCTGCCTTCCTGTTGTTTGGCTGCAGGGCGAGGCGTGTCTCTGTGGGCCCCGGGAAATGGGGGGTGTGTTCGCGTCCAAGAAGGCGTGGCCCGCGTCCGGAGGGGGAGCGGCGCCCCGCCCTGCTGGTGGCGACGGCTCGCCCCAAACCGCAGCTTCCGCGGGAGCCCTGGACCGGATCCAGGACACGGAAGAGGAGGCTCCGGTGACAGTGTAGACACAGGCTCGGGCAGCAGGCTTGGCCAGGGCAGCTCGAGCAGTTGGCAGGTGCCGCACCTCCGGCTGGCCATGCTGGGACGTGGGGACCTCTGTGCTCCCAGGGAAGGGGGTGGGGGACGGCGGGGAGGGGGCGGGGGCGGGGGCGGGGGCCGGCCAGGCACCGCGGGCATCCTCCCAGGAGCTTGGCCTGGGCATCCTGGGCCCTCCCTGGCTCCACCCCTGCTCTTTAAGACTTTTGTCCTGGTCTGTGATGTCTGCGTGAGGAGGTCTCGGGAGGCAAGTCCTGGATGACCCAGCTTCTACTTAACCCCTGAGCCATGGCTCTGGGTCGAGGAAGGGCACCGTCCCGCCTCAAACTGAAGATCCTCTGGCTGCTCCCATTTTTGAAGGCTCCACCTTGTCACCTGCTTAGGAGAAGCTCTAACCTTGTGTGTCTTAGTGTCCTCCAGGGCCCCTGTAACTGTTGTCCTGTTTCTGGAGAGTCCGGAAGGAGGACAGGGCCGGGGGGGATGGGGCCATCCTAGCCAGTAGTCCGTCTTCCCGGAGGACGCAGGCCTGCCTCCTGGCTGGGAGAAAGGGCTGCCCCCAACATCATGCTCCCTGGGCTCCATTCGGCTCAGCCCCTCGGTCAGCGGCTCAGGGGAGGTCCTGTTCCCGCTGCTCACATCTGTGCTTCTCTGCCCATCTTCTAAGTGTCCTGCTTTCGTTCACACACACGCACGCACGCACAATCAATGTAGTGCACCCTGGACATGGGGGTCAGGGCTGGGGGCTGGGAGAGAAGGAAGCCCTCATGCCTTCACTGCCCGCATTCCCAGGTCTGGCAGCCTGGTGCCCGCTGGCTGCCTGCCGACAGTGCAGCGGCACAGGGCCCGGCCCTCCAGGCGGCTCCTCAGATCCGGTCGGCATTTGGGACGTGGGCTCCTCAGGGCTGTTCACTGGCCAAGTCCCGAGTGTGAGGAGTGCTGGTTGCAGACTCATCAAAGCCGCATACCTTCTTGTGGCTGCCTCCGTGGATTAGATACAAAGCACTCGAGCTGTGTAATTTATAAAATAGCCTTTATTTATCCTAAGGAACACAGTCAAGTGGTAGCTGGAAAAAAAAAAAGAACAACCACTTTTTAAAAGATATTTAGTGTTGTGACCTGGCTTTTTTTTAAAATAATTTTTTTAATGTTCATTTATTTTTGAGAAAGAAAGAAAACATGTGAGCGGGGGAGGGGCAGAGAGCCAGAATCGGAAGCAGGCTCCAGGCTCTGAGCCGTCAGCAGAAAGCTCGGTGTGGGGCTTGAACTTAACCGTGAGATCACAGCCTGAGCCGAAGTCAGTTAACTGACTGAGCCACCCAGGCCCCTGTGACCTGGCTTTCAGCCCACGTGAGGACAGCGAGAGGCCACCTGCTGTGGCCTGCCTTGTTCACCCTGCACTGGTAGAGGTGTGGCAGCACTGGCTTGTAAGAAATACTCAGTTTTGAGGTTTATGAAGAACAGAAGAAATATTTATGCTGCTGTATTTGATCAAAAGATTACCTAGACTATATTCTTTCCAGAAGTATAAGAATGTTTTAAAGGAATCAATAATGTGTGTTTAAGGGACTATATATATTAGAATTTTTAGCATTACTCTGGGAGCACAGTATTTGTCTACAAAGTGTGAAATTCCCCAATTTATGTAAAATCGACTTCCCGATTTTACTCAGTTGGTAAAGAAATAGGAGTAACACTCAATAAGGAAGTTGCTCTTTTTGTTTTTTAGCACAATGGTTTAATCAAAAAGACAATTTGCTTGAAAATGTCAGGGAATGTCCCGCAATCAGTAATTGTCTGGGCCATCACACCAGAAAAAAAAAAAAAAAAGAATCCCAGGCTTCCTTCCTAATAAACACACCACTTTCTCCTCCTCTCAGATGCGAGCCTCAGATGCCCAAATGCAGATGTGCCGACCGCAGGCGCGTCGCTAAGCAAAGGAGAAGGCTAGCAAGTCTGTCCCGCAAATTAGATTGTCTGATGGAGCTCTGTGGCCCCAGACGGGATGTGGTTGTTCTGTGCTCTTGTCCCGCAGGAGGGTTGGAGCCCGTGCCCCTCACCAGGCATGGAAAAGGGTCCTCGTGGGTTAGAACATAAGGACTTTGAGGAAAAACACAAAAAGACATTAAAACGGGGGGTGCACCCTGGACAGAGACCCACCGCGGTCTTGTTCCGAGCTCGGCGGCCTGCAGTTCTCAGGCTGGGGGCTGCGGGTACCTTGGCTGGCCACCTTCTACTGCTCGGTGGGGCTCTAAAGAGGAAGCCAACCTCGACCAGGAGCCAGACGGGAAAATCTCAAACATTTTAAGACTGGGTTCAAAAGCCCTCGGACACCTTCTGTCTGCCTTTTCGGGGCTTGCATCTGGTTGGGGGCCATGAATCAGAATTCCGAATCTGTGCTGCCTGGAGGAGACAGGCACAGGGGACAGGAAACACCCAAATGCAATAAATATTGGCAGGCTCAGGACCATGCCCCTCCCCCTCCCACCACTGCAGGGTCGGCTGGTTCTCCGCCCCCCAAACCGCCCCACGCTTCGTGGAATGCGAGACACAGCTGCCGCTTCTGCACAGGACGGAGCCTGAGTCATTCGCTTTATAGCATCATTTATGGCATGAACTAGGAACATAATGTGTTTACACAAACACGACAATTGTACATCGGTGTCTTTACAATATTAAAGGAGTCATATACAAGTCTACAGGCATCGTTACACAGCGTGGTGCTGGCGGGGGCGCCCCTCCGAGGTCCCCCACGCTGCGGGGGGGGGAGCCAGTGCGCAGGGAAGGGTGACAGAGCCGAGAGTGTCCATCTTTCGGCCTGTCGTCTGGGAGGAAGCAGGTCTGTGAGGCCCCCTCGGGGCCAGTCCTTGCTGGGATCGGGGTACGCCTTGTGTCCCGGTCTTACTGGCTGGGACAGTGTAATTCAGATTCAGTGTGCACGTTAGTGTGGGAAAACGAGCTGGGGATGGCTTCCTGAGCTGGGGACCCCGAGGACGCTGACGCACGGGCCCCTTTGCTGTGGGGCCCGTTCCTGAGGTAAGGATGCGGTGTGGCCCCATGGCCGGTCTGGAAGGGGACAGACGCCTGCAGAAGCCCCGGCGTGAATACACGCGTAGGACTGGAGGGCCCCTGGGCACTGGTAGGTCAGGTGACGCACTAAGCGCGGCCCGCACCCTGGGTGGCAGCAAAGGTGAGGGTCTCAGATAGATCCAGAGCCATCCGTCCCCCCACACCCACCCGGCCCTCCTCCCGGCAGACAGCCCTGTCCCCCGGGGGCCCTGCTTCAGTCCCTGTGGTGTCACCACGCTTGCATCCATCCACCTCTGGAGCAGGGACCAGAGGTCTCCCACGCCCCGCACTGCGGGCATCTAGGCCCCAGCCCCCAGGAGTCCCTGTGCCACAGGGAGCCCGCAGCACATCCAGCTAAGAACTGAGCACCAGATGAAGAAGCGTTGGTCCTTGTCGGCCTCTCTGGCTTGTGCAGTTAGTTACTTCCGTCTTAAATACTGTAGAAAAATAAGCCATCTGTGACGCAAGGAGACCCGGCAGAGTCTGCCACGCGTGGAGGATGAACGGCTCGTCTGCAGTGGGCCGGGAGGCCGCCGCGGGCCCTGCCTGGCAGACTGCTGTGCTGGGCCAGGGGGCCCCCAGAAGTGTCCCCACTGCCAGCATCTTTGGGTCACGTCAACTGTCCTCCCACGAGCATGCCTCTGGCATCCCACGTTCTGTGGCCATGTGACCTGGGGCTCCCTGGGCAGGCTTTGGACCCTCCAGCGCCCCCTTCAGTCTCACGCCCACTGCTGAGCAGGCAGAGGCACAACTCCCCAGCACCGGTTCCAGGGCCCTGGTGGGGAGCCCCGGGGCTCACGGCCTCCGGTGGGCGCCGAGGGGGGGCCTAGTCCAGGGGCTCCTGCTTTATCCGGACGGCGGTAGGGGTGGGCTGCGGCCGCCGCTCCTCTCGGCAAAGCACGTACTCGCTGAACTGGGAGGAGTCCACGCCGCCCCCACAGGAGGCCGCCACGCTGAAGCCCCTCTGGAAGAGCCTCTCCAGGACCTGCCGGGGAAGACAGAGACGGTCAGCAGCGCCGGCTGCTGGAGCCGGCCCGCCTCGGCCAGGGCAAGCCTCCCTCTCCTGGCAGAGACCACCAGGCGAGCAACCAACCGCAGGCGGGACAGGGGCAGCCAGACCCCGGGTCCCCTTGAGTGACCACACCTGGGAAGGCTGCCCCACCCGGCCGCTCTCGGGGGTCCTCAGTCTTGATCCAGAGGCAGAAAGGGTCTTTGGGCCCTTCTCTCTGGAGGCATGGTCCCAACCCCCTCCCCCACTTCACTGAGGCCTGACTCAACAGAAACCCTGCCATTGGCCTCTGGGCAGCCACCTGCTTCCCCGAGCTGTTGCGTCCCAGATGGTTTGAGGCCTGGGGGCTCATCAGCTCGAGGGAACTCGGGGTGGGGAGGAGGAGGAGCCCTCTTGGTGTCTGAGTCTCTACAAGCCTCCATGTCCACGTGGGTTTGTGCCTCTGTGAGGGTGGGGTCTTGTCACTGGGTCTGACGCCTGTGTCCCACAAGTAGTGAGTTCTGACTGACAGCCTGTGGAATGTGTGCATGGTGGGGCGGGGGGGGGGGGGGGGGGGGGGGGGGGGGGGGGGGGGGGGGGGGGGGGGATGGGCCTTCCCCAATGTGCACTCTGCCCTAAGTCTAAAATAGGAGTCTGCTCTTAGGGCGGGAAGAGCTGATGCAGAATAGGCCCCAGGCATGTGGGCTTCCCCAGCTCTGGGACCCACAACTGCTCTGGGCAGCCCCTGGGTCAGCTGGGGTGAGCCACGGGGTTCCAGGCCGCCTCTGCTCAGCCTCTGACCTGCCTCTCTTATGGCCTGGGTTTAATTTGAATCGAAAGGAAGACTCTGGGTGTCAAATGAAGCACACTTTGTTGAAAATACTCTGGGCCATTTTTATAGAACATCCTTTTGGAGAAAAAAAAAAGCACAGATCAATTTTTTTAAGTCCATCCCCCAGGCGCCATCATTTAATTATGAGCGGGACATAAATTATGCATCGACACATTGTTGCCTTTTCTGTGAGATGGCACGGAGGGCTTCACCATTTCAGGGACCGCGCCTCCCTCTACCCATGCCTGCTGCCGGAGGGCTGTGGGGAGGCAGGGGTGAGGCGGGTGGGGAACGCGCTCAGTGCTCACCTGCACAGAGTTGAGCCGGCAGTAGCCGTTGAGCGGGAAGCGGATGACGTGCGTGGGGTCCTGGTTCCAGCCAGCGTTGACAGAGTTGCACATGACGTCCCCGGTCTCGGGAAAAACCTCCTCAATGAGGGCCTTCTCGCCACTGAGCGCGATCCGCTCGCCCAAGTCCGGCGTGACCCTCACCACCAGGCAGTCACAGGCCCGGCTGCGGCGCCGCTGCTCCTGCTCCTGCTGCCAGCGCTCCAGCTCCCGCACCATGGGCTGCAGCTGGTAGTAGCGCGCCTCCTCATAGAGCAGGCTGAAGTCCTGCAGGCATGCGCAGAGCGGGTGGTGACAGGTGGGGCCTTGCTTTCCCAGGCCAGCCCCCCACGCCGCAGCCATGCCCCAAGCAGTTCTGTGGAGCTGCGATCCCCAAGGCTCCGCACGGACTGGGATGGTTGTACCCATTGTACAGATGGGTGAAATGAGGCTCAGGTGAATGTGTACAGGCACAGGGATCTGGCCCTGACCAGAAAGCAGCAGTTGGTGTCCACCTCTGCCAGATACCCTGCACTCTTCCATGTGGCCCCAAGCCCCTGGAGCAGAAGGAGGCTTCTGGAAAGACCAGGGGGCTGGACCAGTGGAGCCTGAGCCTGTACCTGCTGCCTTCTGAGAAGCCCAGAGGAGTGAGGCTGGGCTGGGCACAGGGCACCCTCTTCTGCCCCGAGGAGCTCAGAGCCCAGCAGGGAGGCAGAGCTCACCTCCCGCATGCTGTCTCCCAACCCTGAGGCCTCTGGTCATCAGTTACTGAGCTTCTCAGAGCCTCAGTTTCCTTGTCTATCTATAAAATGGACATAAACACCTGGCTCAGAGAAGGGGGTGAGGGCCAAAGGACAAAAAAATGTGCCAGGTCCCGGGCCCACCCCTCTCTAGCGGGCAGGTGAGGAGGTGTCTGGGAAGCCCACCCCCAGACAACCCACCCCCAGGCTGGCATGCTCATGCCATCTGTCCCCCAAACACATGTGCACCCATATCTGCCCCGGCCCTGAGTAGCTCAGGACCCGTGACTTGGGCCGGTCACTGGGGCTCAGCTCAAGGCTGAGCCAGGAGGCCCAAGCCCCAAAGCAGGGCCCATCCTGCAAGCCCTAAGTCCCTTCCTTCCCGCTGCTGGCCCCAGCCTCTGGCACCACTCTGAGGGAAGCCCAGTTTCCAGCCCCTACCCGGGCCTGTTGTCTGTCAGGGACCTAACCTGTCCATCCACAGGGGTTTCCCAGGGCGCCATCCTGGGCATCCACTCTTATCCACTCCAGAGGTTTCAAATGATATCGGCACACATTTTTCCTGATGGCCCAAATGCCACATCACCAGTTCTATGCAGGCGCAGGATGCAACATGCCCTCCAGCCTGGCCTACCACTGGGCCTCCATGCATCCCCCCAGGCGCGAGCCAAACACCAGGAGGCACCTCAAGAATGCCCTGACCGCCAGGGACCCACACTGCGGACCTCTATGGCCGAGTCCTAAACATAAATCTAATCAGCCCTTTGCCTCCGCCTCTGCCGCCTCCAGCCTGAACCAAGGCCCTCAGGGGGCCTCCCGCTCTGGCCCCCACCCTCCCCCGCACAGCAGTCACGGCTGCCTTTATGATCAGCAGACCTGAGTGTCACTCCCTGTTCACATCCCTGCCACTGCGTTCAGGGCAAAATGCCAGCCACGTGCCGAGCTGGCCACCAAGGTCCTGCCTCAGGTAGCAGCCTCTTCTGCCACCCCCATTCCTACAGCCGCAGGCTGACACCGTCTCTCTGGTTCGGGAGGGCACCACCTTCTTGCCGGCCTGCCTGCTCACCGAGACCCTCACACCCGTTTGCCCCTGCCCTTCCTTCTCCCCCCAGAGAGGCATCCTTCCCTCCAGCCCCCCTGGGGCCAGGTGCTCCACGCTCTGCCTCACCACACTCGGCTTCTAAGAAACATTTGCTGACAGCCCCGCCCCCCGGAAATTCAAGCATTTTTTTGTTGTTGTTCAACATCTGTCTTCTCACTAGATTGCAACTATTATGGAGACCCATGTCTGCCCTGGATTTCACTGTATCTTCGGCCTGACTTTGGTTGTTGGGACCCAGCATCAGTTGGACGGATGACAAAGTAGCCCCAGGGCCATTTGTCCTCTGGGTGCAGGAGGGAAGGAAGGAAGGCCATTGGCTGGTTCGAGTCAGGCCTAAGCTTCCTCTGGGATCCCGGAGCCACGGGAGGGCCTAGCACGGAGGTGGCCCCCCTGAGCCAGGTCGGCGGCCCTGGACTGGCTCACCCCAACACCTGGGGGTAACCTTTTGTTTAAAAGGGACTGAGTTTGCATCAGGCTTTCCCCTGCAAATCGCCAACAAGGAGTAGGCGCGGGAACCTCTAAGTCCCGTTTCTCTGGCTCACAACCGTCCTTCAACACGGCAAACGAAAGGGGGTAAGCGCCTCCGCTTAATTGTTGTTACACCCTGATAAATAAGCTAAAAATGTGAGAAAACAAAATTAGTTTAGAAAAACTGATTTAGCCCTCGGCTCCACCGTTTAACTTTTTATGGTTGCCATGACGACCATGGGTCCATTTATGAAGTCACAGCGTCCCCTGTGTAATGCCACCACACAGGCAGTGCTGGGGAGCTGCCGGCTGCAGACTGACCTTGAAGTCATCCGGGAGCAGCAGTTTGGACGTCCGCAGGAAGCTCAGGACGTAGCGGAAAATCTCCCCATCCCGGTCGATGAAATAATGTTGCTTTAAACTGTCCAGGACGATGGGCTCAGTGCCATTGAAGAGGCGGCTTATTCTGGGAGACAGAGAGGATGGGATGTCCGACGAGGGCCCGCCCACCTGCCCCGCCCCCATCCCTTAGGGTCCGCCCCGCCAGAGGGGCGAGGGGCCTCCCGTGGGTCACTCTGGGGCTGCGCCATGATGGATGTCCGCATGCACCAAGGGCAGCCAGGCCACAGTCCGGCAGGACCCTGGCACATGCTGTGCACCCAGCCTACACTCACAAGCCACAACCAGAGAGAGACGAAGCTGGCTGCAGACACCCGCCCGCAGGACAGGCCTGGAAAACTACAGGGAGGCAAAGACACAGCCTCCTTGCCCCACGCACGCCAACCCTCGCCAGACAGACCCACCCGGAAAACTCCCACTGACCACGGCCGCACGCCCAGCTAACACATGCGAGCCAGGCAAAACAGTCGTGGGTCCCACGCACCAACCGCGCCCAACCCACACGGGTGAGCGTCAGATGGGACACACCTGGGCAGGAGGCGCAGGCTCACACGGTCCCCTCCCTGCAACACACAAATCACACGCAGACCCAGACACACCCAGGCAAAGGACACGCCAGCCAGCACGAACGAAGCAGACACACAGCCACGTCCTCTGGACAGACTCACTGGCAAACCACACAGTCACTCACTCAGGGGGCCCTGGGGGAGGCAGGGAGGCAGGCAGGAGGGACAGCATGTGCCGCATCACACACACACTCAGCAGTGTGCCTGCGCATACACCGCAGTGTGAACGATTTACATGCACCACAGTCTGCGCAGATGGGCGCACTCCGGTGTATCCACACGCTGGCGTGTGGTGCAGACACAGGTCCCATCCCAGCGCCCTGTCCTCTGAAGGGCAGTTGTTCTGAGAGAAACACAGGACCTGCAGGATCCTCGTGAGGAGCCCCCATCCACTCCAAGGAGGACCCCTGTGGTCTCTCCGATGACCAGGGCAGTAGGCCCCATCTGGCTAACTCCCCCAGGCCCAGCTGTGGACAGTTAGGAGCCGCCAGGAGGGGTGGGGACAGCCAAGAGTTGGCTCAGGAGCGGGGGGGGGGGGAGGTTGGCAGGGCCCCTCGGTGATGGCGCCCCCAGACATCCTTCAGCAGACAGGCCCCACACCAGCTAAACCCTGCCGAGATGGTGGCTGGTAGGCACCGCCCGGGAGAAAGGTGGCTTGGTCTGGGACCGAGGCCTTCTAGCCCAGCCTGCACGAGCTGGTGCCTAAGCCTCCTGCCTCCCTGCCCCTACCAGCAAGGACCCTCCGGGAACGCTCCCCTCCCCCTGAACAGCCCAGTCCTCTGTCCACTCCAAGTCACTGTTCCATTGTATGCCGGGGCACGTGTGCCAGGCAGAAGCTGGGGAGGCGGGGCGGTCCGGGTCCCTAGAGCCTCTCTGGTGGCCTGGCACACGCAGGAGCGAGCTCCACTGTGAGGTAGCCATGCAGTCGCCCGTCCTCACCCTGGGCACAGGGCCCAGCCCCCTCCCAGTGGGGCTGTAGAAAGGGCAAGGCTGCCTCATGCACGGGCGTGAGCAGCTCAGAGCCTATGCTGAGGCATGGAGAGGCCCCAGCCTGTGGAACCGGTACGGCAGTCACCCAGATCCAACTCCTCTTAGGACTCCTAAGGCCGCGGAGCCCTCTCCCCTCCCCAGGCCTCAGGGACACAGCCCTGCCGGAAAGCCTTACGGGCTTCGCGGCCTGTCCCAGCTGCCGAGGTCCCCAGACCTGACCTCCGCAGAGCTCGGGCATTCAGAGGTCAGAATGAGGGCCATGCAGCACCCCAGAGATGGATGGGACTAAGCAACACTGCCCGTCCCACGGGCAGGCCTCAGCAGCAGACAGCTGAGGGCCCAAAATGGCACCTGTGGGAAGAAGGAAGAACCACATCCACAGGCAAGCCAGCAAGCCCACAGCCTCAGCCTCCCCGTGGACCTTTCTCCACTGCTCCCAGTTGAGCTCAAACCCACTGTCCGGCAAGCAACATTTGAGGCCGGGCGCTGCCACAGCTCTCTCTGATGCCAGGGCTGGCTGGGGCTCCACGCCATCCTGTTGGTCTAGGGGGCTCCTGGGCCACCCACATTCCAGGGCTGGCTGGGGCTCCACGCCATCCTGTTGGTCTAGGGGGTTCCTGGGCCACCCACATTCCAGGGCTGGCTGGGTTCTGTTCTAGGTGGTCCCATTGGTCCATGGCTAGAAGGTTCTCAACCCGCCTTACTTTAAGACTGGTTCTAGATCTTACCATCAGTGACTCTCCAAAGGACAAAGGCCTTTCATGCCCTTGGGGTCTGAGGCTACCAAGGATGTGAGCAGTTTGAGGGCAGGTTAGGACAATTGCCACAAACTGCCCCCGCTCCTTCCCTGTCTCCACTATCACTTACAGGGTCTTGGGAGCTAGCTCCTTCTCTGAGCCACCCTCTGAGAGAGGCTACAAGGTTTGGGGGCGCCTCTGACTCCAACTGATGGAGGTCTTTTGTTTAAGCTTTGGTTCCAATCTCCTGGATGTTTCAGTGGAAGGTTTTATTATTAATTTGCTGCTTCCCACAGCCAGCAATGGACACCGGCTTGGGACTGTGATGGTAGCAGCTGACAGATGACCTGCAGGGACGAGCAAGGTGGCAACCGGGGAGTTCATTTCCAGCCCTGGGCAGCCGTGCTCTGCCCTTTATGGGCGAGGGCTGATGGCTGTCCCTGGGCCACCCAGTGGCAGCACCTGCTCCCTGATGAGCCAAGAACCAGAAGTCCAGGCGCAGTCCTGTGGACACAGGGCCCCGAGGGCGTTGGGTACTAGCCCCCTGGTCTCACAGCACTGCCCAAGGTGGGGTTTTCCTGATATCCAGAACCCGCCCTGGTTATCTTAGCAGTCTTACTTCTCCATCTGTTGGCGACTCATGCATCAGTGCCACTGGGTGAGGGATTGATCTTGGTTCCCGGGATGGGTGAAAAAACATTTTTTTAATTTTAAAGATTCGCTGAAAGAAAAATGAGAGAGATCCGAGGGGCTCCTGCCAGCACGCAGCCCCACTCACTTCTCAGGCCTGGCCTGACCCACTGTCCCCTGACTGTCCTACAGGTCACGTCACCCGATGGCCTCCAGGCCGAAGCTTCAGGCCCAGGGAGCAGCCCTGCCCTGAGCCAGAAGCCATCCAGGCAAGAACAACAGATTCATCTCAGAGCCCCAGCCCTGGGGAGAGGCTGCAGACCGCCATCCCCTCCGGGCACATCCAGCCACCGAGGGTCCCAAACGCCAGATCACAGGGCCACATGGCCTCAGCCCCCCAGCGAGCGGGCCTGCCCCACCGCAGAGCAGGCTGATGGGCAAGGATAAGCTGCACTGTGGGTGGGGGAGGGGAGGGCCACCCCTTGTCCTCAATCCTCCCTGGCAGCAGCCTGAAGACATGAACAGGCAGCCATTCCCTGCAGGCCTAAGCTGCGATGGCTCTAGAAAGGCAAGTGTCTGAATTTAAGAAACACTCTTCAGAGAGGTTGTGGGCAAGGGTTTTATGAATTTCACTCACAAACGTCGTCAACCGATTAAGGGATGATCTATCTCAAGCAACGCGGGAATGCCGCAGAAGGCAAAATTGAAATTAAATAAGCAGAATCCATCTCCCATCCCAGACAGAGCAAGCGAGCGCACAGGCCGCCCCTGCCTGCGTGGCCTCGTGGCTGCGGCCTCCGCGAGACCCCCGAGTTCACAAGTGCCTGCCCCAGGCCTCGGCCTCTGCTGCGCTGATGGAATGAAGTCTCAACGGCCAGCTGTGCCCCAGACTCCCCAAATTCTGGAGTCTATACCCATCTCCGGCATCTGCTCCTAGAGGGAGCACTTCTGCCGGACGGAGGGCTCCGCCCCGGCCCGCATCAAGGGGCCATGCGCCACGAATGTACCACACTGAGACGTCAGGGCAGCGACGCGGCGGGCTGACGAGAAAGCTTCCCTGAGATGATCCCTTGGTGTCTGGGGGATTAATTAACTCATCTTCGTTTTTTTTTTAAGTGTATAAAACAAGGGCGATGCCCCACAGCCCTGGCCTCCTGCTGCTCAGCCCTCGACAGTGGCGGCCTCGCCGCGCCAGGAGCAAACGGTCGTGGGCTCTGCGAGCAGCACACTGCATCATCTCCAGGAGATGCTCGGAGGCCCGGCCCATCTCCGGTGGGCCCTGCTGCTATGCCAACGGGAAACCAGGTCCCAGGGCCAGACGTGCCGGACGTGCCCAAGCGGCAGGAGCAGAGCAGCCGGCAGCGCCTGGCACCTCCCACGACAGGAGCTGGGGGCGCAAGGTGCACTGCTGGGAGGCTCCTGGTCAGAGACATACCATCTGCAAACGGGGATATGAGGCTCCTGCTTATCCATGCTCCGGATATCCCTGAACATTCTGGAATTCCTAGCTAACCCCTGCAAGTCTCCGTACCTCCCCCTACCCCCAGCCCCAGGGAGTCGGCTGCTACCCCTGAGGGTCTAGCAGTGGCCACTCACATGGACAAAGATGGGAAATTCCAGCTCCCCCACCAGGCCCTCCCCTTGCATACTTAACCTAGGGTTAGAGGAGGAGATAGGATGAAACCCTTCTCTCCGACAGGATCCTGCAGCACGGCTCACAAATGAGCCTTTGCGAAGGCCAGGCCTGAGGCTCGCTCAGGAGGACCCTGAAGGTACTGAGACTCCCCAGCTGAGCAGCCCAGCTGCTGGCCACGCTCAGGTGGGGCTGACCCTGAACGAAGGGGCTTCTGCAGGTGGGTGAGCAGCTCTGCAAGCACATTCAATGCCACTGGCGCAGGGTCACAAGTCCCTGTAGAAAGCATCTTTCAAGAGGTAGACTTGGCCTCCCAGACTCGCGTTCCCCAGGTCCAGGAGAGCAGGAGGGCCCTGGAGAGCCTGCATGTTGGCTGGCAGAGGAGACAGAGCCCCCTGGCAGCGGGCTGCAAAGGATGCCGATAACCACCGTGCACTTGGTGCTCCAAGGGGCTTGGCTCTTACCTGGAGTCGGGGTATTTGGTGAGCGTGGCCAGGCTGCTGGTGTACATGTGGCCACCCACATCGATGTGCACAGGTGCGTTGGACTTGGTGAGCTGGGCTGGCAGTGGGATCCCCTGGGCGGCCAGGGGAGACACGGGCGACCGGGTAAGAGACAACCGGGACATGCTTCCTCCCTCCTGGAGATGGAAACAAGGCAAAAACAAGAGTTTCTCCACGACAGAGCTGTGCACTCCCTTTTATTGCCAATGTGATCACAGATCTAATCAGATCACTTCTGCCTGTGCCTGATCACATATTCAGCTGACAAATTATGGCCACCACTGTAATTAAGTGTATTTGCATCATTTTCTTCAAAGTACCAGAGGGAAAAAGAAAGATGCTTATTAGCAATAAGAAATCAAGAAAAAAAATTTTCAAGGTGTCAGCCTCCAGGGGCATAAAACAAACTGCAAAATTCTAATTAAAGGTCGCGGGCTTATGTGTTAGATGTGAAATATCCCCTGACAAACGAATCACCAATTTGTGAATTGGGATTCAGGGGTTTTTGCAAGTTTGTCTCAGTAACGAGACACCTCTAAATTAGTGACTTCCTCAGCACCTAAGGCGTTGAGTTTTATACATGTAGTAAATTTCACGTCAAATTAAGAGCATTTTTGTTTCAAAAAATACATAATCGTACACCCAGTCCATAGCCAGCTCCTGACTGCGGTGGCGGGGAGGAGGGGGAGCGGGTGCGCAGGCAGCGCGAGGGATAAGGGCAGAGGGGGCCCCGGCCGCGGCCCCGCCCACCCCACGGGCTCTCACCACAGTGCCGGCGCTGCCGTGGGCGTGAAGCGAGGACCCGCTCGGCCGCTCCTTGCGGTGAGGCATCTAGGCTTCCATCGCTGCCCAGAGTGTCTGTGGGGAGCACCGACAGAACCACAGGGTGTTTACTCCGCAGGAGTCGTGGGCATCAGGCTGCCCAGAGTCCAAGACACACGGCCTCCTCCTTTCTGCATATGCTCTCTGGGACCCCACACCCCTCTCCAGATTCCACCCACCACTACCCTATCCCCTACGCTCCAAAGCCGTAGCTGCTTACACACACACACACACACACACACACACACACACACACACACACACACGTGTTTTCTGGGCAGCTCCACGTCTGCTAATTCGGCTAATGACAGTGCTGAAACATATGCTCACCATTATTGCCCCAAAATGTTTCAGAACAAATCTGATTTTCCTGGTATTTTGGTTCAGAGCCATGTTACCAAGCGTGTCTCCTCTTGCATCAGCAGAGAGCCCTGTGGACCACAGCTCGGGGAGGATCTCCCAGCCTCCATGGGCTCGGGAGCCCAGGACCGTGAACACGAGCCCCACAGTGTTAGGAGGCAGTGTGTGAACAGCCAGACACAGAGAGGCCTCTTGAGGCAGAAGCCGGGGCATGGGGAAGAGTGAAAGTCACTCAGGAAGCCCTCGGGCGCCTAAGGGAGGAAACTCGTCTTTGTCTGCAGGTCTCCACCTCTGCAGTTTCAACCCAGACCTCCAGAATGGTCTTGTCTGTGCCTAATGTATTCCAGATCCCCTCAGGACCACACCCCCCCACCCCTGCCGGACCAGAGAGCTAGCCAGAAGGAAAGACAGCAGCTCAGCAGACGGACCCTCTGTTCTGCTCCTCTCTGCTCCCTAGTGACTTTCCTCTGTGCCACAATCACCTGAAATAAGACTGTCCCTCAGTCACTAGAAGCCACCCCAAGACACTGCAGAAGGGGGGAGAGGTCTGTGCAGCCCCCTGCACTGGCTTGATGCTGTCTCATGGGACACAGTGACAACACCCACTCCCCGCCCCCCCCCACTGGCTCCCACAAGAATAACCTGGACTTCTCTCTCTAGGTTTGACTTTGTGCCTTGAAACTCAAACATCCAATTTTAAAACATGGACCAAGGTCCAATGAGCATTTAAGTGAGGTTACTCTCCTAGGATCTGTCCTGCCCTCAGTGTCCTTGCACGTTCACGGACATGAAACTGGGGGCGGGGGGTGCTATTAAACAGTGATGTTTCATTTATACTTTCACTGAGGTGCTACTCAGGGTTTGCGGCTTTGGCATTCCTGCCTTCTGGCCAGCTCAGAAAAGAAATGCAGGTCACTTATCTCAAGAAGTTCTGAGAAACCAAAACAGACCTCAGGATGGGTTATCCCAAGGCTCTGCTGAGGGAGGAGGGGGGCATCACAAGGAAAGCCACAGGGAGGATAAAGTGTGCTGGAAGGGATTCCCGTGGAAATTCTATCCACCCGGACTGTGCAATGTTTTCCCAACCACCAGGACACTACTCAAGTGACATTTAACACCGAGTACCCATCACAAAAAGCTGCTCACCCCTGTTCTCATCCAGCCTCTTCTCCATCACAAGCACAACCTGATGTTCACCGGCAAACCAAAAACTCACCATTGGAAGCCCCAGGCTTTACGCCTCCAGGAGAACCTCCAGGACTGCCGCCTTCGAACACATCCGCGGACCACGACCCTTTCCCCGACACCACTGCTGAGGTCAGAAGCACAAAAGTGGGTGCAGTAAGAGGCGCAAGTTTATTCCTTCACCCCCACCAGCAGACCCACAACCCAGCCCCAGCGCGCCCCGGCCCTCCCGAGGCTCGCCCAAACCGCCTGTTGCAGGGGCTTCCACGATGGAGCGTGCTCCAGGGCCTGCGGGTCTCCAAACCGGCTAGGTATTGACCCGCTTCCCTGAGCTGCGGTGGGAGCCCCGGGTCCCGCGCCCGCCCGCCGCCGCCGCCGCCGCGCCCCGCCCGCAGGAGCAGAGGGAAGCGAGCAGAATGCCACGCTCATTTACACACAAAATGATTTTGTGTCCCATTGTGTTCGCAGTTGTTCAGCTCTCTGGGGGTGATTAAACTGGCTGAGCTGCGGCAGCTTGAGACGATTTCACTAAATCGCTTCTTCGTGAAGTCGCTTCTTTGCTAAGCTGTTATTTTAACCATAAAAGGTAAACAGAAGGCGCCTTGCGAGTTCCCTTCAAGCTCTGCGCCCTGGGCGCCAGCCGCGGGCAAGAGTGCCAGGGGCCTGCGGAATTGTCCGGGACGGCGGGGGGAGGGCGGCAGGCATGCCACCTGGTGCGCGCCAGCCCCGCCGCGGAGCCCGCCGGCCGGCGTGAACTTCGGGGCGGCCCGAGCCGGCTGGGCCGAG